>NC_134704.1:136445896-136766124 GCF_043290135.1 Rhipicephalus microplus | reverse complement strand
ACATGCACTCCACAAAGTGGTCAGGGTCATTGCTCTACTGCAGTGTGGATTACGTGCGTTTGGCACACATCATTTTAACATATATGTGAGAATAAAAAAGAGAAAAGTCATGAGTGAGAACTTGCATTAAAATGCCCTTTCCCTCTAACACGCATAGTCTGCAGCCTAAACAGTCTGTATCTAAGCTCAATGCAATGATTCACCTACGGGTATTATTTTTGTGTAACTCGGGCATGATATTTGCTTATTGTAATTGGTAAAGTCTGTGTTATATGCCTGCTGGCACGAGAAAGATGATTCCGTGTTATGATAATCTGCGTCGATCTGAGGGATATCTTGAAGAAAGAATTAGTGATAACTGCAAGCCATCATGCACAATCTATTTAAACAAACTCACAAATAGGAGCCGTAAGCTCCGGTAGAGTTAAACATAGACACGCTTTGTTCATGCAAGCTGCAGACTTTATTTGAGTCTGGCAGGCATAAGTTTATACTTCACAGAGGGGGTCCAGCTTCATTTTACTCATCGTAAGGTCCATGTGAACATTGCAGTTAAAAAAATTTTGGTTGCCATACATGCAAAAGCATTATGCAGAAAACGGCTAAATACGAGACAATGAAATAACGTCGGCTTGTTTGTTTCGGCAACCCGTTGTCTGTTCTGTTCGAATTAGGTTCTTATTATATTTATTCATCGTAATATCAATTACGATTTGTCAATGTTGCCATCATGTAGCGATAATTTTCCATCCCTCGTGTTGCCGTCAACGTGAGGCGCAGGTCAGTTTTCACGCTTTATGAGACATCTAAAGTTTTATTGTTAATAAAATCTGAAGGAAAAGGTTAGAAAACTTGTGTGGCGTTTCCGAGTGCCAAACAGCTCGCGACGCCGTCAGGGGAGGGGGGGGGAGGGGTGACCAATCCTATTCAAAATGTCCAGAACTACTTGAGCCTCGACGCAGATAATACAATGTCGTCGCATCATATCTACTTGTTTAGGGCCATGTTACAAACCAAACAATTGAAGTAAAACGTAGTTCTTTATCTTGTTGCATTACGATTCCACGTAGGCTCTTAATAGGAGTACCTTTATGCTCATAAAAAACTAAATGTGAAATGAACGCATTGTGAGCTTGCTTAGTAAATGGCAAGATTAATCTTCCTAATTCCTCATTAAGTATGCATATTTTGGGTTATAGCAGTATATTACAGGACAGTATCTAAATACTTTACTACCATCCGAGACACCAACAAGGGCTTGTTCATTTGTCAATTGAATGACATTTACCCTCTGTTTTAAACATTATCCTAATGAAATTTGTGAAATACATTTTGCATATCATCATTAACAGAGGGTGGGATGGGACAGAGGTAATCCCTTTTTCTGCTTGCTCGTCCTAAGTTAACTACTGCACAATAAATAAAGTCCGTCAGTAATGAAAGGATAAGTAACTATTTAAATAGTAAATAGTTCGTTCATCCACATAGCATTGTGTCCGGGGTCGCATTTTTTTATCATTGCAACAAGCTACAATCTCTTGTATGTGCTAAACATTTTTTTATTGTGGGCAAAGCCTATTGCAAGACAAGATAGTCATTAGACTGCACCAGCATATAAATATTTTTGAAGGGTACAGTGTGGCCACATTACCTACCCGGTCGTTTTCTTTTTAATACTGAGGTCGGAACATGGAGTGCCTCCACCGGTCTCACCATGGCCCAGACAGAGCAGATGTTCCAGCGAGAAATCTTGAGTGCCCTGAAAAACAAAACTTTCAGGATTACTACAATATTGGTATGCTCGCAGTCTTCCTAATACACTGTATCTCATGTCTGGAAGCCTATTTCCTGTTAGAACCATGTATGCTTTCATCAAGCTTATTGCAGATTGTCTATTCACCTAAATGTTTTCATAGATGTGCTACATTTTCACAAAACCAGATATCCTCTCATTTATACTGACAGCCGTAAAGTTTAGAGAAATAATTGCGCGTTGAAATCATGAGCAAGCTAATTAACCTCATAACTTAAGGGCAGAGCTTAAAATAGGTGGTTGTACCCTGTACCTACTGCCGCGAAGCTGTATCTATACTATATATTGTTTACAAGATTTGGCCCAGGCATTCTAATACAGGTGGCAGTTATTCTAATTGCGATACGTTATGCTACCATCTTCTCTACCTTCTGTGCGTGTCTTGTCCTGCGCTTTACGAACGTCGTGATTAATCTTGAACTGACAAAACTTGTAAGCTTTACGCCTTATCTGCAAGTGGAGTGTGAAAGTGAAGCACAATTGTTAAAACTAAAGAATGTTGTACGTCTTAAGTCTAAAAAATTCACGTGGTAACAATGGAGCTAATGTTATTTTTTGGTTATCTCAACGAACATAGTGTGAAAGTGAGCGTCCACTCTTTTTTCGAGTATATTTGTGGACACGGAAATGGTGAAGACTTGACAGATCGCCACGACAGCATTCTGAAAGCCAACTGAATTGTCTTGTATAACTGCTTGTAGAAGCTTTAAGTGAAATTTTCTCGTCACAGAATGCGCCTTACGTTATGGAAAAAGGGCCATTAGAGAAGATGGTGGGTAATGATCGCTTCGAGGGATTCTGCGTGGATCTGCTACGAGAAATGTCCCGGCTCCTGGGCTTTCACTACCAGTTGCGGCTTGTCAGAGATGGTGCCTACGGCAGCCGAACCTCCCACGGTCATTGGAATGGCATGGTCCGTGAACTACTCGACATGGTAAGACCACAAACGTTTCTTCGCCTACGTGACTTCACTCATAAGACTGCTGCGGATACGAAACACCTTTTTGTAAGAAATGCATAAAAAAATCGAAGAGTTCGTGGACTGTACAATGCTTTGAAAGTAAAAAGAAAAGCCGGTACTGCGCGATACCGTGCCTCTTCGTGCACGAAAAAAAAAAGCTTGCGTAAAAAAATGTTGTATAAAAAGGAAGGAAGCTTTAGATTATGCCATTTCTTGGCATTGCCCCTTGTGTTCAGTACTTTTGTATGGCTTATGTTTCTCTTTGGCAGTCCTGATGGGGAGAAATATTTGAGAGGCTAGGGCTGTCCGTATGCTGTGATCGCATGCTGTCGAAGCCTAAAATAATAATATCTGGAAATAAAGTCCGAAAACCACAATACAAAAATAAGCGACGCCGTATTACAGGGCTGGAGTAACGAAGGTAAACTCAAAAATGAAATAGTGATCTGTATCAAAGAGAGCGCACGCTCCCGCCAACAAAGTGCCTTTTTCTCGTTTAAAGTCGATTGCGTTGACGATGATAAGTTCAGAGCTCTGAAGGGACCTCGGCTGTGCTGTGCGGCCGTATGCTGTGGTCGCTTGCTATACGCAGGAGATACCGCGTTTACAAATGAAAAAAAAAGAGGAAGCAAGTGAGAAATAGAAATCGAGAAGAAAAATGGTAAGAAAAATAAAATAAGCCACAAAGAGAAAACTCAATGGAGTGACAGGAACACAAAATAAACATATATAAACAGAGGGAAACACATAAACACAAAACAACGTGGCTGATTCGCCTATCTAGAAATCGCTGTAACACGAAACTAAAGCGTCTCTTCTTAGACGGAGTTTAGCGCTTATTGTGCATTGTTTCAGCAACAGGAAGAATTTGGAAAGTCGCGGTGGGAATGGCAAGCAGCTTTTTTTTCTTTTTTTTTCTGCATTCCTTCATACATGCTTTTCAACGTCGCTTCCATGACGGAAGTACGTCAGCACAGCCATGGTGCACCCCGGCATCAAGCATTTAAGTGTTATAATTTAAGGAAACAAAACCCCCAGCCCAGCACCACACGCCATTGAGGCTTTGCACCACTCGTGTGAAATTTCCTGAAAGTTACCACATACTTCTTTGGTGTGCATTAGTTCATAGTTTTAGAGAAGAATGGTGTGTTTAATAACGCAGCGCTTATTGCAGGGTTATTCCACGAGAGATCGACAGGGGTCCAAAAGTTGATATTTTAGATTTCATTGAGCATTTTATATTTCGTGCACATGTCACTAGGTAGCCCGAAAGTGAACTTCGTTGTATGATTAACGGCATAACTTACGAAAAAAAATATCAAACTTCACCAACACGGAGGCACCAATTTCGTCACCTGTCATTTTCGAAAACTTCAGATCCTATAAAAAGACAAATATTTTTGTTTCAAGAAAGATATTTTATACCTAAAATGCATGTCTAATGAAGAATGAATTCATACGGTTTCAAGTTTGTAGACTTTAAGAAAATAGCTTTAAAAAAGGTCTCATTTCGCGACCGTTTAAAATAAGTTACGTATTTCCTATTTTTTTTCTCCGAAAGTAACGCAAGCAGCGTTTTCAAACTTGACACGTTTTTAGGATATAGTGTATTAATTAGGTACATAAGTTATTGGTGCCGTAGGGCAAATGTAAGTTTTTATATATTGCCTCAAATTTCTCATATTGGCAAAAGTGTACTTCACTGAAATTTGAATAATGTAAAACCCCATCTTCGATTTTTCCTAAAATCTCGTTAATAAACAAACGAAGGTCATCATACAGTAATATAGAGAAACATGTTGCAATATTTTGTTTTAGCGACATTATTCTTGGTACAAATTAGAGCTTTTTGAGAATGCGCTGATAAGTTGAGAAATCTAGAATTCGGAACGGAAAAGTGGCAATGAGCTTTAAATGCGAGTAAACGTGACCGCATTTGATGAAGAACGGCTGTTTCAGCAAATAGAAGTATTTTATTTTTATTATTTATTTATTTATGATTACTGCAGCCCTAACATAGGGTTTTGGCAGGGTGAATATACATTTGATAAATTTACAAATCGGCAAACAAATAAATATAAAACAGGTAAGGCATTTACACACTTTCAGAACGAAAAAAAAAAGAACAGTGGTTTGTAATAAACCAGCATAAGAGCATATAGAGAAATGAGCGCTACATTCAAGATGATCACAAGTTGAGAATGGTTACAGTGATTGAAATAACCAACAGGAGCACATGTCATAGGAATTAGACACTCGCTGCTAGAGCTGCGCAGCAAAAAGGTTCCACGATGACTGGGAAACAACTTCGTTACTAAGGTTAGTCCATTCGGTAATTGTCCTAGGGAAGAACGAATACTTGAATGTGTTATTACAGGTGGAAAATGGGATTATTGTAAAGGCATGCCTCCGCCTTGTGGTATATCCTGTGAACAAATGAAGTATATGTGATAAGTCTAACTTAAAATAACCTTTAACTAACTGAAAGAAAAATTTCAATCTCAATACTTTATTTCTTTGTGTAGGTGTTCGGAGGTTAGCTTTTGCTAATAAACATGTTATTGAAGTACGACCAAAACTGTTATAAATAAACGTAACAGCTCTCTTTTGAATTTTTTCCATTTCGCTGATATTTTTTTTTGGTGTAAGGGTACCAAATTATGGATGCATAATCTAAAGTAGGTTGAACAATGGCATTAAATGCAACAAGGCAAACGGCGGGAGTGGAGTGCTTAAGAGCTCGTCTAAGATAAAATACTTTGTAATTGCACGAGCTTATTAACTATTTTGAACACGGTATTCTACAGTATCTGAATTCACTCTAATACGTAGAGCACTGAGACTTCTAATATGTAGTGCCTCTCCATTACTGACACACAGATGGAGCTGCTGTAACGGCCATGTGTTTGCAACACGTTGGGTAAGAGAATTGAATGTTCAATGAGTTCATAAACGATTCCTAACAAAGTTTTAATATTTGGGGCACGAAGACTACCGCATTACAGAGAAGAACATGCTTTAGGGCAAGTTGTCATCCGTCGTCTGCTCTACAGATGAATTGCTGTGCGCCGCATCTAGGAGGCAACGCTTTAGATTATATGGTTCAAAGTAGGGACAAAGATTACGCCTCCCGTAATTTTATCAACGAAAATATTGTGAAATTCATTTTAACGTACTATACATCAGTTTTGCATTCGCACTGTGGATACTTGCGTACAAGTATCCACAAACTTGGTCTACAAACATGAAAATGTATGAATTCATTCTTCATTAGACATGCATTTCAGGTAAAAAATATCTTCCTTGAAACAAAAATATTTGCGTTTTTATAGGATTTGCAATTTTCGAAAACGACAGGTGACGAGATTGGTGCCTCCGTGTTGGTGAAGTTTGATATTTTTTTCTCGTAAGTTATGCCGTTAATCATAAAACGAATTCGACTTTCGGGCTACCTGGTGAGAGGTGCACGAAATATAAAATACTCAATGAAATCTAAAATATCAACTTTTAGACCCGTGTCGATCTCTGTGAAATCACCCTGCAATAATAAAGTTTAGAATATTGCATTACTGCTAAGCGTCTGGTGAATATTTCAACTTACCTGTTGAGCAAAAACTTCGTTTCAAGGTGATATTGCGTGATTCTGTGCACGCTGCTGACTTTCATCGGCAGTGTGCACTATTTTATAATGGGTGTACTAATATTATATTGAATAAAGAGTCAAATATCATTGTTTCTATGATAATGAAGAAAAATGTCGTAGATGGAAAGCTGTACGTAAGCTTTGGGCCGTAGTCGTGTAGTGGTTATTGAATATATATATATATATATATATATATATATATATATATATATATATATATATATATATATATATATACAAGAAAGAGACGACGAAACTGTCGTGGAAGCGTCTTTACTAAACGTTTTCAGTTGGTGGACCAGCCTTCGTCAGAGTCATTTCCACGAAAGTTTCGTCGTCTCTTTCTTGCATACAATACGTCGGGTCCAGCGTGAATGACTTTCAAAGAATGTGGTATATATATTTATATATATATATATTGATATATCTTGATATATATGGTGCTGCTGACCCGACAGCCGCCGGTTGGATCCTGACCTCGGCGGTCACATTTACTTCAAGCTACACTGATGCCAGAGGCCTGCATGCTGTGTGATGCTAGTGTACATTAAATGCCTCCAGATGATGGGAATTTCCGGAGCTTTCCACTATGGCGTCACACATAATTGTACCGTGATTTTGGCGTGGTAAACCCTGAAACAGTATATGCATTTTAATATATCCTACATTGATCTAGATATATTATTCTATTTTTGTATTTAGGCTGCTCTGTGGTCCTTTCGTTTATAAAGCATTTGTGGCAATTCCATGAAATATCGGGCTCTTCTTGCGAGAATATAGATGTACCCTTTTTTGGTTCTACATGCCATGTCGAAGCGTGGTCGAAATCCGAGAATGTTCATATACCACACAATAACTGCACGTTTAAACCATTGTAAAAATACTTCTACGCTCGTTCGTTTCATATAATCCAGCATTAGCCGCAGAGCAGTGTCTAATGCGTGTTCAATTAACGTACGATGTTAACGGGCTCATCACTTTTGCGTTCTTAGAAGACCTAAAAGAATATTCTTTGATTTGTGTCCATAGCGGATGTAGAGGTCATAAATCACATCTGCACCAATGATGCAATGAGCCGATGCTTCAAGACGCTTAGTCTACTAACGCGAGATTGTTAATGAGCTCGTGTCGCACAAGTTTTGGTTTCGGTGTCGGCGTCTTTGGTTGTGAGCGAAAAATCAGCGTTGTACATCACCCATAATTCTGGATAGAGGCAAATGAGATAATGAAATTTTGGAGCTTTGAGTGAGGATCCAACACAGGCCACTTTTGTGGCAAGCAGGAAGTCTGCTACCAAGGCACGTTATTTGTTCGAAAGCTGTGAAAAAAGTTAAAAAGAAATTCACTACAGGAATTTCATGTAGTAGAAGCTAGGAGTATCCTTAACGCGTCATACATTGGGTTACAGGAGCGCATACTCGCACGAGGTACCGATATATGCTATTCAAGAACGAGTGGGCATTTCCAACGTCTGCCCATTACATAGCGCACTGCCATGTGTTAACGTCAGCATCAGCTATAAAAGCTTCAACAAAGTGTGCAGCTCTGTCAGTTAACGTGTGGCCTTAGTGCGTATCCGTATAGGGCCCTTTCCTAATTCACAAAATGAGTGAATATAGTTAAGTGGAAGCCGCGCAAATATTTTGCAGCAGGCATTCTGAAATAGTTTGAAACAGCCATTGGCAAGTGAGCCGTAAATCGATTGCTTACAGAACGCACCTAGAATCGAAGACAGCCTCTGTAGTATTTGAGAAGCAGAAGCGCATGGGGCTCGACTACACTATAGAGATCTACTCTCGAAGGCGCAGCTTTCTATTGCAAAACAGGCGTTGTGGTTTGCTAACTTGAGCGCCGTACTCTAAATTGATGACCCAATTTTTTCAAAATCCCACGATGAGTGTGACATACGCGATATGAATGAAATATCAATGGTAGAGCCATGCACTGGAGTCATGATAACGCTTTTCATGCTCACTTGCGAGAACATTGCTGTACAGAACGGGAAAAGAAATTAAAAGCGACCGCAAAAAGAATTTCATTGAATCTTTGTTAGTTTCCAAATAGTGATCGGTGAACTGCATAGCAACAGCTGGTAAACATGTATCAGCACCTCTGCATAGCTTTTAATGAAACATGAACCATCTACGAATTTTCGTCTGTGACCTGCGGAAGTGTTGTCAAATCTTGTGAACTTTCTATGCTTGCGCAAGTCTAGAAATTCGGCACCATTTCGCAACGAGGCTTCGTTGAAAGATGGCGCTCTGTCCCCTTGTGTTGGTCTGCTGGGCCGTTTTTTCTTCCCATAATGGGCTGTACCAACGATGAACCAATATACGATAAAAATACTCAGTCAATCTTCAACACTTCCGGACTCCTTTGGCATTAGTTATTCTCTTATCGCGCTGCTCTCATGAATCTGGGCTACGTCGACTATTTTGGCCGTATTATGCTAACTAGATACGCACGTCGTTCATCGAATATGTACTGAGCGTTGAATTTTGGTCCTAAAGCAAAATCCGAGTGGAAAGACACAGTAACAAGATATTTCTTGTTATTTTTTCTGCTTGCCATACGGCACCTAAAGTATCGTTTTGCATTAACTATTCACTAAGAAAACGTAATTTACTCAGTTTCAGACTTCCGAAAACTTAGCTTACAGGCTGCCGCGGGGTTCTTTGAAAAAATATTCTATGTTCCTCTCTTTGCAAGATAAGGAGGTTCGAAACCATACAACGTTTAAACATGTTTTTTTTTTATTCAATCTTCTCTAAAAACGTAAGAATACACTTTAATTGCCGTACAATATTCAGGAAGTTCAATTTTTTTATCTTCCCAAGCGCTGATAGATTGTGTATTTCTAATACGCTTCAATACGATGCTTATACATGAAAAAAAAACCCTTTCTGCATTTTACATATCACGCAAAGACTATCTACCAATGCCGAACACACCACTGAACAGAAAGCTTCTCGATTTTACATTGACGTGTTTTTGTACGATATTTTCTCTGCTTGTACCGGTAGATATAAAAGACTCGTAGCTCGTAGTCAGGGACACGTTTCCGTTGTTACTAACCGAAAACTTGAAACTTGAAACCATTGCCGGGTGTGCGAACCTATTTACTGATAACCTGATTTACACGAGAGTCATTATGCGAATACCAATACATATGAAAAGCCAGCACCAAAATAGAGTTATGGTATGGTCCGTTTGCACTAGTTTTTGCTGACCGAGAAGTTAAGCCAGCTTTGCACTTGGGGTTCCAACTACGGCGAAAGTGGGTATGCACGCTCCATCATTATAATTTTTTAGTTTCCAGTTTTTATTTTTTTTTATACTCGTAATTTGTACTTGAGGTAATCGTAAGAAACACGGGCTATAAATGAGCTGCTTTTTTTTTAATCACAGGAGGCTGACTTGGCGATTGGCGACCTGACCATCACCTACGCACGCGAAGCAGTCATTGATTTCACCATGCCTTTCATGACTCTCGGAGTGGGTCTTCTGTACCGGAAACCCCAGCATGACCAATCGCTGCTCTTCTTCCTGTCCCCACTGTCCACAGATGTGTGGTTGGGCGTCGCGGCAGCCTACGTAGTGGTCAGCTTGTTGCTCTGCTGCGTGGCTCGCGCGGGAGGGGCCCGCTGGAGAAGCAGCTACGTCTCAACTGGGCATTGCTGCTGGTCGTGCCAGGGAAGTCCTATTTGTGGCGGGGGCGGTGGATATGTCACCCGCAGTGATTGCGGTAGTGCGGGCCTTGATGTCGTAATGGCCGGTCAATCTGGCGAGTTGCGGTCACGTCATGGCGAACGGATATTCATTGATGAGAGAAAACACGATGAAGTGAAAACGGCCAAGAGCCAGTTCACTCTCCTAAACAGTCTGTGGTTCACCATGAGTGCAATCATGAGACAAGGCTGCGACACTTCCCCGAGGTAAGTTCTTTTCTCAATATTATAGCACGTGCGGTAAACTTGAGGCACAAAAAAGAAGTTTTCATACGAGTACACGCTGAGCATATTCTGCAGTATAGTTCGTGGTATGCTTCCTGTAAATAATACCGTCTATGTCATCCTCGTATTGAACAGCCAGTAGTCTACTGTCAAACTTATTGAGCTGATTTAGTGCTTATCGTTCGGTGCAAAGCAATTGCAGTCGTCGGTGATCCATGTAAAATGCAAAGCGCAAAGGCCACGTTTCGAACAGTTCATTGCGGGTGCTCCGTCACGTATTCACAAACAGAAGGAACGAAATGTGTATAAAGCTGTGTGGTTCTAATGCTGAAGCTCAACGGCAATGTGTACATTTTAACCGACTGGCATATCACTGAAATGATTTTTTGCATAAAAAGGGGAGCGACATGTCTTATGGAAAAGTACGAGCCACGAAGTCTAAAGCTAGAGATGCTTGAGAATTGCCTAAGAGCAGAATACGAAGGCGTAAACTGAACCATAGTATTAAATTTAGAGCAAAGAAATGGCTTGAAACTGGAAATGTTGTCTGAAGAAACGTAACACGATAAATTTTCTTATTGGGTGCTATTTTCACAAAAGTACGTCAGAATGAATTTTATCGCCACTGGAGTGATACAGCGCAGCCTAGACTGAGCATGTATAATGATGTTGGCGGCACATGACAACCTCAAAAGAGAGTGACGACTCAATACACTGGGCATTGCAATGCCCCTTTCACTGCTTCAGACCTGCCATGGAGACGCGTATTAGAAAATGCCCCTCGATGCAGTATCTTACACCAACATTTTTATACATAAAATGTGCACCTTCTAAGGAAAGAACTAGCCACAAACGTTCCATCATCATTATGGCTACTACGTGCCGAGGTTGCCTTTTGGGGAAGATTTGGCCCGGTGCGTGTGCAGTGATTCGGGCAATGGTATGGAACGTGCCCGGATAACAGCAGCACCTACAAAGAACACATTTTGTTGACATCGTGCGTTGCTTTAGAGCAACGCACGATGTCAACGCACCTCCCCTGCCAACGCACCTCCCTGCCACTACACGCTACGTGGAGTGCCTATCATGTTACGTTTATCATGATTTTTTATGTCGGCGCAGCCAATATCAAGCACAAGCTTAAGTCGTAACGGTGCAATCGCATTAATTAAGCTAGGGTGGCAGCGGTGACTTACAGCAATTGCACATCTACATTTCACTCTTTCATCAAGAGGACTACAGTATTTTTCAGCATTGACTGCCTCCGCATGTACCCTTATCCTTTGCTGCCTATTCGCGATTCTACGTTCATCATGACAACATGGTAGCGCAAACAAACCGCACAAAAGACACAAAATAGCGCAAACTAAAACTTGGGTTAAATTGCAGCAGAAATATATGCAAGTTAAAAAAACCAGGGAAAATAAGTTACAAGGGGAAGGAACAGCATCACGTATGTTCACCAGGTGTAGTCGAGGAAAGCATTCTCACAATCTAAAAGGTATGAAGAGGGTGAACTGGCACAAATATCAGTGTTCCTCTTCATGAAAGATGCTTCAGCTACCTCCTAGTCCTCGCGTCATGATGAGCGTATAAAAAGGAAGTGCATGGAAATTTTGGTGTGGAACCATGCTTTGCGCAATGTTCAGACAAATGCAAACTGTACGCGCTGGCGTTAGCGCGTTGTAATATTCTCAAAAGCGCACATTCACGCAGCATCCAGTCTGTCTGGTATATAGCCCGGTGCGAGACAATGAAATTCAATAAACCGCATTCATTGGGCAGTTACTAAAGTGATTGGCATAATTAGTTGCGTTTGTTTGTGTCCTTTGTTCTGTTTCTTCGCGCTGCTAGGATGTCATAACGTGTTTCCAAGATTGCACACAAAGAGCCCGCGCACGTCTTTTCTCCAGTGGTTGATTCATGTTTGCTAAGAAACGACTCCGTTTAGAACCAGTTGAACGCATTTGTTGTAAGAAAAGCAGTATTATTAAAACTTATGCTTGCCGTAGGATAAGCCGGACATGGCATATAACAGAACAATAATGCTCGTGTGTGAGCATTTTTAGGTTCCTAAAATATTTAGATTACAATATCTCCCATGTCATTGCGACTGCGGCATGTTTTCTGAAGAGGTTTATACTCCTATTTCTTATTTATTTATTTATTTATTTATTTATTTATTTTAGTTCAGATGCCGCTGCAAGGGGCGAACGTCAGCAGTGTTAGTGAAACTCTCAAAGGTACGCAGAAAAAAAATTGGCCCCGTATCCACATGTTAATCTGCAAATGTCATCGAAAGACTACAGTCTTTCGTGCGGAGAGAGTGAACAAGACATTTATTTGATGTTCTGCGCAAGAATGTTAGTGAATGGTATTCTGGAGACGCTGCGTTAGAGTGCCTCGAGCGGGCAGCGGAGGCGAACGAATGCATCAAGTCACGTCACACATGAGACATGAGTGCCATCTGGCGGTTTTCTTAGAAAACAAAGCGCGTGGCTTTGAGACGAGTGTGCGCGCCCATTTCAGAGGGTATAAGGTGTAGAACCCAAGGCGACGGGTAGGTGCCACTACCGTCTCGTCTTATCAAAGCGTTGGAAACACTCGCTTTTCCGTGCAAGCGTTGCATGGTCAGCGCAGCGTGATAAGCGCTACGGTCATTAAAATTACTTATGTATGCCTTTTCTAGTAAAAAACGCACAAGCAGAATATATACGTGTTGTTATGGTGCCCCAGACATACACAATATTTGCTTTTTAATTGACGATTACACAAGCATGAATGCTCGACCTTGAGCAACATTGGTGAGCGCTGCGGATGGGGTCAGCCGTTTCAAGTACCCGATGCCGTTAAGAATGGACAAACAGACAAGTGTACAGACAGACAGACCAAACTTTTTGCGTCGAAGGTACCCAAGAAAGACTATCGTCTTTAATAAAGTGCCCGATTCAGCTACATGAGTTACCATTCCGGAAGAAATATCGCCTGATGAACGACTACATCTTGCAGGTCAGCCTCCACAAGAATTCTCGTTGCTGCTTGGTGGCTGTTTTCGTTCGTACTGGTATCGTCATACACCGCCAACCTGGCGTCCTTCTTGACTCAAGAAAGGCTCCGGTCTCCAATAGAAAGCGTCGAAGACTTGACAAAGCAGACCGAGGTTCTGTATGGCTGTGTCCGCTTTGGATCTACACAGGCTTTCTTCAAGGTATGAGCTCGTTTCTGAACTTTATGCTTAATGTTTTCAAATGAAAGTTCATATGCATGAACTTCGCGAAAGTTGTTTCTGCCTCGCGAATTTTTTTTGGTAAAATGAAAAACAATAATTGCAGAGCTCGTCCTACTTGTTCATGATGAACACAGGGCCATCAAAGCAGAGCACCAAAGAAAAACAAAGACACATGAACTTTTTACTTCACTCTTGTTTGCTTGGTTTCATAGAGTGGAACTCCGAAATTCTTTGCCAGCAAAATGATCTGTAGGCAGCTTTAATAAAATTTATTTTTACTATTAGGTTATTGATTTAATAATTCATAAGTGTTATGCGAACTGGGCTTGAAAGTGAAGGTGCAAAATCAACAGGCAACATCGAAGTAAAAATGCATGTGCACTGTTACTACTACGCGCAGAGGACAAATTTGTGTTTACAAACCATAATTTGTGTATACCTATATTTTCATGTAGTATATGTTAATTTTACATATATGTAACATACATCTGCGGTTCTATTCTAAAAGCAATTTTCGTTGTCGTGAAACCACGACACGACCACACGCTTCTACAATCGGTGGCCTAGAAATCGGATATTGAGCCTGATTGATATTAAGGAAAGAGCGTGGTCCTGATGACTTCATACGAAATGAGCTGCTCGGAATTTCGAAGTTTTCGCAAGCACGTCCTACAAATTTGGTCATTGACTGTGCAGCACTTTTGAGCGTGGTACATTTTAAGTGTTTGTGACACGCACATCAAATGGTACGTTTTTTGCGCAGGATTCCAAACATGAGACATACGAGAGGATGTGGAATGTCATGAAAGACGACCTGGTATCGTCCAACGCCGAGGGCGTTGAGCGGGTAGAGCGTGGAGGCTACGCCTTTCTGATGGAATCAACCAGCATAGACTATGTGGCTCAGCGTCGGTGCGAGCTCACGCAGCTCAGAGGGCTCCTGGATACAAAGGGATATGGTATTGCGATGCCACAAGGTATGTGATAAAATTTGTTTATCGTTTCTCCTGATTTGAAACGTACACGTACATATTACTAAACATTGACTAGATTATTATGTGAAAATAATACGACGAGCTTGAGTTATGGTTGCACTGCTTGTTTATGAAGTAATGTAACATAAAATGGTATATATAGGCCTTACTGTCAGGAGGTTTATGAACAGACAAGACTGCGGACAAAAAAAAATGATCGGTTTCGTTACTAGAGCAAAGCTATGAGTGCAGTAGCAAAACATTTTAATATCACGTGGAGACCGACAAGCATCTCGATATATTGAGCACGCCGATACGGCACTAAGAAGGATGGCTGATAACGCATAGGTCTAAGATGGACAAGTGTGATCTAGTTACGCCTTTGTAGTTGAGGAATGCGCTTAAAAATGTCTGCAATGCAGAAGACGACGCTGTTGGATTTTTTTTTCGACATGAAAGTGTTCTATGCTGGTTTCCACTAAGACTTCAGTGACTTATTTCTGTCACGGAGATGACGTTGTAAAAATAACGTCACCACGTGAGAAAGAAAGAAGCATTCAAGAAGTTTTCTCATTGATCATCAAACCTCTGACTCTTGGGGAAACGGTGAAAACCACCAAGTATTTTGCCAACTAAGGTATTGCGACAAGTTTTGATTGACTGATTGATTGATTGATTTGGGGGGTTTAACGTCCCAAAACCACTATATGATTATGGGAGACACCATAGTGGAGGGCTCTAGAAATTTCGACCACCTGGGGGTCTTTAACATGTATCCAAATCTGAGCACACGGGCGTACAACATTTCTGCTTCCATCGGAAATGCAGCCGCCGCAGCCGGGATTCGAACGCGCGACCTGCGGGTCAGCAGTAAAGTACCTGAGCCACTAAACCACCACGGTGGGGCAAGGTGTTAATACAAAAGCTGGGCTTAGTATGAACACGCCCTATGTCTTTCACACATTTTCGTTAATTCCGCGCTTTTTGTAGGCGAACCTCGGAGGCGCTGCCATGTGTAAGTGCTTAAAATAAGTAATGAAGCACAACGCAGTTTAAACATGGCATTCGACATTGTGCACTGGCGTGCAGTCTTGGAATCAATGATTAAATCTCCACGTTAGCAGTGAACAACCCTGACCGAAGGAGCATCGGAGAGTCACCGACGTAGTTATGTTTTTTTTTCTTTCGCTGGAAATAACTTTATGTATACGTCCTGTACAGGGTGTGGCCACCTGCCTGGCTAATCCCAAGTTGGGACTGGGAGGTCAAGCCTCGCTTCTTGTTAGCGCGTAACCTCTCAATGTTGGAGCCGTGCAGCTTTCACACGCATGTTACATGCATGATACGTTCCCCATCACCGACTACTTCATTTGTGATAGCAGTGGTCACTTTAATAAAGCTGCTGCAGTAAGCAATGCAGCAAGAGAACGATGTCGATGGGCGAACGTTGCGCCTAGGTGGAGCGCTACTGAGACCAGCAGGACGTAGAACGCCGGCTCGCGCTCTTGGCTCAAGCTGCGAACCTTTGTTTCCCGCGTTGCTCAAGCACAGTTTATATGCTTGACCGCTCCCGTAGGTTTCACGAGCGCACACCGTGCTGTTCCTCTCCATTACGGAAGATGTTTGAACACGCGCTTAAAGAATACCAGTGCTTAGTGTGTGCTAGGTAATGTAATGTTTGTGCGCGAATAACGATACGATGTGTTCAGGTATATGACGAAAAATTCAGCAGAGTCCCCGCACCTGAGAGTTAACCTTATGCGAAGCATGCGGAGGGAAGGTGACTGTGTTGCAACTTTTTTATTGAGTGACACGTCATGAAATGACGTCCCACTGCGGCGGTCTAGTGGCTAATGCATTCGGCTGCTGACCCACAGGTCGCGTGATCGAATTCCGGCTGCTACGGCTGCACTTCCAATGGAGGCGGAAATATTGTAGGCCGAAGTGCTCAGATTTCGGTGCACGTTAAAGAACCGCAGGTGGTCGAAACTTCCGGAGCCTTCCACTACGGCGTCTCTCATAATCATATGGTGGTTTTGGGGCGTTGAACAACACATACCATTCAATCATTCATGAAATAACGCCAAATATATGTACAAATGTTGCTCACGCAGACATATGTTGAAGAGTTGGAGAGGTTCATATCGCCTGTTGTTTGCACTTGCGCAACAATGCCATAGGAACATGCGTATTAGCAACACACACAAGCTGATTTGAAGCGCTTATGCTCGCGAGAAGGCTGTGCCTGGACACTGCAACATAAATCGACTTCAGCGCATGGCAACTTACCACAATTGACGTTAACCGAACGTGACGGCTGTATCAAAGAAATACATAGGTAATGATTATAAAACTACGTAGGCAATACCGCAACCACTATTGGCGTTTTACGAAGATTAGTGTGTATTTGAAAAGTATTTTCGATACCTGACACTCATACACAACAAGGCAGTCATTGAGATAGTGGTAAGAGAAAAACGGCAATGGAGAGTATTGCTGCACAATAGATTCGAGGCTCTGAATGGTGTAACCGACGTTATTGTTTTTAAAATGAAGGATAATCTTATTAGTATTATTAAAATTGTGCAAGAGAATTTGGAGGTGCAGTCACTAGACTGAACGCTGGCAAACTATCTGAGGAGACAAAAAATGTCATTAAGAGATCACAAACCACGAATGCATAAAATACAACCATAACTAAAGCTAGTGGAGGTTTTGAAGTTATTGAATAGGCGTAAGGTAGCCGACACCAGAAGGTATAACATGGAGAGAATCGAGCAGGCTGTAAAAAGTGGCAGAATCCAAAAAGCTGTGAAAGCTAACATGTGCATCGGCGAAAATTGGATGTCTGCATAATAAACAAGTCAGAAAATGTCATACTTATTATATATAGAATAGTTGGAGTGGCAGAAAAGTTCTACAGAGCTCCCTGCGGAAGCCAAAATAACCAGAAAGATATCGTAAGAAGCAATATTAACTCAGAGAAATTCGACATCCTACCAGTAACAACAGGGCAAGTACGGAAAACCCTACAACGAATCAAACTGCTGGTAAGGATAAGGTAACAACAGATCTACTGAAAGATAGCAGAGAAATTTTTCACTGGCAACATTACAAACGCAGTCTCTATTGCACGGGAAGGGTACCAAATCTTAGAGGAACACCAACATCTAAATGCATTAGAAAGGAGATGTAATGGGAGTGAAAAATACAGGCTGATGAGCACACTGTGAACAATAATCCATTGATTACCAACTATTTACAACAATAATAGGTAATAGACTGAGGGCGACATTACACTTCAATCAACCAAATGACCAAGCAGGATTTTGTACAGCTAGACTTCTCCGCAATAGACCACATTTATAGTGCCAACCAGCTGATGGAGGAACGCACGGAATACAACCAACTCCTATACGTAGCCTTCCCAGATTACGAGAAGGTGTTTCACTCAGTCGAAACATCAGCAGTAATGCAGGAGCCATGGATTAGGCACATCTATGAACCTTGCATAAACACACTGAAAGAAATCTACAGAACAGGTACAGCCACCATAGTTTTCCACAAAAAATGCGACAAAATCTCAATAAAGAAGGGTGTAAGACAGGGAGACGCGATCTCTCCTCACCGCATGTTTACAGGTGGTTTTTCAGGGTCCTACATATACACGAGTTAGAAATAAGACTTAATGGGAAGTATCCTAGTAACCTGTGACTAGCTAATCAAATAGCCTTGATCAGTTACTCAGGGGATTATTTGCAGCTCACGATTACGGGATTGGACACGGAAAGTAGAAGAGTAGGTCTGAAAATTAATATGCACAAAACTGAAGCGTTCTGCAACAGTCTTGGCAGAAAAGAGCACATTGTGAAAGGGGGAGAGACGCTGGAAGTTGTAAATGAATGTCCACTTGGGACAGGAAGTAACCGTGAAGTCAAACCTTGAAAATAAAATAACTAGAAGAATAAGGAAAGGGTGGATCTCATTCGGCAAGTATTTTGGAATCATGTATGATAATCTACCAATAACCATCAAGAACAATATTTTTGTCGGTACTTGCCTACGGAGCAGAAACCGGAAGGCTTACAGAGATGGTTCTGCTTGAATTGAGGACGACGCATTGACTGATGGAAAAAAAAATGACGGGAGCAACCTTAAGAGACAAAAAGAGAGCAGAGTGGGTCAGGAACCAAACTGGGGTAAAGAATATATTAGTTCAAATTAAGAAGAAGAAATAGACATGGGCCGGGCACGTAGCACGTAGGCAGGAGAACCGCTGCTCATGAAGGATAACTGGCTGAATTCTGAGTGAAGGCAAGTGCTCGAAAGGGATGCAGAATGTAGGGGGGCGATGTCATTAAAAAGTTCGCAGCTATAACGTGACAACCGAAAGCACAAGACCAAGTTTATTGGCGGATCACGGGAGAGTTTTTTGCCCTGCAGTGGACATGCGTACGTCCGTCTGTCCGTCCGTGCTTCAATCCATCTGTTCATCCGTGTCTGTCCGTCTTTGCGTCCGAAGAGCCGGACGGCAGCACGGGCAGATGGACGGAAGGGTGCGCGAATGGACGCGCGGATGAACGGACACACGGACAGACGCTTCGTCCCACTCATCATAGTTTACTCCATGGGTATGCTGTGAAACCACTAACGCCACTTAGATTTTCTCCCAACGCTCGGCTTACTATTACAGTGATCGCTCCATATACCATTATTTCGGCATACGGTTTCATTCGCAGATAGAATATACAGCGATTTCTAGTTGACTTTGAGATTTATTTGAAAATTTTGGGGCACATATTGCGCTTTATTGTTTGCGTCGCTTATTTGCGGAAGCCTCAACTACCCATCGATAGTGTTTTTTGACCTTGGCTGAAAGTGTGGCAGGGTCCCTTAAAATAACCTATATGGAAAAGAATATCATTCAGCCTTATTTACAGGCGCCGTGAAGACAATTTGCCGACATTGTTGGGACGACATTGACTAAAGATTGCCGTCCACTTGCACTGTTTGTATGCATGATTGATCGTTATGTCACTATTCGGAGACCAGTAGGCTAGAAACACAATCTGCAGTCGCGTCAAAAGTCACATGTGCTTGTGACAAATCAATCGTTTCAAGAAGCAACATTTTCGCAACTACCAGCAGGCAAGAAGACGTAACTGTGCATGCGCAGACTAGCATCTCGTATAGCGAAAATTGCTGGTTTGGTAAAAAACAGAAATAAACGAATATTTGAAACTAACTCTTGCTAGGCGGCCACCTAATTTGAAGGTCTGCTGGAATGATCCCCTGGTGATGAATAACAAATTTAGTGTGGCACTCTGAACATACAAAGCATGGGTTGAACTTCTAGCCATGCCAGTTGCATTACCACGATAGTGAATGAGAAGAATACTCATGTTTTAAGATTTGTGTGCATGATAAGGAACTCTAGACTCTAAGAACTACTTACCAGAGTGCTGCCCTATTTTTGGGAGAGTATTTTCTTGTCCCATCTCTCACTCTCATTCCCAGAGTAAATCACCTTTTTTTTTAAACAAAGTTTAGTTATTTCCCCAGAAAGGTTTAAGGTACCTCACCTGAAAAGAGTAACATCACCGGAAGTGCTCTTATGCCTTAGTTTCTTCATATCACAAGTAATGCCCATGATCTGTCTTGACATTATCTCATTTAGATATGCAGATTTAAGTGTTTCAGCACGCGCGACAACTAAACAGATTGTAATTCATGTGTTTGCTTTGTGTCTCGCAGGGTGGCAACGTCGATCTGACTTGTTTCGCTGTAAACAAAGATTAGCGTAGCCAAAGTTTTGTGTGGCGCTCGAACTGACTCGTTCAGGGGTTATCCATTTATGTGTGTAGAAAACATAGCACTTCTGTACTACACACTGAAACAATGTCGTTGTCGTCATTCTTGATATATTTTCAGTTATTCTTGTTCAACTCGTGTGACTAAAGCAATAATACTTCGCTGTAGCTGTGCCATACAATAGGCTTATTAGGAAGCATCCTCCCTGTTTAACGTTCACAGCGAGAAATATGAATTACAAAATCATTATCTGTTTCAATTCAGTTTCGAGAAAGACGAATTCAATGAGCTGATATTATCCTTTATAACTACATAAATACGCAGCCAGAAACACCGATTTTTTATTCAAGTGCCTCCGAGTGCACGAAATTTCACTGAGAAGCACTGAAAGCGCTGTTCTGTGTAGTATTTGTCTTTAATGCCACAACAAGAAATAAAATACTTTTTACTGCATATATGGTCGGGTATTATGTAGTGATAGTCCACTCGTGGTGTGCAGGTGCATCCATATATAGATTAGGAGCGTCAGTATAACCAGGTTTCACTCTGCCATGCTTTAGGAGTATGCGTGAATTCCACTCGCTCCAAGAGAAGTAGCGTATAAAGCAGTTTCACTCTCTCTTTTCATACAGAGTGAAAACGCATTTCACTTTATTCGATGCTTTGTGAAAGTAGAACACCACTTCGCGTTTCTAGCACATTTGCAATACCTTCCACAGTTTTTAGAGTGTACTTGATACCTAGTCCGCAATTACGGCGTGGGTCATTAACAAGGTTGTTGTGACCTAGAAAACACCTGCAGGTAATGTTATTGTTAGGGGTCCTTTTCTATGCGTACCTCCCTGAATACGCTCCCAGCATATCCGTTAGGCAGCGTAGTCCTAATTCAGGCTCTCTTGTAATGAAGGTTCGTAAGTACTCTTTTTGTATGGGAGGCTATACCAAGATTACAAATGTACTATTTCTAAAAAGCGTTTGTAATTACTAACAGAAACAAATATGTTTAGGTGCACGTCGAAGGTGTGATGAAAATGGAGTCGCGAACACCTACTCGCACTAATTCAATTTTAGCATAGCGTTGATGACACGCCATCACAAGCTGGGCCCTTTCTTCCAACACAGGTTCACCGTACCGCAGCATACTCTCATCAACTATTCTACGTCTTCAAGAAAGCGGGACATTACAAACGCTCAAAGACCGCTGGTGGAAGGTCAACGACCCAGCTAGGCGATGTCCTGACGACCAGGCGGCGTCCAGGACCGACACGGTCAGCGAGCTAGGCCTGCCCAAGGTGGGCGGCGTGTTCGTCGTACTGCTTGCCGGACTTGGTCTGGCTTGTCTCATCGCCTTCGCCGAGTTCTTCTTCAAGACGCGTTCATCGTGCGAAAAGCGTCGCAATACTTCGACAGGTGCCCCGACATCGGGACGACCGGTAGATGTGAGTGTTTTCAACGATCTCTTTTTCTTTTCACGCAAGCGCGAATGCTTAAGCTGCTGTGCTACCCTCATGTCATGAAGTTGTTTTGGTCTGGCTACAATTAGTCTTTGTTTCTGTTCCCATTGTTGCATTTCACACCTGAAGGAGTACGTACAATATAATTTATTTAGGTTATTTGGTTCGTTCATGCTTTCATTCATTAGTTATTACTTGGTTAGTTATTCATTAGCCAGTCAGTCAGTCAGTCAGTCAATCAGTCCGTCAGTTACAATCTTGAAGACTCCAGTTTAAGATTTTAATATTAGGGTTGGGAAAGGGTTTAAAATAGCATTTGTTCTTCAGCATCTCAAAACACGGGCATGCGAGCCAGAGATAGAGAGAGACAATAAGGATGAAAGAAAGGTAGGGAGTTTAACCATTGCTCAGTCTGGTATGCTACCTTGCACTGGAGAAGGGGTAAGGGGAATAAAAGTTAGATAGGGAGAAGGATAGAAAAGTCGCTCATGCTGTCGGCAAAACTTTATATATCTTTATTTATATCTTAAGGTCTATCCTGCGCGTCCCTCGCTAATCACAACATTCCATTCCGACTAGTAGAGTTTTTTTAAACTTGCTGGGTTAGTTTGATTTAACTCATTATTATAGCAATAAATCAGGGATCAAGAAGTAATAGTTACGTTGTGTGTATGAGTGATTTTTTGAGAGCCGTCACATTACGCTTTGCTACCGTGTGTAGCTCCACAGATAAAGCACCGAAATGTAGGAGTGGCGTAATTTTCAGTGTTAAAACTACGATAAAAATATAAGACCTGAAATAGTGGTAGTTCCTTAATTAATTTTGAGCACCTGGTGTGTTTAGAGCGCACTTTCATAGGAACAGTGGTGTTATTAGAATTTCGCTCTCATTTAGACGTGGTGGTCATGACCTTTAGTATAATATGTGCCATTGACCTAATTCAAAGGTGCTTGCAGTTATGTTGTCTTATTATCTTTCCTTGAGAAAACTGGGTATATCTTTTCCAGTTTAGTAATTTTGCAAATTTATGCCAATGACAACCAGAAAAAAAACGGTAGTACTGGGTGACTGTCATAAGGAAACACCAATTTATTTTCCTTCTTCCAATTTCTTTGCAGATCAGTGGCAAGTACCTCCTGTAGGTGGCCTCACAAAGTGGATAAATGCATTGTTCAAAAGTTTCAAGATCGGACAATGCTGCCAACGTCGACAAATGGAGCTGAAGATTCTCTTTTAAAAATTGTCGACTGTATGCAACTGCCACATCATGTTTTTTTCCAGGAGACTAAGCGAGGCTCTAAGTTCAAAGAACGTTTAATAAATTTGTAAAGATTCCGTATCTTTTTGTCTTTATGAATTTTCTAGAATTGAAGTTATACAGATCGGAAGATTTATGTGGCCTCTGCCAGAAAGTTGTCGCCTAACCATACCAGGAAATACGTTGTTATCATGAGAAGAGCTTACGTATATAAGAAAAATAAGTGACAGCTAAGGATGGCCGAAAGTGGAGATTCGAATTTCTCTCACAAAATATAATATTACAAAATATAACTACCGAAGAGTCTAAGGAAGTCTAGGACTGGGCGTTGTGCTTTGTTTTGTAGTCTCTTAATCTGCCTGTGTCGGTGATATCCAGTTGTTTGCGTGCTTTATCGATGAAAACTGCGTTTCTGTAACAACACTTCCTGCTTCGATTCATTACTAGATCCGCAAGCAGCTAGTATAAGTAGCCTTGCTGGTGTCAAGATGGTTAAAGTATACTAACAGTATAAGCAAAACTGCCCGAAAATGTCGTGCATTTGAAGCCTTGTTGGCACGTGTGCTCCGATTTGGGTGCAGGTGGTCGAAATTTCCGGAGGTCTCCACTAGAGCGTCTCTCATAATCATATGGTGATTTTGGGACGTTAAAACCCACATATCAATCAATCATTCGTAGCCTTGTTCATAACACCCCACATGTAAGGGTGTAAATGGGATGCTTTGAGGGTGTTTTATTCATGAACACCTCAAATTTAAAAATCGGAGCGCAAAAGAGTGTTCATATGGGTGCTTTTATTACGTACACCTCTTTCACACCTTTTAAGGTGTAAATTTTTTATGGTGCATAAATACATCTTCACAGCCCGTTTACAACAATTCACCGACTATGAGACCACCTTACTGGACGATTCACGTACTTCCATATATTTTTATGTATTCTCTTCTGCCCGCACGCTCTTGCATACGCGTATATATTCAAACATTTGTTTCGTGGCAAAAAGAGAAAAAATAAAGGTACCTTAGCCCGTAACACAAGTATAACGACAGGAAGAACGCGATGAGTGGCACTGAGACACACGGGGCCGGCTCGCGCACACCGGTAGACAATCCGGTGTTACTGTCTTTACGGCTCAATATTTTGTTTTCGTATGCACGTGCTCCACTATGTGTACAGATTTCATTGTTGTAAAAGCTTCAAATTTACAACCTCTACTCTCTTCAAGGTGATTATGCAAGATTATGCGTAATCTCCATGAAGAGGGTTGAAACGTTGCTGCTAGTTCCATATGAATAGTGACTCGTTGTTTTGGTCACCACTAGATGACGCGAAAAGAGGCAGTGATTGCTCTTGCTGATGCTGGAGCGAGGTGCAAGCAGCCGCCGGAGCGCGCAGACCACGCACTCACGCGTCCCCTTTCATAAAAATGACGGCTCTACACGTTATCGCGCACAGAGAATAAATGCATTTTTACAAATGGCATACTAAAGCTGCAGAGTTATATAAAAGTGTGACATTGGTCCCAGGAGTTCGAGCTATGATTTTGAAGTCAGGTTCAACCAACGGAACAATGAATTTATTTTATCCGGTGCAGGTGAGCTTCTATAATTGACATAGGAACATAAATAGGATTATCAGAGATAATAAAATTTTCTGAACTTACGTCGTGATGGCTGTTCCAGTTATGTGAAAGGCGGTGTTATTTATTGCGATAACAAATATATGAACACTCTCTGCTATATTTCGCCGCCGGTGCCGGCATGGGCGTCAATGTCTTGCACCGTATATGTATACGTATCTAGATATATGAAAACACAAGAACGAACAAAAAAATCTCAGGAAAAAGACCGTGGCGCGCGGAATCGAACGTGGGACCTGCGCGTCGGTAATGCGAGGCGTTAACCAGTACTTCTTTGGGTGAACAAACGGCAAGCTATTTATATCTACCACTTACCGATGTTAGTGGGCATCTCGGGGAGGAAGGGGGGACTATCGTGTTTTCAGCATTATCAGCAAGATGGCGCAGTGAGTGCGCGATAGCGCACATCTCTCACGCGTACTTTGGCCCACGTAGAGAATAAGACGGTGTATGCTCGATCACACACTTTTATCTTGCAGTGGGAGAATCCTAATCCTACGTCTTGGCTATCCTTTGGGTTCCATCAGAACAATTTTGTTGTAGTTACCGGGCGCACAAAGGTCACTGCAGTTGTTGCACAGCTTCCGTTAGCAAAAAGGGCGCGCTTTTTCGACACAGCGAAGTGTTAACTGAGACGTGTATTCGCGTCACTCTGTAACCATGAGTACGTTTCGTGCGACATTTGTGTGTGAGACACGCGGGGCACGTTTCAATGTGCTTGCCATTCGGCGCGTGTCCTTCCAAGTTGTTGCTATCGAGTTCATTGCTTCGACTTTGCGGCAAAGCTGTGACTTTTTTACGTAGGCGTCCCATTTTTTACAGTATATTGACAATTGCGGGGCTGCAGTACACCGTCATGCACTTCTTCGCTTTGACCTTCCCTGAGAAAAGCGCTTTTATACTCCCATTTTGAAATTTCCACTACGAATGGTTTGCGGTAGTTTTATATTGTTTCGTGTAATGAACGTGGCTTTATGATAAGCGGTCTAGTTTTTCCTCCCCGGGTGGGAGATGGCGTGTATAGCCAGCAGTATTATACGCGTGCTCGTCGCTTAATGGGCCGTGGTTCACATACAAAAAAGGATTCGCGTTTGACCCTCACATCGCGCCTCTCTACTCCAGTGGGCTTACACGCCCAAACAATGTATTATTCAATTCGATTCAATTCACTTTTTATTTCTTTTCAGACTTGAAAGAGAGGGGACAGGGATGAAAGCTACCAAACCTTGGCAGAGGTCCTGCCCCATTTATAAATGACAGCAACACACCGCAGAGAGAGTATAAGCGACACATTAAAAACAAAGTAATACGCGATAACAATACAGTTTAAATAAAAAACAAAACGATTGTATGCATCACTATATATTTATATATGTACAGACAATAAAATATTTGCCTGTGAACGAAGTTGCGGATTTTATGGATTTACATTTTTATACCCGATACACAAGAATAAATAAGCAGGTCGATGTACTCACGTGCATACGTCTTTTGGTAACATGTTCTACACAACTTAAACACAAAGGTAAGGTACGAAAGAAAAAAAATATACATTATTTACAGTAATAGGAATCTCTGTGACGTGACTGACGAAATTGTCTTATTTCTTGATTGTAGTTGCACAAAGAGTCAAAATCGGCCTGTGTAAGCTTATTGAGTATGAGTGGCACAGTATGTTTTAACAATTTTTCATCATATTTGATTCAATGTGTAGGGACATGCCATTTTTTCTTATGCTTAGTATGTCGAATACTGTGGTTTACATTAAAATCAGCCAGCGAAAGTTTAATATAATTATTGGACTTTAGGTATGAATTTTTACTTAAAATAGGCGATAGTTGTATAAAAAGAACACAGGTAGAATATGAAACTTTACGAACAAATCTGTCTGGCTCCTCCGCATTTCTGTTCGATGCTGTTTACCTAGCAGTGGATACGCAGCTCTAAGGAACTCAGCAGGTTTGGATATCTGTGGTGTATCAGTTGACAAATGCAACGCTGTTAGTGAATGCTATACAGTAAGGCTCTATATATAGTCTGGCTGTTTTATGGAAACATTTTAAGTATGGTTTTTCTAGATAAATATGTTTTTGCAAGGAGCACTTCAATCTGGGCAAGTAAACATCAAAGCGTGGCCTCTTGGTAGACTTCTGCAATATAATGAAGTTGAGAGTTATAATTCCCAAACTACCGGAGGAAAACAAATTTCAACAAGAAAAAATTCAGCGAGCTTACTGGGATTTGTTTCCAAAAAATTTTTTTTCTCGCTCTTCTAGCTTTCGCCGCGAATCTACTGCATCTTCCGCGCAGGCCTGGCGTTTTTTTTACTGGTACAGTCACACTGAAACGTGACGCATTCTAATTTCTTAAAATACATTTTAACACCACAGCTATTTATCCTGGCCATCATATATTCGATGCAAAAAAAGCGAAACTCCCCACCAGTAGGACGACACCACTTGTTTCTTAGCAACCAGTTTCAGAGACTTCAGCCAGCTTCGATTGCACGAACACTGCTACGCCACCTGCCACTTGCCTGCCACTTGCTCGCGCCACACATGACTTCAGGGCCAGGTGCGCATGCGTTCCTTCTTTCCATATAAAGGCGGCACGCGGTAGCGGCGTCCAACTATGGGGAGATCGAAACCAAAAAAGCCGCTACACTGCGAATCGCAGCGCGCTTCCAAGCGAGACTACTGGGCTCGACTCATTTAGCGAGGTAGCGCACTTCTAAGCGAGACTACTGGACTCGACTGGTTTAGCATGGTAACGCGTTTCGAAGCAAGACTACTGGGCTACACTCGTTTAGCGTGGTAGCGCGTTTCGAAGCGAGACTACTGGGCTAGACTCGTTTAGCGTGGTAGCGCGTTTCGAAGCGAGACTACTGGGCTCGACTCGTTTAGTGTGGTCATCGACGTAAAACAGCCGAAAGAGTGAGATTCAACTGTGACTAACTGTGCTTTAACTTGGCATCACAAGGCATATATTCCTATACCTTAAAGCTACTTGGGCTAACTTCACTTCATTTGGCATCACCTCGTACACCGAGATCAGACAGGAACCGATTAGCGCCACTACGCCTTGGTCCTTTATGGCAAGCTACGCACACTTTTTTCCTTGAATTTTAAATGGGATATGAAGATTCTGTCAACTCATCAGAAATTGTTTACTTGGCTTGGATAGACAGAAAATACAAAAACGTCGGAGAAATGGGGAGCAAAGAGGCTGACGATTGCACCTAACAGGGCACAATGCCTTCCGTTATTGCCGAGAAAGCAGGAGTGGGCATCTACTCAACAGAATTAGATTGGTCTTATTCACTGCGAATGCCCGATTTGACGCCGATATTCCAGGCAGTATTAATGGCAGTGATTCTGGCCATACGCAATCTCGCAACATATAACTATTGGGTTGTTATACTGACCGTTTCTTGGTCAGTTTGAACTGCTCTGACAGCACCAAGGACATCACTTTGTTTGTCAGAATTTCATACGTATATACCCAATACCGTTCATGTTATCCTATCTGTTTGGAAGCCAGGTTACACTAAATTAAAACTAAATGAAGCGGCTGACACACTGGCGGGAGAATCAATCTAGGACCCCGTCCTGAATATTCTAAGACCCTGCTGCATATGTACAATCACGCAATTCTGAAATTTCTGTATACGGCAGGAACACAGCATCTCTCTGTTCTAAATGGCGTAGATTTTCAGCTCCTTAGGTTCGCTGGTACAGCGCTTGGTGTGAAACAATACATTTCGAAGTGACATTCACTAAATTGCGATGCATGATTGTACCATTAAACTTTTGAGTATACAGACTTCGTTTTGTTTCTGCCTCTCATTGTCACAATTGCACACAAACAGAAACTATAAAGCACGTTTTAAGAATGTCGCAGGTATCGAAAATTATAGCAACAATTTCTAATACCAGCTTTCCAAAACACGGGCTTGAGGTGTATACAACTGTACTGCTCTTTCTAGAGGCTTCGGCACTGGGTCATTGCAACAGAGACACATGTGGGGCGATATACAACTATATAAAAATTAAAACGGCTACCATGCTAATCTCACAAGTACATATATACTCCTTACTTATTTTTGTAATTAGTCTAATTCATATATTCTTTACTGTACTTATTTTTTATTATTTTAGTTTTTTATTTATTTCATTGGTAAACTATTATTAACTGCCTGTTAGCACAACTAAGCTTTTCGTTCGTATAAAAATTAGGCATCACACTCCTTATTTTCTTCCTTTTCCCCGACATCCCACTGCTGCGCTATTCACGGCCGATACTTCGTGGTGGTTTGAGTCATTCCTCTTGGGTCCAACCGACCAACCGACCGACCGACCGACTGACCGACCGACCGACCGACCGACCGATCGACCGACCGACCGATCGACCGACCGACCGTCCGACCGACCGACCGACCGACCGACCAACCGACCAACAATTCCTGCGTGCTCTTTGAGGAAGAAAAGCATGGAGGAAAGGAAGATGAAAGAAGCAACAGAATGGAAGAAAAGGCTAATAGTTGAGGTGTAAATAACAATAAGCAATCAAAAGTTTCCGAACAACGCAGTGTCATCTTCAAGCCCGCAATTTCGTATTACGTGCATTCGAAATTGACCCGATTGCTCTTTCAGACATCTTCCACAAATAAATAACATAACATCACTTGCAGCAATGTTTCCGCCGGATCATATGATTACACGTAATAGTTGCCTGTTTACTTATACGCGAAGACTCACCTTATTTCTGTATTTATGTAGCCTAGCACTGCCCCGCAGGTGAGGGTGTTACAAAAAAGGGTTGAGTTGCTATCACCTGCGAAACCACAAAATGAAAAAAGAGAACAGAATTGATGTCAAGTGAACCCGGCAAGAAGAAGAATTGAAGCGTGATCGCTTTTTAAGCAGCGGCCTCGTTCTAGCGACTCCCATTTTACTCTATCACGAAAGTGTGACAATCTCGATACTGCGAGTCAGCAATACATGAAGTGCGAAACGAAGCTTGAAGCGCACTCCGCGCTTCTGGCTATTTTTGCCTACGTCTCTACCTGTTTTGATTTGATTGTTCATTCTTTCCCTTCTTATTTTGACAATTTAGTCTTTTTTTCGTGCTTCGTGTTTCAGAGCTGCTTACATAGCTTTTGTTTGTAGGGAAACTTCTAACGCGTATAATTTTGCCGTCCTTGTTTCCTTCTTTCATCACTCGCACACTTCGTTGGTCTCGCATTGACTGATATTTTCCTATTCTCATTGCTTCAGTTTACTGCTTCTTTTGATTATATTGTTCTGCTTCCCTCGTTCTTTGTATGAAATCACCTTCCTAATAAAAAAAGCAACAAATAGATAAAGCTTCTGACATCTACAAACTGCAATAAATATAGGTTGCTTTTTTACAGCTTTTAGTAACTTCGCGTTCATATTATGCACTTCCTGGCTTGCTTGCGAGCTCACTTGCTGGAGTGTTCAAAAAGCGTTCTTGCAGCCAAGATGCATATTGTATTCTTCCCTATACTTTATTGTATGAATTTAACGTGTTTCATAGAAGTTGTCGAGTTACACAACATTAAAAACCTTCTTCTTTCTACATACGCATCTTAATAAGAGAAACGGAAGTGGTGTCTCCTTTCTAAAAGTTTTGCAACCAGAGCGCTTCGTAAGTCGACAGCTGACTTCCTCGAGTCTGTACCATTGTCCCATTTGACTTTTTCTATCATTTATGTCGAATTTCTTGTCTGTTCCACATGAACATGAACCTTTTTTTTTCTCGTCAAGTTGCCTGCAGCACTTTGTAGCTCGACGAAGCTAATGCAAACGCCAAAGAATGATACTTAAGCGTTATTCTATACAGCAGTGAGACGTAGTTGCGCTCAGCGAAGGCCACCAACGAGGATCACGGATGATGAAATGACACGGAAGTCTACAGAGGGTCACATTGTGTGCTTTTACCGAGGGCTGTCACCTGTAAGCATTCCCTAGGGTGTCTGAAAGAGTTTTTTCGAAAACGAGAAAATGGGGTGTTGGCGTACGGACATGCAAATATTGGAGGCTCGAGTATGGATGATAATCAGTAGATATAACGTTCCCCTTTACGTGCAAATGTGCATGTCAGTGACTGCCTTCCCGTTGGCTTCATAACTCAATGTTCAGAGTTTCTGCATAGATAAAGCGTAGTTGATTGGTATTTAGTTTGTAATATACACAGCTTTATCGTTGGTGAGGCGTGAGGAGGAAAATGATTGAGCGCAAGTGGAGAAAAGCATTGTATGTGGTTTTTTAATACTGCGTTTCTTATTACCCTAATATGTTTTGCATGAGTTTTGATGCAGAAAAATTACAAGGCATATTCCTGTCAACTGTCGCCACGATATCATATTCGGAAGAATCTCTGCGGGTCTGATACAGTTTAGAAAAACGGTTTCATGCATTCAGTAATAATTTTCTCAGGTTAGCAACCTTTACTACAAGATATGGTGATCTGATACGGCCAACTTGTCATAAGACTGCTGTCCTCTCAATGGATAAGATAGTTTAAATCAGTGGCATGTGTTGCTGTTTTATTTGTAAATACTTGGGGAGGGGGCAGTGTCCTCGGCTTCCTATAGTAGCGGCGAATGCTTCATTGTGCTAATAAACACGTTCGGGACCACGAAAAATATAATAGCTTTCGCAGGTCTGTATAAGCTCACCAATCACGATGAGTACTCATACGACATGTGCACCTGACACATAAACCGAGTGCTAGTTTGACCGCTAAAAAGTCGATGGTAAAACAAATCAATCCTGGTATTTTGCAAATAGCAGTTGAACCCAACGCTAATGAAGCATAATTGCGTCTCGTGCTTTTTTTGTGCGCATACACCAGTATTTATCACCGTTTACTCAACGACGAGGTATTTTATAAAACAAACTCGCCAAATTGTTTCAGTTTTTAAACAGTAGTAGATTGGCCATCCACATACTTTTTACTAATTTCACTGCCTACTGCTGAATTTCACTGCTGAGGATATGTTATCTACATCATTCAATATTAGCAAAATAATCTGTATCCATGTGTTTTCTCGAAAATAAAGCAACGTCAAAACATGTTTGGAAAACAGAAGATGTCCTAGCGAATAAAAATACTCTGTCGGTATAACAAACGCCAAATATGGTTGGAGAGCTGCATTCAGCGGAATACAAGACCAAATTTCAAAAAGATGTTTATAGTACTTTCGGTTCTACAAATGACATTTCTAGTGTTCAGGTCGTGAATAAATCGGTACTTGTACATAATGCACTTTACCATTTCACTCGAGAAATAATCCCTTGATTTGAATAATTGAGAACGATAAGCAAACCCTCAGTACAATTGTAGGCTCCTCCACTTAATTTCCAGTTCTTTTCAGCAATAGAACCATCAATTCTGCCAAGTACAATTTGCGAAGTACGATCGAACCATTTTGTCGTCATATATCACACTTCCCGTATAGCTGTCTTGTTCAGGCGCCTTAACGAGCGATTATGGGGCCAGAAGACTGAGCGATCGAATGGGCTTTGTCAATGCAGCACGGGTCACAAGCGCTTTGACATGATTGGAGAGACGAAGCAGCCGATACGCATCTTATGAGGAAGATAGGCACTCGGCGTGCACCTGTTTGCATTCTTTGCGGCACTCGTTCACATTCGCTTCAAAACTGCGTTTATTTCAGTGCTCTGTACGAGCTCTATTTTGTGAGTCTTGAGAGAAAGGAAGAAAAAAAGGGTTAAAAAAAAACAGGACCATTTTTCTATATAGGAATCGGTGCAACACAAAAGTTAACTGTGTATTTACATAAATAGTTGAGCGTTTATTGTTCATTGTTTAGCAACGGCAACAAATTACAAAGTCGCGTTAAGTACAGGGAGCAGCCACAGAACGGCAAGCAGGGAGAAGAGTAGTATGGAAGTGAACTAAATGCAAGTTTGGTTGGTTACCCTGCACTGGGGGAAAGGACGAAATGATTGAAAAAAATAAAGCCACAAAAAATAATTGTCATAGTACATGTGCGCCAGTTCAACGAAAGCGTACAGGTGGTAACCCTATTCGTTGGAATTCAGAAACGCTGCATTTATTGCGTCACTTTGCCCCGCTGCGGTGGTCTAGTGGCTAAGGTACTCGGCTGCTGACCCGCAGGGCGCGGGTTTGAATCCCGGCTGCGGCGGCTTCATTTCCGATGGAGGCGGAAATGTTGTAGGCCCGTGTGCTCAGATTTGGGTGCACGTTGAAGAACCCCAGGTGGTCTAAATTTCCGGAGCCCTCCACTACGGCGTCTCTCATAATCATATAGTGGTTTTGGGACGTTAAACCCTACATATCAATCAATCATTATTGCGTCACTTTGATGGCCTGCGACACGTAGAGCCACGATAAAAAGGTCTACGGCCTAGTTTGTTCAGTGTATTGCATAGAACGTTGCGTTCACTCACACAATAATCACAGCAGTACAGTAGACGTTCTTTTTTGTCACAAATTCATCTGTCTCATCTTAGGGTGCCTTCCATTCCTACGCGACACGAGTTCGTCTTCTGCCTTACGTATAACCACAGGTGGCAGAGAAATGTTGCGTCATGGCAGGGCGGGTTCAATGGCTCCTAATTGTCTGTGATGGGTGCTATTTTGTAGGTGGTGGTTCCTGGCATTGGATTTGCTCTTCTAAGTTTTTGAAATCGCGTAAACAAGCGACCTAACACTCTTGTCACGTTTGTTCTTGACAAGGGTGTTTGGGGCTGTTTGGGTGTTGTCATGGGTGAAGGAGAATCATCATTATTGGCATCTCTCCCTACAATGCCACAATGAGGCGGGAATCAGTAAAACATAACGTGTGTTCCTTTTTGAAAGTTGATGAATGACTTCTCTCATTTCGCTTGCTATCTAATGGTGTGCCCTTCATCGCAACGATGATTGCAAACTCTGAAGGGGTGCCTAAGATTTACAGAAGACAGCCAATTTTTATGCGTAGCTTACGCGATACGTAGCAGTACCACGGCCGCTGGATGGAAAACGTGGTGCAGCCTTGTGAGTCGTGTCTGTGCTCATGTCGGTGCGAAGTGCCTTTCGCACAGAAACGCTCCACCCATTTTTGTTTCGCCTCTGTTCCGTTTTTTTTAGCTGTCCTAATGAGTCTGTCTATATCAACATTCTTGTGTAAGGGAATTTAGGAAAAGGGTAAAGCTGCAGTATTATTTCTGAGTTTTGAATGAAACGTAAAACCCCACATATAATGAATTATTTTTGAATGAAATAGTTTTTATTAACCTTCGCGTTATGGTAGGCTCCCCCGCAACGAAACACATCGAAAAAACTGCGTGAAATTTAGTTGCGTCAAATCATAAACTATGAAAAAGGGTACACATTTTTTTACTACAGCGATGTGTTCGGTATTGTTAATATTCATGTTGCGTGTTTAGTGTCTTAAATTTTTCGCAGTGAGGACAAGAACGTATGCTTGTTTTTTAGTGTCGCATACACGTACAGAAAAACTAGTAGGCATCCACCTGTGACCCTAAAAAGCTAGCTTTTATTTTTATCCGACCTTAAAAATTTTTGTGACTTTCGCTGTTTATTATTCAATTTTTGCGGTTTTTAAATCAACACAATTGGTGCAAAAAAACGTAAACACCCACAATATCAGACAAAAAAAAACACCGTATGCAAGTAAAGGCGTATGCGTAATTTAAAAACTCATATAAACCTAGAGATACTTATGGCTGGGTTTCGCCGCCGTGCCTTTAAATAAAGGAGGAGCTTCGCGGAAGGAGTGCTCTATTTAACATCTCAGATTTGATAGAAAGTCCATTGCCACTGAAGAATTTTCGTGCCCAAATTATAAAAAAAAGTTGAAATCGTTTTTGGCTCTGGCAATCCTATTTCTATTGTGCATGTCTCCAGTGCATTCGCACTTGTATAAATAATCTAATGAGAAGTTGCAGCTGGGCGAGTTATTGAGTGCACAATGTCCTGTCTTCACTCATGTGGCTGTCAGCGCAAACATAATGATGTTTTGAACATAAACTTTCTAGCCGTTTTACTCCAGAAATGGTTCACGGGCTTGAATGCTGGAAACGAAAACAACTTATACAGTACCATCATATCATGATTTTTTTATTTAAATGTATGTAAGGTTTGACACCTGTAGACGTATGACACCAATTCTGTCGCAGAGAGGCGTAGAAAGCAGCTGCAAACTGACCTTCCCCTTCAGAGCTGAGTCAACGACGCTGTGAGAGTAATCGCAGGACTCTTTAGTACAATTGTGGTCGTTCAGTAAAGTTTGTCGTACATTGTCGTTTATTTCTTGAGGTAGTTAGCAAGTGAATTCAGTATCGGTCATCTGCTGATGTTGTACTTCATGAAACTCCGCTTGTAATTGTGAAGAACCTCTGGTACAATATAACCAGTACTCATTCATAGAGCACTGTTTAAGCTTACATTTTGGTTATGCTGTTCGGGATAATTGTTAGCAGGTGTGATTTCCCTTTACATTTCGTTCATCACGCTGCCTCCACAGTGCTTATAAACGAGTAGCTTGGCCGAGAGGGATCGGTGGACCTGGTGACTAAACTAACCATATCTGTTTGGAGCACACATTATTCTCTTAATATCAGTTACAGCTCCGAATGCTGTTGGAACTGCACTAGACCAAAGAAAGTGTGTCCTACTATAGTACACGTGCATATCGTAAACGTGCTAGCAATTTCTAACTTGAAGGAAAAAAGTTCCTAAATATTCCCTAAAACGATTGCATGATCGGGTTTGTGCGATATTTATATTGCCAGTTCACTCAGGTAAGCATGTGTGTGCTTTTTCTCTGACTATACAACAAATAGGCAGAAATAACCAAGTGCAGATTTACGTACAAGCTGACCTATACTGCATTGTGTCGGCGAGAACGAAAGTGTTGGGATACCCCCACCGAGGTGGCTAAAGTGAAATATAGGGAGGTTGTTAGGAGACGTCGTTAGGAATCGCTTGGTGCATAGATTATGAGAGCGTGCAGGCCTAGATTGCGCATAAATCATGCTGCTTCAGCGGAGAGAGAGAGAGATAAAGATGTAAGGAAAGGCAGGGAGGTTAACCAGACACACATCCGGTTTGCTATCCTGCACTGGGGAAGGGATAAAGTGGAGAAAAGAGGAAAAGAGGAAAAGAGATGAGAAGGTACACACAATCACGAGCACACTCGGGGAGCACACACAGTCTACAGGCGGTCGCTCAGGTTTGTTGACTCAAGGTAAAGTAGCAGTGCTTTAGTTGCTTTCTGCGCAACTGAGGCAGATGCCCAAGGTCCTAGTATCTTCTGCACACAAAATAGTCCTGGGTCAAGTCGATTTAAAACCATCCGAAGCTGGCATCGCTGTGTGTCGTAGCAAGCGCAGCTGCACAGGACGTGTTCGATGGTCTCTTCAGCTCCGCAGTAGTCGCATGTAGAAGTGTCTGCCATACCAATGCGAAAGGAGTACACCTTTGTAAATGCAACACCCAACCAAAGGTGGCATAACAGTGTCGCATCAGAGCGGAAAAGTTGTGATGGTAGCTTTAGCTTGAGCGAAGGATCCAGTTCATAAAATTGACACTTTTAGAAGCTGGTAGACGACCAAAACGTGCGTGTGAGATCTCGAGCTAGCAGGTAAAGTTGCCTTGCTGCATCAATCCTTGATAGAGGAATCGGGACTACACGGGTTTCTTCATGTGCTGAGCGGGCTGCATCATCGGCTAATTGATTTCCGGTAATACCGATATGTCCAGACAGCCATTGATATATAATATCATGCCCTCGTGCTATAGCTTCATGATGGCAATGTCTTATTTCTTGTACCAGTTGTTCATGACTCCTCCTACGCATGGCAGATTGCAAACTCTGAAGCGCTGCCTTCGAATCACAGAATATGACCCATTTTCCTGGACGTTCTTCAACGAGATATTGTAAAGCAGCCCTTATAGCAGCAAGCTCTGATGCCGTAGATGTAGTCATATGCGACAACCTAAACTTGATTGTCATTTCTGCAGCCGGAATTACAGCGGCATCTCATGAGCTGCTGGATGAGACGGACTCATCAGTGTATATCTGCGTTCGGTCTAAGTACAACTCATGTAATAATAGCATTGTTGCTTGCTTCATTGCTACTCTGGAATGACTGCTTTTCTTTTTAATTCCCGGAATTTCTAGACGTACTTGCGGCTGGTCGAGGCACCACAAAAAACATGCCATTCTCGCAGCTGGCGTATATCTTGATGGAATGCTGTTTAGGTGCTTGGATATGACGTCTGAAAACGTAGCACGTGGTCTTCCGGAGGGTAGAAGGGTCAAGTGGTGGTCGGGAACACGGCTAGCATGTCGAATGTGCGCTCTCAGGCAATCCACAACTCTATATGTCCTGACCGGATGGTCTTTGGCAAGCATGATTGTGGCATAAGTAGAAGCGCATCGGGGCAGTCCTAGGCGGATACGCAGTGCCTGACCCTGCAAACTCTTCAATGAATGAATATTGGATTTGCAAGTGTTAGTCAGTACCGGCAAGCTGTAGCGCAATAGACCCAGAAATAGGGCACTGTACAGCTGTAGCATGGAGGCCACAGAAGTTCCCCATGCTTTCCCGCACATGAATTTCATTATATGCACAATATGTAGCAGTCTCTTCTTCAAGTACGCACATTGTGGGCTCCACGAAAGACTTCTGTCGATTACTATGCCCAGGAAACGATGCGTCCGTGCACACTTGACACTCTGCCCATTGATGTAAACAGGGTATGGCGTCATTGGTTTGCGTGTAAACGCCATCAACGCGCACTTCACAGTTGATATAGTTAGGCCTTGTTTCTGAAGGTAGGCTGTTGTGAGGGTTGCTGCCCGCTGTATTCGTGCACGCACCTGAGGGCGAGTAACTGCAGCACTCCAGAGGCAAATGTCATCGGCTTATATGGATAGGCACACCGACTATGGCAGAACCTTCACCAGGCCAATGAGGGCAAGATTGAACAATGTGGGGCTTACAACACCTCCCGGAGGTACTCCGCAGTAGGTGTAATGTTCAGCAGTTGTACCCTCATATGTTTGCACAAAAAACCCCCTGCCAGTTATATAATCTTTTATCCATTGAAACATTTGTCCACCAATGTCCATGGCTGCGAGAGAAGTGAGGATGGCATCGTGAGCTACATTATCATATGCACCCTTCACGTCAAGAAAGAGTGCCACTGATATGCGCTTGCGACTTTTGTCTTGTTGCACAAATGTCGATAAGTCAAGGGCACAGTTGATGGAGGAGCGGCCCCGACGAAAGGCTGACATGCAAGAAGGGTATTTGGTGTATCGTTCCAAGTACCACTCGAGACGAAATAGAACCATTCTTTCCATCACTTTTCCGAGGCAGCTTGCGAGGGCAATAGGGCGATACGCTGTCAAGTCCAATGGTGATTTTCTCGATTTCAAAAGTTGTATTAATCGACTTATTTTTCATTCTCGGGGAACACTGCCGCTGAGCCAGGAGTTGTTGAAGCATGTTAAATGTTCTTTTCTGGCTTTTTGTCCAAGGTGTCCCAACGCACTATAAGTAATACCATCAGGACCTGGCGATGACATGCGCTTGGAAGCGACTAACGCACCTTTCAGTTCTTCCATGATGAATGAAATGTCCATTTCTGGTAATCGCGTCTAAGGAACAATCACGGCGCCGATGCTCTCGTTCATAATATTCCCGGCAACTCTCGTGCAAAATTCTTCAGCCACCTTGAGTTCTGTTTTTCCATGATGGAGTGCCAAAGCTTTAAAAGGTTGCCGTTGTTGCAGAGAGGAGCGAAGACCACGAACTGTTCTCCAGATATATGACTGTTCTCCAGCCTCCTTGCTTCCCTCAGATCGTAAATTGATCTTGTGCGTCTGTATCGTCGTTCAGCACGCCTTTGTATAGCTCGTAATCTTGCCAGTTCGATGTCAAACTGTGTTATTTTAGACGAAAATGGTAATTTACATTTAGACGCTTGCATAGCTTCCGCTATGGTATTTTCCAGGCTGCAGGCGAGGCCTTCTTGGCAAGCGTCCTCAACACGCGATGTAAACATCGACCAGTCGGTGCCAATTACAACACCGGAAGAGAAATTTTTTATGATACCATCGATTGTCACGTAGGTGGGTATGTGATCACTCCCATGAGTCTCAATATCGCAAAACCATTCAACTTTGTGAGAAAATCACCGTGACACCAATGTCAGGTCAAGGCAACTGCCATACGTGAGACCCCGCAGATATTGGGCGGTACCATCATTCATGATAGAAAGGTCGTAATCGGAAGCGATTGTAACAATGTTCCGGCCCCTGGCATTCATCATAGTGCTCCCCCAAAGCATGTGATGGGCGTTGAAGTCACCGGTGATGAACCAAGGCCCATCGGTAGTCATTATGATGTCTTTTAATCTATCTCAGTCAAATCGCGATGACGGAGATATATATCCACCAATAAGCGTGAACGAAACTGCATTATTCTTTACACGAAGACACACGTACTGATTGTCGTCATTTGAACTTATTAGGTGCGAAAGATATGTCAAGTCTGTGCGAATGCAAACAATTACTTTGCTTCGTTCTTCTTAACCGGCTGAACAAAAAGCTTCATAACCGGACAATCTATAAGGCGTTGATACGTTTGGTTCACATATGACCAGTATAGGGTATTGATTGGCCCTAACATATTGGCGAAAGTCCGAGATACGGGACTTCATGCCTCTGGCATTCCACTGAAAACACGACGCACTTTTTCCTTCAGTGCGGAAGATGAGATTTCGTTGAGCCATTTTGCTTATACGACGTTAGCAAGAACTGGATTCAGTGCATACAGTATTTGTAGTGCACTCTTAGCAGACGGAGATTGTATGCTGCTCAGTAGCGTGCGAATCGTGACAATTAATTATTGCACAATTGCAGTCACTGCTTCAGCGGAAGTACTGGCAGTAGCTAGGGTGCTGACGTGATAGCTATAAGCCGCTGTCACTTCTATAGAAGAGCCAGATCTAAACGCAGGCTCAACTCGGCAAGCTTAGTCGATTAGCTGCATTCTCTCCCCACTCACTGTTTGGCTTTTCTAAGTGTGCGAAAAATCATTTTTCTCTGTGGCATTGTTTGCGAGAGCCCTTAAAAAAGTACAAATGTGCTTCTGTGCACCAGCTGGTGAAAAAAGAACGGGATATATACAAAATATATCGCTGATCCCTCTTTCTAGGAATCGGTACAACACGAAAGTGAAACGGAAAACGTGTCTTCGCACAGGTACTAGAGCGTTTATTGTGGATTGTTTCTTCACAAGGGCGAAGGGATGAATGCTACAGTCACAAATTTAAAGTCACACAAAGACTGTAAGCGGCTCGAAACATACAGAGTGCAAGCACGAACTGAGTGTACAAAGGATGAGCGCGGACTAACAACTGCCACAACTCGACAAATGAAGCGCGCTGTTGGAACAGAAAAGAAGACGCACAAAATGAATGCACAAGTAAACACAGAACAAGCGCGAATTATTTTTACTCCTTAGTTTGTCACAATTCTTACATCTTGGTTTGCGAGCAGTGTGCTCCTTTCGTAAACGTGGTTGCAACATCAAGCGGTGTCACAGCAATGAGTGAGTCCCGAGTCTAATATGCGTGCGCGCAAGAGAGACCATGCTCCGTGGGGCGCATGTTTATCAAAGCGCGAGAGGTGCCGATCATTAGAGCGCGCCCAATGTGAGGTCTTTAAGCCATCTCTCTACTGATGACAAAAACGACCTGAAGTTGCGGAGCTCTGACGACTGCCCAATGGTATAGGATGTATCTAAATAGCTTGCCAATAGCCTTCTTCTCAACGCACGATCTGAGGTCTAGTAAATAAGCATTATGCAAAATTGCTGCCATCTGTCGGCCGTCATGTGCATGCCACCATATTAGAGGCTCGAGCGCGGCGCTGTACGCACACTCCGCATGTGTTTACGTATACGTATACGTAAGGCGTATCAACGTGAGGCTTGTATTGGCCGATAATCGCTGTGTCGACGTATGGCGGCGTCCCTTGCTGTACACAGAGAAGAACTCGGAATGCTGAAGGAAGAAAGATGAGCCATGTACTATGCTCCTTATTAGTTTTTAAATCTGATGACGTTTCCATCGTGTGCTCTGTCTACTGCACCTGAAACACGTGTTTGCGTTCTCCTTTCCAAGCAATTAGGACGGCAATTAGCATTTGTACTCGTGTACCCCAAAATTGCTGTATGCCAAAGCAAGACACTTTTTACAACGTTTTCGCTATCACATATTTACCAAGACAAGGCAGCTCGTACGCTTCACGTAGAAGCCACGTTGACGCAACGTACTTTATGGCTGAGTCAATCCACGCCAACTCTCCCAGCCTTAGTGCTCGACCATCTCCGATTTACATGAAAATATTCACAACTATCTACCCCAAGTCAAAAGTGTTTCCCCGAAACATTTTTGGCCAAAAAAAAAGTTTCGAGTTCCGCAAGCCTCACTTGAACTCCTTCGGAAAGCTCGAAATCGTAGCTCGTAAAACACGTTGTCGAAAAATCCGTTCTTCCTGAATTAGGTTAAGACAAATTTTTACCTTTACAAAAATGGTAGGAGTTCAATTTTAAGTATTAAGTATTAAGAGCTTTTCCGCTTTAGTAGATTTTTCATGTGGCCTCAAATACGGACAATCTGGTCCATAATGGAGAGTTTTTATAGACAGACAGCATTAAGAGAAATGTGACAGTTGACATTACCATATTGCCAGAATGCTGTACTGCAAACCAAAAATAATTTCAGGCATATACAGTGCTATATAAAGTTTAAAGGCAGTGACAAGTTTGCACAAATGCTCAATTTTGCACGTGCACAGGGCTTATCTTTCTTCCTTCAGCATTAAGAGTTCCTCTCTGTGTGCAGTAAGGGATACAGCAATACCACGGCATTGCAATTATCAGCCAATACACGCCTGATGTGGACATGCCTTACGTATACGTATAAGTAAACACACGCGGACTGTGCCAACTGCGCTGCACTCGAGTCTCTAACGTGGCGGCATGCGTACGACGGCTGACAGATGGCAGCGATTTCGCATAAGGTGTATACCGCCACGTGCTGCGAAGCGAGAAGTCACTCATTCGACGCCACGCACAGGAACCTTTTCTTTTCGTCATTCACTTGCGATACTTGTGCATATAATTTGCAACGTTATGTTCATGACAGAAATACGCCAGCAGAGACGTTGTACATCCTTGCGTAAAACTCCTGCGTGTTGAAAAATCAGGGTAGCTACGAACTAGCGGTGCATAAACTCAATAAATACAACAGCTGGTGCCGTTACTTTTCACTTTTACACACTGATCGCATTAACATCACTTCCCTTTCTCTATTTCTTTTCCCAGAGAAATGATAGAATGTGATACACGACTTACTCGAAAATGTAATGTCATCGGCGAAGTGCAGGTTACTGTTGTACTGTCTATTACCTTTTGTCCCTAAATATTTCCATTCTAGGCTTCGAAAAACCACCTGTAAGCATGCGGTAAATAGCACTGAGGTCGTCGTATTCCTTTGTCTTACACCTGTCTTCATCGGTATTCTGTCGCTTTCTTTATGAAACTCTATGATGGCACATAATTGTAATGAAAGAATAATGTGACCGACACGCCCCGGTTAGCGGCGGCATACATACTGCCGTTTTAATAGACATTCCAAAAGTATATACAAGCACGAGAACACAGTTTTGCCAACCTATACGCCGAAGCCTAAACTGCAGAATACAACACTTTCCCTCCCTTAATTATTTTAGGTTTTGTGTTCGTGTTAGTACGTTTGTATGTAATAATATAGGTTCATTTCGCCCACTTGCACGAAAATATATACACCTAAATATATACACATCAAATGCACTCAATAAATACACGCCAAATTATAGATACACATGCAGAAATATTGAATACTTCAAGTATACAGGTACACCAACTTCGAACTATTTACCCGTTCACAGTTAGTAACCATATCGGTCCAGTGGCCATCTCTAGCGGTCTGGCTGAATGCGGTGACCAGGTGGGCACGACACCAACGGTTCTTCTGCAGGGGTGACGGGCGGACGTGAGGCAGTTTCTGAAGCGGGAAATTGTCCTGCGGGTGATCTCGTTGGTGACCCGGAATCGTTGTCTGCACAGGCACAGATTGCGCTGCGAGAACACTTGCCTTTGCAGACGCTGTCTGCCATGCTGCAGTAAGAAGTGTCGCATCTAAGGGATCGTGATTGAACGACGATTCACACCCAGCAGACTGTTGCTAACGGCCATTGTCGCTAGGGCACCGAGAAGGCGCCTTGCACAGCTTTGTCACGTTCTATGTTTTGCTGTCGCCGAGAATGAAGGATGCTGGACTGCACTGCTTAATGACTTTCCTTTGTTTCGAGAGGGACATGTCAACCTTGAATGAAACCGATGGTTTCTTCACCCACACTGGGTCTTCCACTACCCTTGTGATCAGTTTTACCGCTCGGCTCTTGTCGGTGTAGGCTTCGCTGTACTCTTGGCTGCACGTTGCCCGAGTCTGGTTCGTTCCTGATAGAACCTTTGCGAATGACTTAGGCGATAAGACGAAGATCTCAAGCTTCATTCGTGGCAGCCTTCCATGTAACAGTGCCGCAGCGGCCACTTATGTTGTGGCGTGTGGCGTACAGCTGTATGCGGCGAAATAATCCCGTTCGCAGTGGCCGTTGTTCCATACGGACCGATTGGAGATAAGTATTGAACGTGCCATTGAACCGCTCGATCTGTACGTTTCCCTGTGGGTAATAAACAGATGAATGCGACAGCCGGACTTGTTCTTTTGAGAAGTTGACAAATTCTTTGAACATCAACTTGGGCCCATTATCACAAACTATCTCTTCAGGATATCCCCTCCGTGCCAATACATTGAGCAGAAATTTGGTCATGGTGCTTGTAGAAACTTCTCTTGAAAACTGTACTTCTGGCCATTTTGAGAAGTAGTCCACTAGTGTCAGGACAAATCTGCAATCTGGAGGCGCCCTCTCCAGGGGACCAACAATATCAATGGCAAGTTTCTGCCATGGTCTTTCTGGTAACTCAACAGGTTTCAGCGGAGCAGGCGACGTCTTTGCCGATTTATCTGGTGCTTGACAGATGCTGCAATTGTGGACTACTTCTTCCGCGTGAATTTCCATGCAGGGCCACCAAAATTGCTTCCTAACTCTGACCTTGGCGCGTGCAATGCCCTGGAGTGTTTCATGCTCTGTTGCCACAAGTTGAGCCACGAAAGATGAAGAAAGTACAAGCCTCTCTGCACACATCAGCAATTCGCTCACTACTGACAATTCCTCTCGAACTCGGAAGTATGTTTGCAGATCTTGCGGCAAGTCTCGGTGTGATGGCCAGCACCCATTTAAAAAACGTCTTCACCTTTTTAAGAGTGGCATAAGCCAGAACCGCTTGTTCAAACTGCTCTTTTGTCACGCCAGCTGGTTGAACCATAGAAACAATTTCTTCTCCAGGATTCAGCTCTTTATCTGCAATATGAACAAGCAACCATGACAGAGCATCAGTTAATATGTCGGACGAGCCTCTCTGGTACTCCACCGTGAAATTGTACCATAGTATCCATGCTCACCAACGTGCAATTCTAAGTGGGCATCGGCCTGAGCCTTGCGAAGACAAAAGCGAAACGCGTGCTTGATGGTCTGTTTGGAGAGTGAAGATCCGTCCCCACAGGTATGTGTGTCAATGCTCGCATGCCCAAATGCATGCAAGTGCTTCCTTCTTGCCAACTGCATACATTCTTCCAGCTGGAGATAGAATACATGATGCAAAAGCAACAGTACGAAGATTATCAATGGCGTGCTGCTGGAGAACTGCTCTTATGACACATTCAGATGCATCAGTCGAGATGTTAACTGGAAGCGCAGGATCAATAATGTGCAAGAAAGGTCTGACGATATTACCGCCTTTACCGTGCGGAAACTGTTATACACATCTACAGACCTGGTGAAGGTTTCACCTTTTCCAAGAAGAGCCCTCATAGGTTCTCTCATCTCAGCCAAGTGTGGCACAAACTTGACTTAGTATTCCACCAACCCAAGAAAGGAATGGAGTTCAGCGATGTTTCTTGGAATTGGGATTTCCACAATCGCGTCCAGAGTGGCGAAATACCGCAAGGTGTCACTTTTTTACCCGAGAATGCGAGCTCCCCAACTCCAAACACACATTTACTGTTGAGTTTCAGGCATGCGTATTTGATACACTGCGTCCAAGTTTTTTAGGTGCTCCTCAGCAAAGTTGCCAAAAATAATGACACTAGAGACATCATACTCGGGAAAGCAGCAGGTGCGGAGGCTAGCCGAAAACAAACGTGCTTGCAGCGGTAGAGCCTTTCATGTGTAATAAAAGCTGTCAAGTCCCTATACTCTCCAAAGCCAGGAGAACTTGGTGATAGGCAGACGCTAAGCCAAGTTTTGAAAAGTGCGTGGCACCAGCCAAGGCATGAAGCAACTTATCCATGCGAGGCTGCGGAAAGCAGTCCAGAACGATGGCCTTGTTAGGCTCACGTAAATTTACACAGAGCCTAATTCTTCCATCTTTCTTCCGAATGACTACAATAGGGGACACGTCTTCTGACGCTTCCATACCTTCAATGGTGTTGAAGATTTACAAGCACTGCAGTTGGGCAGACATGGGTGGTCATAACGTTAAAGAAACACGGCGAAGTTTTGATGCTACTGGCTGAAAATCCACACGTGCCTTAATCTTGTGAACGAAAACTTTTACCAGACCAAGCTCATTTGTGAACAGAGAGCAAAACCTTTGTTGAAGTGCTGATGACAGCTGTAAGGATGAATCCATCGAACATGTCCGAGATACTTCGGCGTTAGGTACCGTGCTGGTTTCAAAACACTGCAGCTCAGACCCTTCAATGCGCAGCTTCAAAGCCTTAATACCATCCAGGCCAACAAGAGAAGTACCCTGTTATACGACATAAAAGAGAAGAAGTTCACTGTGATTCTCGAAAAAAAAAAGCTCAAGAAAGGAGCAACCTCGAACCGATATTGGTCTTTTGAAGCATCACACGCGGAACGGGAACAAGCGGCACGCCAGAAAAATGTCGGTGAAACACCTTGCGTTAAAGAATAGAAACGGAGAGCCAGAATGTACTAACAGCTTCTTAGCGACCTGCCCGACTTGAATGTTACTGTAAATTCAAGATGTAAAAGGCTTTTGAACAACAATAACCTCTATGGCTTCATCCTGAAATGGGCTATCTACTGAAACCTCATAACCAGGTGCCTGCGACCGCTTCTGGTTGCAAACATTTTCAAAATATCCGATATGGTCTTTTGTGACCATATCGCACGTTTTTTTAGCCGAGTGATCCGAGTGATCCTCTCTCTATTACGATCCTCTCTACATAATCTTCTCTTGAGTCAAATGATCCTCTCTATTATTTCTCCAGGATGTTTATATTTTCTTCATCGACGCCCTGATTCCGCAGTGTCTGCATGACTGCTGTTATCTATACTGAATCAAATGCCTTTTCATAAACTATGAATGCTATGTGTAGTAGATGTTGAATTCTGAGCATTTCTTTATCACCTGACTGATACTTCTGTCACCTGAGGGGACGAGTCACAAAAAATGATTACTCAATTGGGCATGGAGAGCAGGAAGTCATTAATAATTCTGCAGAGTAGGAAAGTACTGTACAAATACCTTGGAAGAGAACAGGGTTTTGAGATAGGCAGCATTACCCTAGAAGTGGCAAAAAAGTATGTCTAATTATAACAAGTAGTAACCACGTAGCTGAACCACGAAATTGAAATACCTAGGAAAATGGGAATGAAATTGAGTCCATTTGGCATGCATTCTCAAATCATGACTGGTAGACCGCGACTATCCCTCAAAAGGAAGGTAAATAACAGCTTAATCTTGCCGGTACTTAGCTACAGTGCATAAACCTGGAGGATTACAAATTTCATTCAAGTTTAATTGAGGATGAAGCAGCGAGCGATGGAAATAAAATGATCGGTGTAACCTTAAGAGATAAAAATACAACAGAGTGGGGCAGGAAATCAACCGGGTTTAACCATATCATAGTTGAAATTAGGAAGAATAAATGGACATGGGCTCGGAACGTAGCACGTATAGGCAGGATAACCGCTGGTCAGTAAGGGTAACAGGCTAGATTCCCAAGCAGGCAAGCGGGTTAGGGAAGACAAAAATTTAGGTGGGCAAGTGCAGCACCGATTGGACTGGCAGAATATGGGACAGGCCTTTGTCCGACAGTTGGCGTGGTGAGACTGACGATGATGATAATACGTGAGGTAAAATTATGCTATACCAGCCTAGAATCTTCTTTCTCTCCACCTTACTCTTATTTCAGCCCCTCACCACGCATTTATGCTGAACTATGCATCGTTATGCTATGCTAGCAGATGCTTCACACATGTTTCTCTTTCCTGCCCTTCGGTATGCTATACTGTACATGGCTATGCCATAAAATTTATGGTTTACCCTCTCACCTTCTTTTTTTCTCCCCTCCCCTTGTAGCACGAGTGCATCTTGCCCCACTCTCTCTCATCCCCTTGCTAATATACTTTGCTTGGTTACGTACTATTTACCCTTTCCCATCCTCTTTTCTTCCTCCTCTGCGTCACTTCTGCTTTTCGCCCATTTGCTATGTTATACTATATTATGCAAAACAATTTCTATGGTGGCAGCTGTCTGGCACTAAACCACTTTCTTTGGCATCTACCCAGTCAGTATTCTGCGGCAAACTGCGTACTTTCTACTGCGTACAAAGTCTGAGCATCTGAGCTGTTAAAATAGTTTCAGCTGAGTTGATATCTCTCGATAAAAAGCCTAATAATACACAAGAAGCACTCTTCCAGGAAGAACATGTGCACTGAAAGTATCGTTTACTACCGCGACAATACGATGAATGCCTGCAGACTTCCTGGTGTAGCCTTACAAATAAGCACGCAATAAAAAGATGTATTGTGCCATCAAAACAAGCAGAATCCCTGCTTTCAACAGTTGCTTCGATGAGCAATGTTTTGTTATATAGTGTATCATGGTATATTTTGAAAATTGAAGTTACACGCATTCACAAAAAAAGGCGATAAAGCTGGCGTTTTCATTTGGTTAACTGTGTCTTGCTCAACCTCACAGTGATGATGAACATTGGAGGTAATTAGTGTCATTTATGTTTTATAATGACCAACACTACTCAAACAAAGAAACTTGGCCCTCCGATAAACCTTTGTGCCAATTCCTTATGCAATACACTGTTTCCAAAGAATCATCCCAATATTTCAGCTGTTAAACTCACGATACCTTTGCATTGACGCTGAAGGATATGCAAGGATATGGGTATCACAAACCACACGCTACATTACAAACCCAAGACAATAACGTGGGTTCAACTTTTCATAAACATGAACTGCTTGCTTTCATGCTGATGATGGTGTCGATGGTGAAAGAATAGGAAGAAATACGTGGACACATATTCCTCAGTAGCTGCAGGCAGTACCTTTTTAATATCTGATTGCACCTTTTGGCATAGGCAAGGGTAAATATTCACACAAGCCACCGAGGAATTTTCTTGAGTCAATAGTTTGTGCAGGTGCGCATGACTCAGTTGCAGTTGTTGCTTGGCGAAATGGTCTTTATGACAATGACACCAGGCGCTGAGCATCTCGCTCTTGAAGCAGGACACGCTCGAGAAGCATTTTAACAGCTGTGAAAAAAACCGTCGAGGTATTGAGCTGACATTCAGGAAATGTTTGCGTATAGATAATTTAAGCCGAGTTGAATGAACTTTCTGAAAGAACTCTGATCAATGCGCTAGCTACAAAAGGCCGCTTCAGCGACAGTCGACGCCAAAGCCACCCAAATGTGACTGCCGTTGGCGAGGCTAATTCCCCGTTCGCTATAGCTCGCTTTAATAGCAGCATCCCTCGTGCATCAAACCTTCAAATAGAGATCTCGGTCATAAGCGAGACCGCTGGCAGCGTGGATATCTTTGAGTCCTCATGGGCCTAATTTATTAGGTGGAATTATTGGTAAAATAAAGATCTTTTGGAGAAAACTGTCATAAGGCTATAATACGAATATTGTAAGGCTATTCATCTCAAAGCGCAGCTCGCATGTTACGATAGGCATTCGTACCTACAAATTGATTTGGGGTGGAATGTGACCGACCTATTGCTCTTGCCTTTACAATCTTTACTGGAACTAGTGCGTACAAATATGATGCAGGCATGAAGGAATACTTTTGATGGGAAAGTGGTAGGATCATGATTATCATCACCTGTTTTTCGCGGCCATTTCGCATGTGATGGGATCACTTTGGAGCATAATAAAACACCAAGCGCACTGGACAGCGCCATTGATTTGTTAGGAAGCTGTACATGCATGTTCGTAGAGTGGCCGGTTCAAAGTGCAATACAACGTTTTTTTTATTTTTTTAGGGGGGTATGTGTTAAGTGCTCTATGCTTTCTGCAGACGTTTTATAACAATAAAACGTTTCCTCGGCAAAACAATACAATTACATATGCTTTTATTCCATATTGCGAGTATGCGGACTGATTGAGCACCTCGTAGGTGGTTACATCCGCAATAACCTAGGGAAAAAGCAAATGTGTTCTATAAACGACTTAGAAAAAAGCAGTTTTTTTTCCACACAAAAAAAACAATCGGATGAAACAACTTTGAAACAAATGCATAACTGAAAGGTTAGTATTAAGAGGTAATTAAGTGATATGTCGGGTTCAATGTGCCAAAACCACCTCATGCATAATATTCAGGGGTAGTATTTGACGTATGTGGGCACCTGTAAGGTGCTGAAATATTGTTCAGGAAAGTTTGTGAAAAAATGTAGCACGAGTATGTGCAACAGGCAAACTCGGAGATAAGTGATGTGTGCTTCTTGATTTTGAAGGTCAGAACAGAATAATGCCATACTAAACGAGCTTGAAGTTGTGTGCGTTTTTTTACGAATTCTTTGCAAGCTAGTAGCACGCTTGCGCACAACTACTCGTACGATTCGTAAATAAAACAGAATTTTTTTTTCTTTCCATTCAGGCGTACACCAAAGTGGAAAAAAGAAATCTCCAACGATTAAGGTACTGCCTAATAAAAATTCTTAGCGCAGCTTCATGTTGTGTCAATGCCAACTGTGCTTTACGTTTTGGTTATACGCAGCTGTAACAATGCAACATTCGTTAAATATCACCACCGTCACTGTTCGAGCTCGAATGCTACTCAAATCCCTCTGTGCATCCTCCGGTCATGACGGCGCGGTAGACGAGTGGGTTAGGAAGACATAATGGTCGAATACAGTGGCATTACAGATCATTGTAAAATATGGAGGGGCATACTCTCGCCGCCTCACTGAAAATTAGCAAAAAAATGATGGCACACCCATGCGGTGAATTATGAAGAGTGGGGCGAAGCCCTTGCTATTTAAGATAACTCGCTGCACACCTCAAATCTAATTCTTGAGAAAAATGTTTTTAAACAGTGTTTAATAAATAATGCTGTTTATTACTTCCACTTTTCGTTTCCCTTCATTAGGACCACCTTATGGTCAGTGAAATTCACCGAAAGCAATTTTTGCACTGGTTGTGCGTGAAAGCTTGCAGTTATGTTGTTGATGCACATTCCCCTGATGATGGTCTTGTGATTGAGGTAATCGAATGAGATGCACTTGAGTCTGTACCGTGCTCGTCATGTATTGCATCAATCATTGTTTGTTCGGGTCCGATACATAGACATTGAGTTCGCCTACGAGACGCAACGGTCTCAACCTATCGTATATGTGCAAGTCTTGGTCGATGAACTTTTTCACGTTTTCAATTGGAAGATTGGGCGCCAGGTACAGCTTCTCGTGTGGCCTGGCGCCACCACCGCCACCACTTCAGTCTCCCGCGCTCATACTACATTGGGGGCCGAACTCACAAAACTCACTTACGAAAACATTTTTGCGCAAGAGAAATTTAGTTGCGTAAGTCAATTCACGAAACGAAAAAAAACGCCGTAAGAGGTCATCTGTTCACATCGACCGCTGCAATAAAGCGCGCTTTGACTGCCCGGGAACGTGTCAGCGATGGTGATGCAGTTACTATATTTGCTTACGTCACCGAAACGTGCTCGTAAGTGGATTCACGAAGCAAAACTTTGCGTAAAAACAGCGTGGCTAAGAAAAAATCCGAAGAGTGCTCCGGACCACTCTTAGGAACAATGTGGCTACTTAGAACCTGCAGCCACAGTGGTATACTTAGGTGTCCTGGTGGGTGTGAGTTAATTCACGCCCATGCAGAGCTGCCAGATGACTGCTGTTGCGTTTTTAATTCTTTTAGTGCTTTGAGTTTCGTGTGTTCTTTCTCTTGTACGCAGTGGATGGTATTGACAACCACCGTCGTCTATTAAGTTTGAAGTCACAGTAATTGAAGAATCCAATAGGGCGTCAATGGCGTCAAATTATGCATGTAGAGATTTGTGGTTAGACTAAAACGAATATGCTACCTGAATTTTCGGTTCATTCGAACGTGGCACGGCATAGTATCATTCTTATTTGTTATCTTGTTGTGTTGCACCCGATCTCATCCAATTAAAAGTACGACTTGAGATCTTTGCCTCATTAGCGGAAATTACCACCAAAGAGGTTATTGAGAGCACATTCTTTGCACGCTATTGGAAATAAACATGAGAGGAACTTTTTAGTGAGTGGTTCATAAAGCTTGTGCTGTAGTGTACTTCGATTGGATCTTACTGTTCATTGGGAGCGATCTAGGAAATACTGCTGTCGATACACTTCGAGACAATATGAAACGGCGCATACTTTGTAAATCGAAGCGTATTAGGGGTGTGCGTGATTACGCATGGAACTACAAACAAATCAAGCATTTTCAGCTTCACTGTTCAGAAACCGATATGGACCAAAATAATATGGCAAGCAGTCGGGATAAAATGACCCTAGTAACATTTAATGACACCGGAAATATGCAAAACCTCACGATTCTCAAGCAAACCTTGGCTGCTTTGGTCCCTGCGACATTTACCAGCAGTTTAACTTGGCGCACGAACATCAATCAAAGGTAGAGCGAGCTACTGACATGTATTTTGTGCGACGCAGCCACCACTTCACCAGGGTATAATTGCGTTGTGAAGGCGAATCCCCCTCGCATGCTCTGATCGAAGCAGACGACAACTGCGAGCAGATGACGGCTTGGCCGACAGACACAGCTTGTGACTGGTTGTGAAAGAATACCCTCAACATCAGCTCCCTCTCCGTGACGTTGCCAAAAAACTTCTTTCATGTGGCATGCCTGTCGTGTTCGTCATAACACCCCCTCGCACATAAGAGCAAATTTTGTCACGCCATGATAAATGCGCAAGTACTTTCTAAGAGCTCTCTTACGTGAATGCGCAGATGTCGAAAACAAGACGGCGTCGTAAACAGCATATGCAGGTGGTGCGAATTTCAGCAAACGTTTCTCGCATGAGTTACTGCAGTGTTCGACCGGGTGCGTTGTGATTACGGCAGCTTTTTTGATGCGGGTAAGCAGTGTGAAAAGCTGCGACAGTGCAATGGTGTACGCTGAAGCGCAGCAAAGCCTGTGCGTCGGTGTGTTTAACCAGCGGGCATCGGCGCCGGGCTATCGATGACAACCAGCACTCGAGAAGCCTGCAATGTGTGTTTGTGTGCCGGTAACAATTCGTTCGCTTGACTTTCCAGTCTCTCAGTTGGGTGCTGGGCGACATTTCGGATTGACAACGTTTCGGCACGTTACTTGAGGGACCCCAAGTACAGTACGTGCGGAAACGTATGAACTACACGCTGTGTTTGGTTCTTGCTTCGTCACTGGTTAGCCCGCACGCTTCTATTTTCTTGTGAGCAATATAGTTTCGGGAGTGAAACAATGTTCGTTGTGAACAGTGTGGCTGTGTTGACGTTTCCAAGATTTGTGAAGAAGCTGTGCTCGTGTGACCAAAAATTGAAAGACAGCGTTGATAACTGTTTTGCCCTGCGAAGTTGTGGTGGTGGAGCTTGGCGCTTTTGTTTGTCAACTCGTCTTTTCTGCTTTTTGTGATAACCATAGTCCTAGCGCTGTGATATGATTAACCGAATCTGCGAGATGCTACATTCTGTTGTGGATCGTGCTACTTTGGCAGTGCACCTAGACTGTTCTTCGGTAAGAACTTGAGAGTTCTATGTAGCAGCGACAGCCCGTCAACGTCAAACTTCTCTCCGGCCCCCAGAAAATGCAAAGATTTCACCGGTGCCTTGCTTTGGATCAAGTTGTAGGCCGGTACCGGCTAACTACATGTTTCAGAGCTCGTCTGCCCATCGTTTTGCACGGCACTAGAACCTTGACAACAGCCGGTCATGGCCAGTTCTTACTCTATATCAATGCACGTGCAGGCCTGGCCAGCTCTGTATTGCTGTCATAAGTAGCTTCTTGTCTGCAGATGTCCTTTACCTGTTGGCCCTAGAGCACACTTGGTTCTTCATGACACTGACGGCTACTATATGCTGCCATCGGTGAGTTGATCTTGCAGAACTAAGTTTGTTGCTATTCACGCAGTGCTATAACGTGTGCACGTTTTTAAGGTCATTAGATGTAATGTTTCCCTATGTTAAGTTCAAGCATGAAAAATTTACTACTACTTTTATATACATACAGGAGGACAGAAGAGGCCTATACGGTGCTACAGAATGGGCACGTCATTTGCTACAGGGGCTTGGCAGGCAGAAGAGAACTGGGAGTGGGGTTCCTAATTCACAGAAACATAGCTGGCAACATAGAGGAAAACTATAGCATTAATGAAAGGGTGGTAGGTATCGTAATTAAACTGAATAAAAGATACAAGATGAAGGTAGTACAGGCTTACGCGCCTACATCCAGCCATGATGACGCTTCAGTTGAAAGCTTCTATGAAGACGTGGAATCGGCAATGAGTAAGGTAAAAACACAGTATACTATAGTGATGGGCGACTTTAATGCAAAGGTAAGGAAGAAGCAGGCTGGAGACCAGGCAGTAGGAGATTATAGCATCGGTACTAGAAACGCCAGAGGAGAGCTACTAGTAGAATTTGCAGAACGCAATAATTTATGGATTTTGAATACCTTCTACCGAAAACGAGAAAACCGCAAGTGGACATGGAGGAGCCCTAATGGCGAAAATAAGAACGAAATAGACTTTATAATGAGTGCACACCCTGCAATCGTGCAGGATGTGGAAGTGATTGGCAAGGTACGATGCAGTGACCATAGAATGGTACGGTCTCGAATTCGCCTAGACTTGAAGAAGGAACGACAGAAACTGATACGCAAGAAGCCAATCAATCAGCTAGCACTGAGAGGAAAAGTACAGGAATTCAGAGTGTCACTGCAGAACAGGTACTCGGCTCTCAGTGAGGAAACCAACCTTAGCGTAGATCCAATGAATGATAATCTGACGAGTATCATTATGGAGTGTGCAGTGGAAGTTGGAGGCAGGGTAGTTAGACAGGACACTGGCAAGCTTTCACAGGAAACGAAGAACCTAATTAGGAAGCGTCAAATCATGAAAGTGTCAAGTACAACAGACAAAGTATAACTGGCAGAGCTTTCGAAGTTGATTAATAGACGTAAAGTATGCGATGTAAGAAGGTATAACATGGAGAAAATTGAACACGCTCTGAAAAACCGAGGAAGTGTCAAAGCATTGAAGAGGAAACTTGGGATAGGCAAAAGTCGGATGTATGCACTAAGGGACAAAGAAAGCAAAATAACTACCAATATGGATAGGATAGTTAAGATAGCGGAGGAGTTTTACAGGGATGTGTACAGTAGCCGAGACAACCACGACTTTAATACTATAAGAACTAGCAGTAACCCAGATTACACCCCACCAGTAATAATAGAAGAAGTCAGAAAAGCTTTGGAGAGCATGCAAAGGGGCAAAGCTGCTGGTGAGGATCAGGTAACATCAGATCTGCTGAAAGATGAAGGACAGATTGTGTTAGAAAAACTAGCCACCCTGTTTACGAGGCGTCTCCTGACGGGAAGAGTACCAGAGTCTTGGAAGAACGCTAACATCATCTGAATACATAAGAAAGGAGATGACAAGGACTTGAAGAATTACAGGCCGATCAGCTTGCTCTCTGTAGTATACAAGCTATTTACAAAGGTAATTGCTAACAGAGTAAAGAAAACATTAGAATTCAATCAACCAAAGGAACAAGCAGGATTTCGAACAGGCTACTCAACAATTGACCACATTCATACTATCAATCAGGTAATAGAGAAATGCTCAGAGTATAACCAACCACTATACATAGCCTTCATAGATTACGAGAAGGCGTTTGATTCAGTAGAAATATCAGCCGTCATGCAAACACTGCGGAATCAGGGCGTAGATGAAGTATATATAAACATTCTGGAAGAAATCTACAGGAGATCAACTGCCACCATAGTGCTTCATAGAGAAAGCAACAGAATACCAATCAAGAAGGGTGTAAGGCAGGGGGGCACAATTTCCCCAATGCTGTTTACCGCGTGCTTACAGGAGGTTTTCAGAAGCCTAGAATAGGGACAGTTAGGGATAAGAGTTAAGGGAGAATACCTTAGTAACCTGCGCTTCGCCGATGACATTGCATTGCTGAGTAACTCAGGGGACGAATTGCAACTCATGATTACGTAGTTAGACAAGGAGGGCAGATAAGTGGGTCTTAAAATTATTCTGCCGAAAGCGAAAGTAGTGTACAACAACCTCGGAAGAGAGCAGCGCTTCGAGATAGGGAATAGTTCCCTAGAAGTTGTAAAATACGATGTCTACTTAAGGCAGGTAATAACGGTGGGGCCGAAGCACGATATTGAAGTAACTAGAAGAACAAGAATGGGGTGGAGCACATTCGGCAAGCACTCTCAAATTATGACAGGTAGATTGCCACTCTCCCTCAAGAGGAAGGTATATAACAGCTGTATCTTGCCGGTACTTAGCTACGGAGCAGAAACCTGGAGACTTACAAAGAGGGTTCAGCTTAAATTGAGGACGACGCAGCGAGCAATGGAAAGAAAAATGGTAGGTGTAACCTTAAGAGACAAGAAGAGAGCAGAGTGGATTAGGGAACAAACGGGGGTTAAGGATATCATAGCTGAAATCAAGAAGAAGAAATGGACATGGGCAGGGCATGTAGCGCGTAGACAGGATAACCGCTGGTCATTAAGGGTAACTCACTGGATTCCCTGAGAAGGGAAGCGGGTTAGGGGGAGATAGAAGGTTAGGTGGGCAGATGAGATTAAGAAGTTTGCGGGTATAAATTGGAAGCAGCAAGCACAGGACCGGGTTAACTGGCGGAACATGGGAGAGGCCTTTGTCCTGCAGTGGGCGTAGTCAGACTGATGATGATGATGATGATGATGATGATGATTATATACATACATACATTGTGGAGAGGCGGGCAAATACATCAAAAGCTTTTTGTGATTTGATAAAAGGTAGCTCTTCTTTGATTAATAGGATTGGCCTGTCAATTTACCACGTTTGATAGTTGGAAAGGTAATGTGAATTTATTTTCTAGGAGCCAGATTGCACTTGAGAAATTTATGCTATTTTGAAAAATTAGTTCTAAAGACTATTACCGCTGTGGTAGCTCTATACTTCACTAGAACATATATATTGTGGTACGTAAATTTTACGTGAGGCTTTAGTTTGTTTCAAGGTGATTATAGCAGATTTGGTCTCTTTGACGAAGAGACAGCTTCGTCAAATAAGTAATAAAAGGGAGTGCTTTCGATGATTGTTTTTAAACATCTTGTATTTGGCTCTTAACAGATCACAGAGATTAATTTTTTAAGGTTCTGTGATGCATCGGTTGCACACACTGGCACCTCAAGCCTCATCATGACTCAGACAACCCGCACAAAAATAGGAACGACACGTGCTCCCTAACAGTGCAAGTCTATGTCACTGCTGGGACCGTTATCATTCAGCGGACCTGGAAGTAGCCTGGAAGCATGCATGGCTGCCTCATTTGCAAAGACTACGATCTGCTTGGGAGCTTCGAGGGCACAAAGCAGTCTTACGGCTGGCTGCAAGGTTAGTTTTTTCTTAACACATACAATTAAGTAAATACAACTTAGTGTGCACAAATTGAAAACCCAAGCATGGTTACTTGCAGTGGACATCTCTATTATTCTCACCTATATTGCTTATTGAACATATATAAAACTAAATTGCGAGATAATTGAGAATGTTGAAAACTGAAAGCCTGCAGCTAATGAATGAAACTCCAATCATCTGAGGCTCAAAAGCTCGTGCTTTTTAACGAGCACAAATACTTTGATCCTTTATTGAGCTCTCAATCTTGTGACTCATTCTGTGGATGAAGTGCTCTGGAAGGAAATAGAAAGTGGGTGAAAATCGCCTGGGTGTTCACAACTTGCAAGCAGAAAGACCCATTGAACAAGCCTCATACGGCATAGGCCCAGTAACTGCATCTTTTACATGATGTAGCTTTTTCTCTGTCTGTGCTCTGGCATGTTGTGTTTCAGCCGATCGTGTTCACCACAATTGCATAGTGATATATTTTTTTCTACAAATTGTACGTTACCTAAGTATGCATTGTTGATCTCTAAAGGTGACGTTCAGTGTGTTTGAAAGCGGTGGCTCCTCATCTCTCTGTCTGTGGCTAGCTTACTTCAGCAGCAGTCCGATGCAGCCAGCACACATGCAAGCAAAGTCACAGAGCGCTCCTTTGGTGTTCTGTGCAGCACACAGCATACCCATCCATTTTTGACAGGTTTCAATTTTTGACAGGTTTTCTTCGTTTGGAATGAATGATAGATGTCAGCAACAAGCGTACTTGTAATCCACAAGTGCTTTGTGTCTTCTAGACTGCCCATTTGCTCCTATGCGCGGTATGGTGAGCTGGCTATGTTAGACAGCCTTAAAGTTATGAACATTAGCTCTTGTGTTGTAATGCAGTTTAACTTGTGTTCCATAGTGAATCTATTCGTGGTCTGCTTCTCGCACCTAGTGTAAAGTCGAAATAGAAGAAACTTTATTGGCTTAATAGGCCAGGCAGAAGTTTCATGCCTTCATCTATAACATTGTAGTTTTGCTCTTATAGCATTATAAAATATATTTTCGGTCTTCACTGTTTCTGTGTGTGTTGAGGCTTTTGAAAATACATCTGTAAATATGAGCACAATTTTACCAACTGTACACTTTTGCATATGGCATGGTTGTAACAATGATCTGTATTTTTTCTAAGTTCAAGCAGTAACAAGAAATCCGGTGCTCCACGGTCATGTACAGTGCATTAAGAACAGAGCACCGAAGGCCAACACGTATAAATGCACTGCCAGTGAATGTTCTCTTGCTCAAAGTTTACGACAGCAGAAAGAGCACATTGTGATGTGAGGAGCAGTTTGAATTGTATACGTAGTAACATTCTGTGCAGATGTAGTTTAGCTTCTTAGCAGTGCATTATTCAGCAGTTCCTTTGCTTGCATCCCAAGTTATTTAAATTTTTCATGCAAGATACTAAACTATGACACTAATTGAAAGTCTGCTGTAGCGTTAGTGGGCAAATAGTTTTCAGCTGATGTTGCTTACATGCATGTTAATCAAAATACCAGCGTGTCTCTGCATTTACCTGCCATAAATCACAGCATCCATGATCGGCAATGATAACTGTGTTTGCATTCTTTGTAGTACAAGAAGTAATGCCATGGATGCGGTAATTTGTATTTATTCAATATATTCCTTCAGTATATACCCATTTGAATTGCCCCAATGATGACCAGTGTGTATAAGCTCTGGGAGGTGAATCTATGTGGCTTATTTTATCTGGAAGGAAGAGGATCATCACTAATCCTTGTATAGCTAACAGTAGATTTTTGCGCTTTTGTATTCTTATGCCACACCTGTCCGTCCTTCAAGAGTCTACTTCTCTGTTTCTACTGCGTAAGTGTAACTTTTTTAATGTATACTTTGCTCGAATATGTTTGTTCATATTGTAATTGTGTACTATGCAAGTGACTTATCATCTATGCAGCTTTACTCGGACTAGAAATAAATGTGTTTATTTTATTTTGCTTATCTTTTTTACTTATCTTTTTCTTTGTGCGGTACAATTTTTTAGCCCTACAAAGGTACTGGTATACTCTATTGAAGCTGGCATCTTAAAATAGTTTGTTAGTGGAAGTAACAATTTGTTTATAACCAATATTACTATTCTCAGTTGAGGTGTGAAAACTTTATGGTAATGTATTTACATTTTTTGAACAGTGTGAAGGTAAATGTTCTTAGGATCTTTTATTGTGGTTCCTGTTTCATTTAAATGCCACATAGTTACTTTGCATTGGTATAGTATTAGTTGTGATTTTACACATATGTGCTGAGCAACATCGCAGTTAAGGCCAGCAGCAAGACTTACATGCAGTGCACTGAAGCACCACCTCAAATAATTACTTTACAGTCTTTGCCCATTAATGAACTGAATATTTTTCAAGCAGACTAACAGACAGCTGTATGAGAACTGTGATGTGCAAACTTTGAAGTATTTTGAGGTGTGTTTTCGGGAAACAAAATGGGGTCTATAGCTGTCAAAATAAACACTGTTTGCACCAAGGAGCTTGGTAGCTTGAAATTGTATTATTCATGTATTGTCTGGAATTTCTCTGCGCTGTGTCGACTCAGCCCAAGTGTCTTCACATGCTCTGTTAGTGTGTTGTGAAGAAGCCAAGCAATGTAAATAAACACAGTAACATTGCATACATGTACGATATATCATTGCACAGCCCTTTCCTTTATCATGACATTGTCAAGGGCTTTATTCTTGTGTTTCTCATAAAAACTGCTAGTCACTGGAGAGCAGCAGAAACTATGCATCAAGCTTTTCCGAGATGGTTCGATAAACACCGAGTTCGGACATAACAGTGCCGGTGGATTTCTCTCGTAAGTTACTTTCTGTATATTCAAAATGAGTGTATTAGAATTTTTCTTTTATAGCCATTATTTTAATATTTACACCTCAGTATGTATGTATGAATGTATGTATGTATGTATGTATGTATGTATCTATGTATGTATCTTTTATTTTAGGATTCGTTTATCATTGAGGAGTAAGTTTGGTAATGATTTGGCTGAATTTATTTCTGGTTCTTTTTTTCTAAGCCGTCATACATTACAATTTGTTTTTACTGCATAAAAATAAGTGTAACCTTACACAATATATGTTCATTCGAAGAAGTTGTTTTATTTGCCAACGTACAGTCACGAGCGAGAAACTGGTTAAAATGGAACGAACCAGCAAAGATGAGTTTAGAGCATAGCTACTTTACATGGCATATCTTGTACACATTGCGTTGGTTGAATGTGTCAATTTCAATATATCAATTTTATTCTAAATAAACAAGCTATCACCCGTGATTGTATATGAGTGTGATATTTATGCATATTTTAATACCACTTGGCAATTACTATTATGGTCACAAACCTAGTCAAGCTAAATACACGAATTTTGCCCATGCACCTTTCATCTGTACTAGAACTGTTCTTAACAAAAAATAAACTTAGGTTTAAATATTTATTTTAGTAACCAAAAGCAGAGTATCTCCCTATGAAACAAATCAAATTGCCACTATTCTGTTCCGCTCTGGACAATAGAGGACCCTCTCAGCAGAACTCGATTAACTGTCATAGTTCATTTTAACCATCGACAGCGTCATTACACTGAAGCGCACAGCATGACAGATAGCGGGAGAGAAGACACAAACTAATCACTCTGTTTGTGTCTTCTCTAACTGTCCGTGCTCTGTGGCCTTGCTGCATGTAATGATGCCCACAAACTTAGCAAGAAAACGTGTCCCGACAAAGGCAGTCAACTTGGCCGCAAGCAATTAGCTCGCTGCATGTCTAGATTTTCTTCAAAACACCGTGACGACAGATTGCTGGTCGAATATCCAAACACGTGAAAAATAATAAAGCAGGCATGATAATGCTTTTTCAGCACTGGGCACTTTTGCGATAAGAGAAGATGGAGGGGAGAATTATGAACCCTGAATGATGTAATTTATGATGGAGCCCGGAAAAACGCTTTTAGGTCAAAAGAGGAGTGAAAGACGAAAGCGCGAAAGCCAGCTCCTATAAAAATTATTACCCGCCACCACGCATAATATAAGGCCGGGCAACCTCTTAAAAAAGTGCTCGTTGACACTGCAGATCAAACCCAGTACTTCCTAGATTGTAGCTGAGCGCTGTAAATGCTCGTCCGCTGCAGCAGTGCTTGCATTCACCCTTATGCTGATATATATCGTCAATGCTTCTGATGATGCCAATTGCAAAAACATCCGGTGAAGCTTGGTCAAAATTACAAAAAAATAGAATGCGTTTGCCCAAGGTTACTAAATGATAGAAAACGCCACGTGTGACTGTATAACCGTGCATTATTTACCTTGTACATTACTGTCATGATGTTGGGATAGCTGGCTCTAACGTCCGCTGCCTTCTTATACTTTGCCAAATAGGAAAAAAAATAAAAATATATAATAGTCTGTGAAAATGTAATCAACTATAATAAATTCACTGTCACTAGTGTCACTTTCACTAGATGAATACTCAGTTTGTTTCCATTGACGTTATTTAAGGAAGATTTGGCTCATTAACTCACAACTCTCCTATTAGAATAGATTCCCACATCTAAAGACAGTCATAATTCATCTCGCTTTCTGTGTGGCTGTCGCTCTTATAAAACGCGTACTCCACTTTTTTATGGTCTCCAAGCATCCGACGCTGCTTTGCGGAAAGTTTCCCTGACGTCTGCTGGGCCAGAAAATTGTCTTTAATATATATAGATTTCAAGCTTTTGCGAAGACGAAACGAGAGTTTCTCTTTCTCTTTTTTTGTTTTTTTTTTGCACTTGTGATAATGTCTCTCGACTTCAAGACTCTTATACGCGTCCCTTGCTTTGTTTGCTCACTCAAACAACGCCGGACGAAATATTTTCAACGTGTTTTGTGAAATGCATTAGCACTGAAAAAGCTCCGACGAGTCTCCCTCGTTTTACGTAGACACATACGTAAGCGTAAGCGTATGCACGTTCTCGCATTCCGGCCTAATCAAAATGCTGCGGTGCATGGAACGTGCGAAATTCCACTCACAATTTTATTTGATTACTACAGCTTAATACTACTGCACAATTCGTTCACAGGCGCAAAAGTCGCTCCAGTGTCTTGTAATAAGAATATTGTAAGAAAGGCAACCTTTCAGGTCTAGGTACAAAACACCCTTACATTCACCACTATACCGTGCTATATTACACCGGATTAGTTGAGTAGCAGCACAACCTCATTAAAATGTAAGGTAACTGGTCGCGTTAAACAAGGGAAGACATTTTAGACACATTTTCAAACGTTGCATGCATCGACTTATGCGTGGTTTCAATGATGTGGTGAACCTGGAGTGTTGTTAACTTCTACTTGATGAGATAGTGCATGTATTTCACGATGGCTTAAGGCCATCGAGCAATTTTTTTTAGCTACAGTCGTTGATGAAAGGTGAGTCCTTGGCTTTGCGCGGCACACCCAGGTGTCTTATTCATCGCGGCATCGCGTGAGTGCTGCAGCAAACGCCCGTAGATATGAAACAGATGCAGCAAACCATTGGTTAAAATCGTATTGCCACGTTCTTATTCTCAAGTTTTGTTATCGCTTCAAACCGCGCCTGCAGTCTTCGAGAAACTTCCGTATATTCTCGATGCTAGACGCTTTGCGTGCTGCCTTGATATCATCGGCACACACTTCTTACTTTCTGTGTCGTTTCATGTGCTATCGTGTGTCCTCCTCGCCCTCTTAAGTGCCAAATAAGTTAGTTCGTACTCGCGCTATAGTAATCCCTCCAGATAAGATAATTCTTGGCTGAGAAAATACGTAGCCAAGGAAAATCTTTGTGAATTCGTCCCCGCGGTTTTGTCGGCGCCGTCGCGCAACTTCACGGCACGCTTCAGCCTCGTGCGCTCGCGCATCGTGGTTCCATCTTCGAGTGCGAGCCGCCGGCGCCAAAGACAAGTACACCCTCTAACGACCACTTCAAGACCTAACAAGAGGTGGCTACATACACTTACGACGCGACCCACGGCACTAGCCTTGAGGAGATTCGCTAATAAAAAAATGGTCTGCCGAGTGGCGGTAGTTACAGACTAGGACGAATCCAAATCTTGCGCTCTCGCAAAATATATATCCCGATGTCTACGAAGCCGACAAGTCCAAGCGTTATGACTGCAGAGCCATTTCAGTGAATATGTTATTGGAATACCGAGTGATTGGTGCCAATAACAAGTACGCGGCCTCTAGTGGCAGATTTCGCGCACGCTGGCAAGCCGCTATGCTAAACCCAATTCTCCAAGATCTTGATGTAGGCTGGCCAGCGTGCTAAGGAAACCACCAGAATTTTAGGACTCCTGGCCGTAGCCTAGGTCGGGCCATTAGCACACACCAGCTACTAGCCGGACTTGAATAAAAACCTTTCCTCTTCCTTTTCCGCATTTACAATGAAAACGACTGTTTTATACATAACCTATGCTCACAGCAAAAGGCAATGTGCCCAATTTATTTGGCATCCCCAAAGTCCCAATAATAATGATATTGAATGAGTATAAAATTACACCGCTCGATTCATAATGGATAACTATCAACGCATTCCTCGTATTACATTACAGAAGAGTACAATTCATATCTCATTGCACTCCTTTTGCAGAAACGAATCGCGCCTTTTGTTACAATAAATCTATTAGTATAACGCATTCCTTCGCTACGTTTATATCCACCCAGCCTCAATGATCATTTGCAGATAGTCAAGGTACCTTGTCCGAACGCTATTGCATGTTAACCATAATGTCTTCTCAAAGCCTCAGTCGATTGAAATAATTTACCTCCATCCTTAGTAACCATCACTTGCGCAACTCGTTTTATTATTGGAATAATAAAATTGAATTTGCGAATAGCACCGACAGGTATAATTACATACTCATTGGTGTAGATTGACTGTGAAATGTAATCAATGCATTGATTTTCCTTTTTTGTTAATGAAGTTTACCCTTTGTGGGTAATGTTCACTGTCATGTAGTGCTGATAAATCCACAATAATGTGTTTGAAGTATTCCATATTTATTTTTCTGTTGTGCTCTACTTCGTTCCCTCGTGTCTATTACGCACAAATTTACCTTGAGGTTTTAACACATAAATAAATAAATAAGCAAACTGCCACTGCCAAGGTTGTCCCCGTTCCTCCTGTCAAGAACTTAAGAAGACATTCTCTAAGCACGCACATTGTTTCTACGATGGCCGCTTGCTCGGAATATAAATTGGTTTTGGCATTCGTATAGTACTGTGCTTTATCAGCATAATATAGAGTTCTTATTTATGGTTGATTATTGAAACTATTTTTTCCTCCTTTGTGGTCTGTGGTTACGGTGTGGTCGAGTAAGCCGCTTTACGGGACATAACGAATATTGTCTTACTTGATGCGCCAGATATGGTAAAAATATTTTCTTAATAGGGACACGGGAAGCAAGCACATAACGATTTGCCAAGGCTTGCTTTTAGTCTAGTTGCGTTGCCTTATAGTCCTGAATAACAAGATTTATAAGTTTATTTTCTCCTCTACTTTACACAAGACACTTCACTAATAATAGGCTTTGCCTGACTCAAACAGAACGCAATAGTTCCACGTTATTTTGGTCCTCAAGTCAAAGCCGCACGATGATTCTAGTTAGCGCAAATAATAGAGTTCTTTCAGTTCAAGTCACCTTCACATTCACGACTTTTCAAATGTTTGTCATTTGCTATAAGAGAAGCCATCCAGTTTCTCTGGCAATTCAAGCTGTCTGAAGTGGACGGTAGAGAGATAATAAGCAATCGTGCACAAAATCGTCCATTGTAATACACCCAAACGCTATTTCTACGACTTCTCGCATTTCTTCTACGAAACACCTCAACATTTAAACAAAAAATTAATTGTTGACAGAAAAAAGATTTTCACATCCTGGTAAAGTTTTGAGTCCAAGAAACTCGAAAACACTTCTTAACAGGCCTGAGTAAAAAAAAAGAGACCAAAAAGAAGAAATAAACTCTGACGCAAAAGTTATTTATGTTCAAGTAGAGGAAGCCAATTGTCAGTGTACGATCCGTAGTCGAGCAATTTAGGAGAGATATTTCGAGTCGCATGATTCAGGGCAGCTTTTTGAGGCTGGAACCAGGAAGTAAAGGTGAAGTGTAATAAAGGTAGGGGCTTGCTGTTATTGAGACCTGGACAGTTGTAAAGATTAGGTTCTTAGAACCTGCGAGGAAACATTTTCACCTCGTTTATATTTTCAGTGATTTCCCAAAGGCAATATCCCAAGAAGGTTTGCTGGCGGACTCGTTGTAATATAAATTGAAAGAAGTACAGGATAAAAATCAATTCCTATTTTTGTTTGAGAAGGCGGTTGGTAGGTGAAGGTTACATAATGAACCGCGTCGAACCAGTAAAAATACTTCAGTTATCAAACCACTTTGACACATCATTTACCTGTATAATAATTTGCTTTTTTGGGCATAGGTGCTACAGGCCAGCTACTTCTGTCAGGAACGTAAGTTACATTCTAGTACATTGTACATGCCACTCCATATGTTCTCATCGCTACTCGTGCGTTGAACTTTTCAATCCAATTATAACAACTTCGAGATAAGAACGTTGAGAATAGGCATCCCATCAGTCTAATACAAGCATTCTTGAGCAAGATTTTATCTCATTATTTATACTTATCTTCGTGCTATAGTAACACTGCTCCGGTTGCTTTCAGCCTGCGTATTTCAATAAGAATATAAGTTCTGTATTATTTATATTGCCTATATAATCTTGGCTATATTACAGTTCTTGAGCACGAAGCGTAGCAAGTGCAAATAATGAAACATGCGGATATATCCCAATGTAAATGCTGTGACCGACTCCTCCTTCCTAATGTACAGCATTGCGAAGAAAGTAATATTTATTTATTTCGCTTACCCTCCAAGATCATTGACGTGACAGGGGATAGTTTCTATTCTGGAGACGCCATTACGGCGCCATGACAAGACAAGATTGCGATAGCATGGCATGTCGCTTCGGTTTTACACCGCTCAACTTTTTTCCCGAAGTGAAATAGGGACTGGGTGCTTTCTTTCTATATTCATGGCGGCTCCTTTCATAGCTGCCTACTATCTTTTTATCACCCGTCTTGTTCATGAAAAAAAGTTTTAGACCTGAGGGTAAGTATGAGATATATGAAAACGTGGCTTTATAGGTTTTTACGAGGACCAGCGAGCTCCGCAAAATATCACTTGCAGTGAGAGAAACGACACTTCCATCGGCCGCGAAGAGAAATGAAGGAATGAGCATGATCTCGAGATTTAATTTTACGTTTTTTTCCAAAATAAATAATTACAGCCAGGTGCTTGACAAGCCCGGCTAGTGCAGTAAAATGGACGCTATGCGAGCTTTACTTTTACGATAAGTTTAAAGAGCGCGACCGAACGTGGTCAGAGAAAACGCACACGCACACAGAACGCTGTTTGTTTTTACTTTCTCAAGAATGTACATGTATGCGTCACGTGCACATGCAGACAAACATTTCCCATTGAAAGTCATCGTTGCTTGTCTGTGTGCGTGTTCATCTCTGTCGGCGTCCAGTCACGCTGTCCAATCTCACCTCGATAAACCAACTATCACACCAACGCGCGTTAGCTAACTTCATTTATTAGATGCCTCAATTCATTGAGAAGATTTGGAAAGTGGGCGATGATTTCACTGACTATTTTACCGCTGCTGTCTTGAATTACAAATGGTCTATATTGATAACTGTGCACTTTGATAAAACACCATCGGTGTGCTGAAGACGAGGGCAAGTGTTCCCTGCGTGCCGTTGCATGTTTTGTCGTGGATCACTTACATCACTGCTGAGGGAGTAACAGCTGTCGGCCCGGTGAACGATGTTATCTCAGCTTCATGCAAGCATGGCACCAAGCATTCTTGCGTATTAAAATTAAAAATTGAGAAACCTTTGAGCTTCGCCCTAAATGGTTGAACGCGATAGCGTGTGCTGTCACTGTAGTGCGTACTTGAACCAGTGAATATGTACTTTATACTGTATCTGGTAGCTTGAGAAGTCTAATTAGTGAATTACAACAAGGTAACCGAATAAGTTTAAAGTGACCCGTGACAGTGAAGATTTCGCACGGCTGCAATCTGTGCGATTGGTAGCATGGTTTCAACCATGAGTAATTCTGTGTGTTCACAGCTTTCTAACTTGTTATGCACCCAATACATGCTCCTAAAAAACAGCGCACAGTAACGTGTGTGCCTTCTGTAATGAGTGGCTGGCTTGAAACTACAAACAGTTAATTTAACGACATGTTCAGGCGCATGACAGCAGTGTAAACTTGTACAATGCAATATTACTAATATATTAGATGATGTGTTATGCAAGCGGTACACATAACACGTGTATTTGTAAAGCATAAAAGGTATTTTCACTGAGTGTTTAAACTGGGAAAGTTATCTTGACGGTATTTTTAAGCAGACCTGCGGCTGTGCATAAAAAACATTCTTACCACGCAAACGGCCTGCGTTTGATCCTGACTCAGATCTCAAAAGTTTTGTTATTTTCTATTTCATCTTTCTAGTTTTTTCATGCATGGACGAAATGATGAATTTTCGCTCACAAGCAACAACACCATCGCCGACACCGCGGGCAATGCGGGAATTCCCGTAAAAGAACCACCTTAATTCTGTCGTGTTACTATTGAAATAAAGTACCTTATATGCTAGTCACAAGGCAGGTAGACATAATGGCAGTTTTTAAGTGCGTATGTGCCGCTACGACGCAACTACCTTTTAAAGGGCTCGAAACCACCACCGTTATTTTGTTTTAACATTTCAGGTGTGCGCCCATATTGAGGTCAAAATGTTCTCACGATCAACAATGCAAAGCGCGGCATCGCTACGTGTTGCTGACGCCGCACGTAATCTCTCGTCCATTCCGAACCTTTCGCTAAACCGAGCACTGGCCATGGCGCCATCCTTAGCATCTTGTCATGTCTTCTACAGAAAAGGACGTGTTTGCGTGATCGCAAAAACGCGCATTTTCCGCTCTTGCTGATCAGATGATTGTGGCGGAGCCCGGGGCCAGAAAGAAGAACTAGTAGATGAACAGAGTGCAGCGAAGAAAAGAGTGATTTAAGCAAGACCCCTTTTCGATCACCAATCGCGTGTATCTCCGCAATTGAGAAACTTCTTTAAAGAACTAGTTTGGCCACCCATTTGTAGAAGTCTCGCACACAGCTGCAACTTCACAATTAAAGAAGAACCTCGGGGTGGCGGCAGACCCTATAGGGTTAAGCGCGGCACTTTGAGGGATGTTGCTAAGCAAGCGAAGGTTTAAACAAGGCTAATGGGCTCAGCAAGCGCTGACTACTTTTTTTAATTTTTGGCCCACCTGCTACGACTTTGTTTTGCGTCGCTTGTCCCAAAATTCAGTTAGATGTCTTCGAATTTTTTTCTGGTTCATGCCAAATTGCGCATGAGCTCACAAAACTGCAGTGCGAATCTGTCACAGGACTGCGCAACACTTTAAACAAGATACAAGCTATTTACAAGCTATTTACAATAGTAATTGCTACCAGAGTAAACAAAACATTAGAATTCAATCAGCCAAAAGAGCAAGCAGGATTTTGAACAGGCTACTCAACAATTGACCACGCTCATACTATCAATCTGGTAATAGAGAAATGTTCAAAATATAACCAACCACTATACATAGCCTTCATAGATTACAAGAAGGTGTTTGATTCAGTAGAAACATCAGCCGTCATGCAGACACTGCGGAATCAGGGCGTAGATGAAGTATATGTAAACATTCTGGAAGAAATCTACAGGGGATCAACTGCTACCATAGTGCTTCATAAAGAAAGCAACAGAATACCAATCAAGAAGGTTGTAAGGCAGGAGGACTCAATCTCCCCAATGCTATTTACCGCGTGCTTACAGGAGGTTTTCAGAATCCTAGAATGGCAACAGTTAGGGATAAGAGTTAATAGAGAGTACCTTATTAACCTGCGCTTTGCCGATGACATTGCATTGCTGAGTAACTCAGGAGACGAATTGCAACTCATGAATACGGAATTAGACAAGCAGAGCGGAAAGGTGGGTCATAAAATTATTCTGCAGAAACCAAAGTAATGTACAAAAATCTCGCAAAAGAGCAGCGCTTCGAGATAGTTATTAGTGCACTTGAAGTTGTAAAAGACTATGCACTACTTAGGACAGGTAATGACCGCAGAGCCGAACCACGAAATTGAAGTAACTAAAAGAATAAGAATGGGGTGGAGCACATTCGGCAAGCACTCTCAAATTATGACAGTTAGATTGCCACTATCCCTCAAGAGGAAGGTATACAACAGCTGTATCTTGCCGGTACTTAGATACGGAGCAGAAACCTGGAGACTTACAAAGAGGGTTCAGCTTAAATTGAAGACGACGCAGCGAGCAATGGAAAGAAAAATGGTAGGTGTAACCTTGAGATACAAGAAGAGAGCAGAGTGGATTAGGGGACAAACAGGGGTTAAGGATATCATAGTTGAAATAAAGAAGAGAAAATGGACATGGGCCGGGCATGTAGCGCGTAGACAACATAACCGCTGGTCATTAATAGTAACTAACTGGATTCCCAGAGAAGGAAGCTGGTTAGGGGGAGACAGAAGGTTAGGTGGGCAGATGAGATAAAGAAGTTTGCGGGTGTAAATTGGCAGCAGAAAGCACAGGACCCGGTTAATTGGCGGAACATAGGAGAGGCCTTTGTCCTGCAGTAAACGTAGTCAGGCTGATGATGGTGATGATGATGATGCAACAATCAACAGATATCTATTACTCTAGTATATGCGACCAACAGAAAGCCTTGTTGTAATTAGTTTAGTTTTATCAGGGAAGACAGGCTAGACGTCTGGCACTATTGTCGCTTGTCAGAAAGAGTATTGTCACAGGAACCACTTCCACGTTCGCTGACCTCAGCACACCATGTCTGTTTCTCCTGCTTCGTCAGATATGTTAGGTGCGCTACAAGGCGCTTAAGGTGAATGCTCCTGCATGCAGACATCTTTGCCACTTTGATAAAGAGGCCGGTTCCTAACTCCGCTTTTCTCCAGCAAGCGGTGAAACATGTCTCTGATATTCGAATTGTTAAGCGAAAATACCGGACCTTAGCCGGCCAGTAAGGCATAAAACAGACAACCTTGGATCGCTGTGAGTAAGTAGTGTGGATGCCAAGAAACAGAGGATAAAGCGACAAAGAGCGCAGCGGAAACAAAGAGAGATGAAATTTTGAAGTTTGCATGAACAGAACGTAATCATCTGGCGCAACTGGGGAAAATAGTAGATTATTAAGATACTTTCGCACTGCAGTTGACTTACTTAACAGCAGGTTTGGAGGGTTGATAATCATAAAGTTATCCAAATATCCTAAGCGAAAATGTGGTTTCGTTTAGATTTGGAATGAATAATGTTGTGCAGTTAATTGAATTGCATATTATTTATTGCTAAGTAACATTTCTACATTCAAAGATACTAATAAGCTTATGTTTGGGCATCAGCTCCAATTACTACAGCTTCAGGCTATATAGGGGCCACAAGAACGCTATGATCTCATTATGCGCCATGCGTGAAATTTGGAAGAGAAACCTTTTGAACACTTTCAATGAAATAAAATCACTTGTTTTGCGCACAACGCGAAAACGTTCTGTTTTGACGCTTGTCAAACGCACTAAGGGAGAAGAAATTTCCTAGCAATCTTACTTTGGTTCTTCGTAAAAGGAACAAAACTTGATGGCCAGAACATAGACATAAATTAAACAAAACTTTTGGAAAAGGTTCATTTCGGCTAAGAACCAGGCATACTGCGCCAGATGGTCCCTGCGTAGACACGCTGTGTGGCGCCATCTATCAAACAGAGCGGTACCGAATAAGCGCCACACAATTCGTGAACCATTGACGCCGTAAATGTTCAAACATCCTCGTTTAAGCTCCCAAAAATGACAATCAAGTATATGGTGCCCTTTCTCGGCCTTCGTGATGTCGTAGAAGGAAATGACAAATATAGCTTCGGCACCCGATAAGGTACAGATACTGCTACTGCGAAGAAACAATTATGAACTGGGAAGCAGATTGGAAAGTAATTAGCGCAGGTGATATTGTTCTACGACGAGTTGAGGAGCAAAGATCACTTTTCCCGATCTCATGACTAGTTGGCCGGAAGATGCTGTTTTTTTTCTTCATGTCACGATGCCGGGAATATCTTCGTTGAGTGTCCGGACTTTGGCTCTGGCCTTAGGCTCAAGGTTACATGAAGTTCGCGAAGAAGCCTTAATTTGAACTTTTGTGAAGCTCCCGAGTGAATGTATTGGTTCTGACTATTACTGTCTTTAGCATAATCACATGCAGGTAATAATAACAGAGCATGTTAACATAAATAAAGAAGACAACAAAGACAGACCAGTGACGTTGTCAAGATAATGAAGTCGGAAACCTGAAATACTTCTCAGGCAAACTAAAACAGTTTTATTTGAACTGTTATCCTCCCTCTATGTTCTTTCATGCATTACAATATCAATATGAACTGTTTTCGCGTAAAATACTCATATGGTATTAACAAGGACTGCTCATACAGTTAAGTCATTATATGAGTAGATAGAATAACGAGAGTACGCTAGCAGGACATTCCTATTTTATGTTAGGTTCCAAAGTACAAGTTTAAGTGGTTGTTAGATATGCGACGTGATATGACTGCGGTACATGAGATAAGTTTCTGGGCAGTCAGCCAGCAGCACTGCTTTACGATGTTTCTAGTGCACTACGCATACACCTTCCGGCTTTCAAGTGCGAACTGTCCGAGCCATAAAGCCTATGTTGCCAGCAGCAGAATCGTGGTTTCGGCCCTTACTACCGTAATTCAAGAGTGGTTACATCATTCTCTTAGTTTTTTTTGTTTCTCTAAAGGCATAAAAATACATAACTCGAACTTCTCTTTGTTTTCCAGGACATAAAGTTCAAGACTATATTTTTCAAGACGACACTCTACCAGCTCACATTATAGGACAACAGTCTAAGGAACAAAGCAGAGGCAAAAGAAAGACACAATGTGCCATAAGATTGGACAAATAAACTCTTTTAAACAAACAATGTTCTTTTCCTTTCTATCTTTCATCCAACCGCGAAAACTTTGATGGCACTAGATTTCCAAGTCGCTTCGTTTTACTCATCTCCTGCAATGAGTGGTTCTATGAGACTGGGTACTTTGGTGGAAGAGTCAAGCCCAAATTGCAAGCTGTATTCGCACTGTGAACTCTTGGGAGGCCGTCGGCAGAGTAATTCTACCCACTCGTACTCAATATGAAAGCTGCGGGGAATGCGGGGAGGCGCTTCGCCAACCTCTCGACGACACCGGTGTTCGCGGGCAAGGGTACAGTGGCATCGCCAATGTGCAGCGTGCTTGACATGTTTGGCAGGAAAGGAAATTTTCAATCGGCAGACTCTGCTGCCATCTCCCCTACTCTCTTTTTTCTTGTTCCCTTCCTTCTTCCCCAACATCACTTCTTTCTACTGCATTGGTATGCTATGCTATACACAGTTATACTGTGAGTCATTATCGTCTCTGCCAATCTTTTTTTCTCACCCTCTCTTTCTTTTTGCTCTCTCGATAGACAGTACCACACGTGGCTACACCTTGCTTTGCACTCCACAATCGGTGTTTTTGCCTCCTCATGCTCGCATCACCTATCTTCTCTTTCACTTGCTGTACTCTATTACACGCGGCCATGCGATATCGTATCATCCCCCTCACCCCCACTGAACAGATTCTCACCCCCACTTTACTTTCCTACCCATTGCCACACCATCCTAAAAAAGTGTATTTCATGCTTTACTTCCATCCCCTGCTCTCCCTCTTCCTCATGTACCACTCATTGTAGGCTTATTTTTAAATTCGAAGCAATTCTTAGCAAACGTCGGTGACTTTGAGTGCATCTATCTATCTATCTATCTATCTATCTATCTATCTATCTATCTATCTATCTATCTATCTATCTATCTATCTATCTATCTATTATCTATCTATCTATCTATATAGCTGCTTACGTTTGGGAACTCTTGTGGTCACCCCTTTAACTTGGCGTGAACCAAAATTAGCATGGGAGGGTAAGGTACCCATTGGCGGGTATGTGCTGCTCATATGCGGGTATGTGCCACATGTGATTGACACTTAGTATCTACCCAGGAACGAAGAGAACACACATGGGCAATTTTAACAGGCGAGCGATAAAAAATACTTGACATCGGTAGCGTAGCCTGAGCAAATGCAAATAGTAAGTGTCACAGTTCCAGCTAGAATATAACCTAAGCATTCGGCGGGGCAATGAAGCATTTAACACAGAGCATCGCCAGTTCTCGGAACTATATACTTCTCAAATTGACGCTAATCATCGTGAAACTTCAATAGTGGTTGCAGTGCTGCCTACAAAGTAATATAAACATTACATATGTACTTCTTTGACCCAGCTGTCACGTCGGGTTAACGTTAACGGTGATTAGTTGCCATGCGCTGAAGTTGATTTATGTAGCAGTGTCCAGGGCCAGCATTGATTGATATTGGGGATTTAACGTCCCAAAACCACAATATGATTATGAGAGACGCCGTAGTGGAGGACTCCGGAAATTTAGACCACCTGGGGTTCTTTAACGTGCACCCAAATCTGAGCACACGGGCCTACAACATTTCCGCCTTCATCGGAAATGCAGCCGCCGCAGCCGGGATTCGAACCCGCGCCCTGCGGGTCAGCAGCCGAGTACCTTAGCCACTAGACCACCACGGCGGGGCCAGGGCCAGCATCCTCGCGAGCATAAGCGCTTCATATGCGCTTCTGGTGTTGCTAATACGCTTGTTCCAGTTGGCATCATTGCGGAATTGCAAAGAACTGGTTATATAAACATCTGCAACTCTTCAACATATGCTTATGCGTGCAACATTTCTACATAAACTTAGCGCCATTTCACGAAGTGTCGCTCAGCAAAAACATTGCAACACGGTCACCTTCTCTCAGCATTCTTCGCATAACTTCAATTCCCATTTACGTGGAATCTGCCATTTTTTTCACCTTTTACTATGATGTTTGCTACGCTTTAGCTCTTGCCATCTTTTTTTTTCTTTCTATTCATCCCCACATCACTTCTTCTCACTCTGACTTTTTTTTCTCCCCACAGAATATTTTAATAATCATGGCTTTGTTACGTGTGGCTTGCTAACGTGGTGCCATACATGGTTGCGCTATGCTCTAACCTTTCTACTCGTTATATTCCTTCTCCTCACCCTCTTATCTCTCCTCTTCAGCCACAGTTCTCTCACCAACCGCTTTTCTGAACTCTACTATGCAGGGCACCCGAGCTATTTCTGGCCAGTGTTAACAATATATACTGACGCACTCAATCACTATGTTACCAAATTCATGGTGACACGTGCGTGATGTAGGTCACATTGTTTTTTAACAGGAGCGTGTTTTATGCCGGGGCCTACCACGGCTCTCGTAAATTGGTTCTGTCACGGATATCGCGTTGTAAATTATATATTTAGAGATCGCAAAGAAAAAAATCGGTTCCGTATCTGCGTAGTCTTGCGTCTGGAGAGAGTGAACAAAACGTTTAATTGGTGTTCCGCGCAAGAAAATCGGTGAATGGTATTAGGGAGGCGCTGCGTAGGAGTGCCTAGACCATACAGCGGAGGCGAAGGAGCACATCAAGTCACGTGACACGAGAGTCTAGAGCACTATCTGGCGGTTATGTTGGAAAACAAAGTGCATGGCGTGCGCACCTGTCTAGGAGGCGATAAGGTGTAGAATGCAAGGCAACGGGTAGGTGCCACCGCCATGTAGTCTTAGCAAAGCGTTGAAAACACTTGCCTTTTCATGCAAGCATTGCATCGTCAGCGCAGCGTGATAAGCGCTTCGATCCTTAGAATTGTTTTTGTATGCTTTTTGTAGTAAAAAGACAGATACAGAATATTGACGTGTTGTTATGGTGCCTCCGATATGCGCAATAATTGCTTTTTAATAGACAACCGCCCAAGCATGAATGGTAAAGCTTGTGCGATATTGGTGGGCGCTGCAAATGGGGTGGGCCAGTATCGTATGGTGCCATTTAGGGTATCGTTAAGGGCGGACAAACAGACAATGTTAAGGCAGACAAACAGAATAAACTTTTTGCGTCAGAGTTCCCCAAAAAGACTATCGCCTTTAAAACGACATGCAATGGCTCTGCCATGAGGCGTCGAGCCAGCCACCTTTCGAACCGCAGTGTGCGACACTAACCACGACGCCAAGATGCGCACGCTGTAGGGTGCTTATACACTGTATACCATTTGGAGGTCCTCAGTTCTCCGTAGCTTCAGCTCGTTTTCATCACACTAGTGAGATGACGCAGCGAGCATGGTATGCATAGAGTGCCTGAATGCGGTTCTTGACCTCTACTGCCATCGAGGCCGTCTAGGGTTGGAACCTCTTTGAAGGCCATCGCCTCTCGCATTTCGGACCGTCATTTCGGACCGTGCAGCTTTAACGGAGCGTGGTCTCCCCTTCGCGCGTGCTTTTCAGAATCAGGATTCGGGAGAGTACGAAGAAGTTATTTTGCTTACTGCTGCGGCCGCCCTAACGAAATGGGCACGCTGCTCCCTTACGAAGAAATAGAATTGTGACAGTTGCTCACGCTCGTCCGGTGTATACCTGTGCGTTAGTTTTCTGTGTCTTTGTGTGTGTTTATACAGCGTGCTTTAAATGTCGAGTTGTGAGAGTTGTCAGTCCGCGCTCGTCCTGTGTAGGCTCACTTCATGCGTGTTTTCTGCACGCCGCAAGTTTTCTACACGCCACTGAGGTGCACGCCGCAAGTTTCGAGCCACTGCTCCTTGCCGTCCCTCGCGTGGCTAATCAATTTTATGCTGCAGCATTCATTCCTTCAGCCATATGGCGAATCAACGCACAATAAACGCTCAACTACCTGCGTGGCGACTCGTTTCACTTTCATATTTGCCGATTCCTAGAAAAGAGGATCAGCCGCATTGATTTTTTGTATTTGCTCAATAGACATTTTTATTTTACTAACTTATGAAGTAACGATGCTGGACAAAGACTTCCAATGACAAAACTGTAAATACGTTCGGAAAATGTCAGATAAAGCAGTTTTAAGTAATCTTCCTTATTATTCTGTAGTGTATTTGTTTTCACTAGCGAATTACGGAAAATACAAAAATATTACCTGAGAAACCCGCTAGCGCCCTTTGCATGCCGGTATTACAATGCGTCTGAACGTTTTTTTAACTAAATGTATATAAGGAAAGGTTGGTGCTAATGCGTGGCGCCGGCTACTCCTCTTCTCTTGAACAAAAGTCGACATCGCACATTTTGTAGCAAAGCCATGGCTGTACTTATGTACATAGCACAACATTTACACAATGAGTGCACGTTTTTGAACACTGAATGTCAACACCACACAGAAATGTGTCCACACTACATAGAAATGTGTCCAGCACCACACTGAGTTCTCTGTGCAAATGGCCGTTGCACTTGGTCAAGTCTCCGGACTCGAGGGAACAGCGACGATGGTAGTGACGCAAGTTTTGCTAGCGACCACACAAGCTCGTGCTCTTCCCGCAATTTTTTCTTTCTGACTTATTTCTCATTGTGGGTTATTTGTATATATTACCGTGTGTTCAAAAAAAGTACCCACAACTTTTTAATACCAGAGCAATGCAAGGTTCTTTGATGACTTTATTGTTACTTGTCCCGTAGCTGCAGAAATCTTAAGATGGCTAAAGACCACAATTGGTGCAGTAGTGAAGAAAGTTAAATAAATTACGTTTTCAATACTGCAGCTCGGTGATTGTTTTATAGTGCAGGCTTAAATTTTTCAGTGGAAAAATCCCATTTGAGCTTTTAGATTTCGAAAAAAGTGGCACTTAGGTATAATTTCGAGGTAACATAATCAACCAACTTCAACAGTGAAACTGAGATCAGAACGTAGAAGAACGTAAAAGCTAATGGTCTTGATAGCGCCATAGCGATAGAATGCCCGTTCAGCTAAAATTGTAGCTGCAGCATTGGCGTCGTTGGTTGTGAGCAAAAAAAATCATCTTGTTAATGACCGAGATAGACCAGACGCGTCTCGCATGGGCTCCTGCTTTTCGTGCTTTTTAACCCGAAACAATGCCAGTGATGAACCCAAGAGTTTCACAGCCTCAGCCGCCAAGACACGAAGAATCGGCAGACACCTGCTTCTTTTGGTGAGTGCATTCTGTCTCAAGATATAAGACTTAATTCCCGACAAGCGCGCGTCCAGTTTATTAGGCCTAACGCCAAGTTCGTTCCTGGGCAAAACCGCGCTGCGCGTGCACAACGCGCTCAGGCGTTCCTGACGGCACGGCACTAGCGCTCGCGCTCACCGTGGCGAAAAGCTTAGAATGAGCAGAGACGCAGCCGCAGCAAGCGAAATGCAAAGAAACCAGCAAGACGAAGAAAATACAATGCAAACTGACCAAGTGGACGCAAACAAAACAACAGAACATTTGTGGACCTATGACGCTGGCAGAGGCAGAACAATTGCAACGGAAAGCGCTTGGATCACGAGAAATAGGAAAGACAAGAAGGCTGTCACCAATCCAAAGTCACCGGCCAACCAACCCACAGAGCAGCCACCTATCAATGAGCAGACGCTAAAGTCATCAACAACACAGCAACAACGCAGGCCCAAGATGCCACCTCTGCCGCTCGATGACTTCAAGATCGTCTACCACCCGCAAGCAGGTCTTGACCTCGCCAAATGGAACACCGTCGCTGTCACCCATGCCATCGGCAGAGTGAGTGGACTATCACAGCAAGGCTTTAACGACAAGGTACGCATACAAGTCCAGAGAATGAAAAACCTAATCATCGCAAGCACCGTCGCCAAAGAAGACGCCAAGAAGCTGGTAAGCATCCAAAAAATACAGCTTGGAGGAAATTTTTACACTGTGCACGGCAACATCAGAACACCAGACGATGTCTCCAGAGGCGTCATCAGTGGCTTGATACCCGGTACGAGCACCGCAGAACTCATGGCTGGAATTCGCGCACTGGCAAGATACACAGTTCTTCATGCCCGAATGCTAGGTCAATCGACCGCGGCAGTCGTCTTCTTTGAAGGACCGCACGTTCCCTACTACATAATTTTCCAGAGCGCAGACTTCCGCTGCAGACCATATCGTAAGTCAGCGCAGTATTGCCGAGCTTGTGGCAATACGGGTCACCGCCAGGACGTCTGTCCAAACCTATCCCGGATTTCTGCTATAAATGTGGCAAGGCCGGACAAACGCAGGGACATGAATGCGCACCCATCTGCAAGATCTGCGGGGAAGGACATGAAAAGCAAGTAAAGAATGCAAAAGGAGACTAAAGCCAAGTCCACCACCCTTCAACGTAAGACAACAGCGCCTCAGCAGGCTTCAAGAAATAGACAACAACTGGAACGCCAGCGGAGAAGAGTTCCCTGAGGTTAGCATATCGGCCGCTACCTCTAACAGTAACAATGAGGGCCGCGTCTCCACGTGCAGCAGTTCCAAGTCAAAATTGCGTTCGAGTTCGCGCTCCCACTCTCACACGCATTCCGTCTCTGCGCGCAGTAGATCCAAATCAATACTGTGTTCCAGTTCGCACTCCCGCTCTCGCACGCGCTCGCGTTCTGTTAAACGTGCGAGCTACGCTGCCATGGCAAGTGGATCTAATGACCGCAGCAGCTTAACCTCCTCGAAGTCGGACACCTCAAACATACAGGGTCTCGAAGATAGACTGAAAAACCAGCAAGACAAGCTCCAGAATCAGCACAGCCAACTGCAAAGCCAACAAAGTCTCATAAATAAACTGCTTCAGAGTCAAAAACGACAACAAGAGCTCATTGACAAACTACTTGAAAAGTGCACGCATCAGCAAGGACATCCGGACAATGCAGAACAACAGTATCAAGAACGAGCAAACTCAAGCACAGAGCCGGCAACGACGCTGACCAAGGTAGGCGTCCAAGCCCTAGTGAACGCAAGGTGCACGATATTCGAAGAATCTTTCATGAATAACATGCACGCCACGATGGAAAAGATTGTCCAGTCCGCAATAGAAAAAACAGCCTCAATGTTTGAACACAAGATCACTACGCTTAATGCCAAAATTGATGGGATTGCTGCGCAAGTCAACAATTTCATCGCACACGTGAAGAAAACTTACGTAACCATGGCACAGTTCGACAGCTTGAACAACCCACGCCAAATGACTCGGAAGAAGGCACGAGCGAACAGTCACAATGCCTCTCGCTCAGTCTCGCCGAGTCGCGATGGCAGGCGTGACATCGAATCGATTGAAGATGGCAGTCCCTAACCATAAGTATAAGAACCCGCATTCAACTTTACGCATATGGCAATGGAACTGTCGGTCATACCGCCCTCGACACGCAAGCCTACAAGAATTCATCAAGCTCAACCAACCAGACATCATTGCACTTCAGGAAACCAACACGCAGAACGTACGACTGCAAGGCTACATGACCTGCGCACAAACCCATCGAACTGCCATACTTGTCAAGAAAGCACTTTCAACGTAAAAACACGAAATCGAGGACACTCAAATAGAGCATACCCTAATAGAGACTCTGCCAGAAGGAAAGACGCAGCAAAGTCTTTTTATAACCAATATATACAGCCCCCCACGAGACCAACTACCAGACTTCGATAACTTAATACGAGAAATCAGGAAGGGCACAAATGGCCCCCAGATCCTAATAATGGGAGATTTTAACGCCTCTCACACGGCATGGGGCTATCATATCACCACGAGGAAGGGTTCTAGAGTGCACGATACCGCTCAACATCACAGACTAACCCTGTGGAACGACCCTCTTCAGAAGACGAGAATCTGGAACAGCGTCTCCAGGGATACAAATCCAGATCTTACATTTACGGCGAACGTCACTAGGGCAGAGTGGAGTGTGCTACCGGAAACTTTAGGTAGTGATCATTACATCATCGAACTCTCCGTAGCGCACACTCGTAAACAGACCAAGACTAGAATAGCGCTGTTAACGGAATGGCAATCCTTTAGGAATGACCTCGACGTTGAAACCACCATAATCGACATTGAAGACTGGTTTAAGAATGTGCTCAAAATAGCCGAACGCTACACTAAGGACATACAGCTTGACGTCGATACACCTGCCGTCGACGCGCATCTCCTCCACCTTTGGGAGGCTAGAAGAGGACTTCTAAAACGGTGGAAGCGACAAAAACTAAACAGAAAGTTACGGAAACGCATTTCTCTCCTCACCGAGCAAGCTCAAGCTTATGCGAACCGATTGGCCAGGCAGAACTGGCATGCTTTCTGTGACAAGCTGCAAGGGACTCTGAGCACCAAGAAAATCTGGCATCTGCTACGCACTTTTCTAGCCACGCAACCCTCCAAAGCAGCACAGAAGCAGCACCTTCAGAGGCTTATTCGAAACTACGCTGGTACACAAGAACACCTCCTAGAAGAATTACAAAAAAAGCTCTGTGGCGATGCACCCACTAGGGCTTCAATTCACACCAAAGAATACGCTGGCGCACCAAACACTGAACTCGACAGGCCCTTCAGCCTGGCTGAGCTGCACACAGCGCTAACGAAGTTGACAAGAAATACCAGTCCCGGAAGAGACAGGATTATCAACAAGCACTTACGCAACCTACCGCACCAGGCCACCACGGCTCTTCTCCGTTATTACAACGACTGCTAGGATAAGGGAGAGCTACCTGCGGTATGGAAGCACTCGGAAATCACCATGATCCCTAAGCCTAACAAACCACTCGGCATCGAGAACCTACGCCAGATTTCTCTCACCTCGTGCGTGGGAAAGCTGTTCGAACACATGGTGCACGACCGCTTAACCCAGTACCTGGAAGATAGTGGACACCAACCGGACACCATGTTTGGCTTCAGACAGCATCTTTCGACGCAAGACGTGCTCTTACTACTCAAAAAAGACCTCCTTGATCACCTCACCCATCGAAGTAAATACTCCATACTCGGAGTTGACGTCAAGGCGGCCTTCGATAACGTCAGCCACGACGCGATCCTCAACAACCTCGAAGGCGTTGGCTGCGGCATTAGAACCTACACGTATGTCAGAAACCTCCTGACAGACCGTACAGCAACTGTGGGCATATGCAATATCCGCAGCAAAAGCTTCCAACTACCGAAAAAAGGAACGCCGCAGGGTTCGGTCATCTCGCCGTTACTTTTCAATGTGGCTATGATCAATCTCCCAAAAATTCTCGACAAAATACCTGATTTACGGCACGCGATCTACGCTGATGACATCACGCTCTGGACCAGGGCTTCGAACACTGGGAGACAAGAGACGTCCCTACAAACCGCCGTAGATGCCATCGAACGGTATCTCAGAGACTGCGGTCTCTACTGTGCCCCCGAGAAATCCGAGCACCTCGTCCTCAAAGCGAGAACAAGAAGCAGACCCCCTCTATACGACGAGCCCGACCCTAGCGTAACGCTGAAAGGGACCTTAATTCCAAAAGTCGAGACCCTGCGAGTGCTTCGAGTTCACATCTACAAGGATGGATCGGGAGCTGCCACCATATCGAGACCCCAACGAACACTATCACAACTCACGCACCTCGTCAATAGGATCGCGAATCAACGAAACTGACTCAAAGAGCACGACACTCTACGTATAATGCAAGCTCTGTTCACCAGCCGCATTACGTACGGCACGCCGTACCTAAAGTTGAAAACCGCTGAAATTGAAAAACTTAAATCATGATAAGAAAGGCCACTAAAGTTGCCCTGGGACTTCCGCCAACGGCCTCTACCACACGTCTCCTAAAGATGGGCGTCCACAACACGTGGCAAGAGCTCACTGGAGCGCATAGGAATAGTCAGCTGGAGAGGCTCAAGCTGACGCCCACGGGGAGGTCGGTGCTCCGGTACCTCAATTTCAGCGACACGTTCATCGCCGATGCAGACCGGAAAAAGCGCATCCCGCTGTACATTAGAGAGTCGCTGTCCATCGCACCTATTCCACGCAACATGCATCCTACTTTCCACAAAATTAGACGCGAGGCTAGAGCTAAAGCTATTCGACGAAAGTTCAAGCAAGACCCGGACGCCCGCTACACTGACGCAGCCAAGTATCCGCATAGAAACGCGTACGCTGTCAGCGTCGTCGATTCTCAAGGCCGAGAATTAGCGTCAGCCACGGTCAACGCACTCAATTCAGACGCTGCAGAAGAATCGGCAATCGCCCTAGCAACCACAACATGTACAGACGCCGCGGTGATTTTCACCAACTCACAAGCTGCCTGCAGGAATTTTGCTAAGGGCCGTATCTCAGCCAATGCCATCAATATTTTGAAACGGCGAAGCACTCCACTCCCATACACTTGTGTATTATGGGTGCCAGGACACGAGGGTCTGCAGGGAAATGAAGCGGCCCACGCCGCTGCCCGCGAGCACGTCAGCCGGGCTGCCCCCTGCCCACAGGACATTCGATCCGTCGTTGAAGAGACGGAAGTTGTTCAAAACACCTACTCGTCATTACTCCAGCATTACAGGCTGGAGCGACGAGTATACCCTCCACCACACCCAAAGCTTACAAAAGAGGAAAGCGTAATACTGAGACGCCTGCAAAGCAGCACATACACACATTGGGCCCTAATGCACCGTCTCTACCCAACGAGATATAGCTCTATGTGTCCGCTTTGCAACGTACCGGATACCCTGGCGCACTTGCTTCTTGCATGCCAGTGTATTACCAGACGTAATCTGCAACAACACACGACTGATAACGAAGCAGGATGGACGAACGAAGACCTAACCGAAACGTGGGAGGCGAAGCTCGCCCTCGAGGACCTGGAAGAGCAACAACAACTCGTCGCTAGGGCCAAGAGGGCAGTAGAAGCCAGAGGGTTCCTGGGCTAAGGAGCCCTCCCACCTCAGGGTGACATCGGGCATTGCTCGAACACTGTTTCGAAATAAACGTTTACTTCTCTCTCTCTGTTAATGACTGAAAAATTGAGAAAGATGCGAAATTGACAAACGAACGCAGACGACCTCTTGGGCAAGGATGCGTCGTAATAGACACAATCCTACTGCTTGAAGCTGTAAATATACAAACAAACACTTTCAGAAGTGGTCTCCAAAAGCATGTAATTATTGCGTGGCAGAAGCGTAGAATTGCACCTGTTGTCAGAATATGTGAGTTACGCAAATTGTGGGTGTTTGAAGGGCTCATTCTTTACAAAGTGGTCCAAAGTGTGTTCGCGTGACGTCATACGGACGCCTAGTTGGCCTTTCGTTGATTCACAAAAGAACAATTGTATACCACAGAGGGCATTTAACTATATTTGCAGTAGAAATTCTAAAGTAGTTCGCAACGGCCAGTGTCACGTGCACAGTCGTTGTTTTCTAAAGAGGCAAACTTAAGAGAGGCACAGAGAACCGAATGTAGGATAAGAATTGAGGAGGCTACGCGCACAGGCCGTGGTTACGCTATTTGATTCTCTTCCTGAAGTCGATGTTCAAGTGTTCTCTATGTTTTAGGGGCGAAGCTCCTCGTAGCACCTTGTCCTGTGTGTGGCGTAACCGAGCGAAGAAAAGACTAAATAACGAGGAGGGCAGTTTCTCTCGTACAGTATAATATGCGACGCTGTCTTATAGAAGAACCTACAAACTGAACTTGAGTGAGGATATTCTAGATGGCGCTGTGCCACTACTCTCTGATTGACTGCTGCGCGGGTTGTGCCTGGATGCAAAACGAAGGAGTACCTTCCTCATGTTCCTGGAGAGTCGCCGTACGTGGTGGGTGCTTGGTGGCCCATGGACGAAGCAGGGCGGCGGGCGCGTTGTAGACTCTTGCGCTCGGCTGCCTTGGCTCGTATCTCGTCGATGTTACCCGCGCGCCGTCTACATTGTCCAACGCGATCGGACGCATGGATGCCTGTATGGATGGACGGACATGCAGATGAATGGAAGGGCGGGTGTGGCATGGACAGGCAGGCAGACAGACAGACAGACAGACAGACAGAGACAGACAGACAGACAGACAGCAAGACAGACAGACATAGAGAGACAGAGACAGACAGACAGACAGACAGACAGACAGACAGATAGCCGGACGGATGGACGTACGGTTGGATGCACGGATGGACAGACGGACGCAGGAATGGACGCATTGACGCGCGCATGGACCAACACACGGAAGGACGGACGGACCGCGGCAAGAATGGCTTGTTGTGATCGAGGCCAGAGCTGACGAGGGAGCGGTGCTCTGTTATTCCCCAAACACGTAGCCGACCAGCCGGCTGTCTATGCCCGCCAGGTATTGTCCCTCCTAGCTGGAGGTTGTGACATCGTGTCGCCACGTCGCCGTAAGTCGTTCGAGAGAGCACAACAAATACAGCATCTTCCTTGGAAGAAACTGTGGTGGGCGCAGCAAATCGCCCTGTTAATTAAGCGAACATATCGGCGGACCCTTTGATGTATGCTGTCATGAGCTTGGAACCCCTCCACCAGCGGCACACACACGACGAGGAAGAGCCCCGCTGGCACCACCTTGAATTGCAGTGATCACGCCTCAATATGGGACGTTCACGTGGGCCGTGCGTGCTCGTCCCCGTCGCCGGTTATGTGTGATCTGTGATTGGACAGTACCATCTGCACATGTTCGCTGATCTAGGAATCTGGGGAGAACATACCCTTTATAATAAGCCACCCGGATCATTTGAGGGAGTGCCAAGTAAAGGAACACCAGATTCGAGAGCTCGACATGTAAGAAAGAGCTCGTCATGTACGAGAGTTCACCATGCACATAATGTAAATAAACCTTCTTCAAGTCTCTCTTCCTCCTGGTTCGACAACTTCATCCCGGACCTCTGGTGCCTGCAAACCCCGGTCGCAACAGGATGTACGAACGCTTCGCCTCACTCACCATCATTCACACTGTGCATATGCTTTGGTTTGTTTTGTTTCTGAAACACCAGAATGAATTAGCGTTGTTGTATATACCATCAACCGACTTTCTTGTGTGGGTGTGCGGGCCACATTTGCAATACTAGCACAAAAGGCGTACATGCAACAACAAACGCGGTCGAACTACACCTCTCGTTGTCTTCGAGAGTGACGTCCTTCTGGTCGCCCGCTTCTTGCACTCATGGGGGCTTCGGTTTCGGTAACACTGTTGAGTTTGGTTCAATTTGATTACGTGACACTAATTAATAATGACAGCTTTTTACATATTTATTTATCTTTAATTTATTTATTTGAAGATACTGCTAGCCTCACATCTGAGTCTGTTGCAGGAAAGAGGGTATCTTCAGGTAGGCGTGTACGTAGGTAAGGTTGAATCACACATTGCATATGTTCTCTACATTACCTATACAAGGGCACTAAATGATAGCAGTAATACACAGCATATTGGAATGAAGATGCATATTCTAAAGAACACAGTTTAGGTAGGCACTAAAATAAGTTAGGTTCTACTAGACAGTACATATGCACTAGACAAGAAATTATACAATCGCTACAAAATTGACAATACGACATCCAACACACTCAGCGTAAGGCCCGACTAGTACAGCATAATTCATGAGTAGCGCAATTTCCCGGCAGGAAAAAATACTGAGAAGTGAAACATATTAATATTGCGTAATGCAGAAGTCTTGCTTGTAGATGATAACTATAAAGCTTCGCCTGATATCTTGAAGATAAAAGCTTCGAGTGATGTACACTTCGTAGCATCATTTGTTAGGCCATTCCAATCTCGAATTGTTTGCGGAAAAAAAGCATACCTGAAAATGTCGCTGTGAAACCTGTATTCAGCTAGGTGCTTGGTATGTTTAGTTCGGGAACTTGTTGTATCCGAGTGTAGTAAATAGCTGTTCGCATTGAACTTCAAGCTGTCATTAAGAAGAAGAAAAAGAAACTTAAGGCGAAGCAGCCTGGCTCGATCTTGTATAGTGGGTAATGCGGCTTGCCTTAATAGTTCAGTCGGAGAGTCGTGACGACGATACTTATTGAAGATAAATCTAAGTGCCTTTCTTTGTACACCCTGCAACTTTGCTATAAATAGTTTACGAAAGGGAAACCAAAATATTATTGCATATTCCTTTTTTGATCGAACAAGTGACAAGTGCGCTTGGCATTTAGTATCTACGGATGCGCATCTAAGCGAACATTTCAATGAGTACAAAGCGGTCAGTGCTTTGTCAACAACGTATGTTACTTGCTTGTCCCATTTGAGGTCTGACGAAATTATGACGCCTAAATATTTATATTCTTCTACTTTTCTTAACATCTGTCCTAAATAATAGTGGAAGTTTCTGGGCGTTCTTTCATTTGACACTGTCATACAAACTGTTTTATTTGCGTAAGGCATCATCTGCCACGTCTAACACCACTGTGTTATATGTTCAAGGTCTCTGTTTAGAATAATCTGATCTTCGTGGCAAGTAATTTGCTTAGAGATTATGCAGTCATCTGTAAACATTCTCACTGTTGCGTTATAATTGATGTGCAAATCGTTATTAAAAAGAAGAAAAAGCATAGGAGCTGAAACGGCGCCTTGTGGAATACCACACAGCACATGGCCGTAATCCGAAGAGTGGTCTTTGTAGTGAACATACTGGCGTCTTCTTGTAAGATACCTTTTTATCCACTTGGTGATGTTGTTATCTCCGAGGTAATGCGTAAGTTTCTGAAGCAACTTAGCATGGGAAACGTGGTCAAATGCTTTGAATGGATCTGAAAAAATTATATTCAATTGGCCCCATTCGTCTATTGTAAGTGCTAGGTTGTGGATTGTTTCAACCAGTTGAGTAGTTGTAGAAAGTCCTTTCCGAAAGTCGTGCTGATTCGTGACAATCAAGTATTTTTCTACAAATAATACAATGTGTTTCAGGATTAGATGTTCAAAAATTTTTCTGGCCATACAAGTAAGCGAAATTGGTCGGTACCCTACTGAAACGTTCCGTATGAAATCTTGCGGAATATATATGGACTCCGTAACATTTCGTTATGCTACATACGAAAAAAATATGGAGTTTTATGGAAATATACGGAAGTTGTATGGCATTTACGGAAAGCTCCTTATGGAGTATAAGGAAGGATAAGGAAATTGTATGGCGTATACGGAAAGCTTTTTATGGAGTATACGGAAAGATAAGGAAAATGTATGGCATATATGGAAAGCTTTTTATGGAGTATATGGAAGGATAAGGAACGATAAGGAAACTTATGGAGCATATGGAGAGTTCATGATGGAAGATATGGAAGGATAAGGAAAGTGTATGGAGTGTACAGAAGCTTTCATAAGGAAAATGCAGAATGTAAGGTGCTTACGAAAATGTGCAATAGTGTATGAAAGGCATGTGGATTGTTGCAAAAATGTGGAAACTCTACAGTTTTTGTCACATTTTAAGCAGGAAATTCGAGCTCTATAAAGTTATAAATGAATGCACAGTGACATATATAGTACAAAAGAATAACGCAGGCTTGTCTGTGTTGTCAGTCACCACTGTTCGCCCTTTTCCAGAATGAATACAACTTCTGCAGATGACCAGGTGCTAAAGTCTGTCACACGGAAAATGTGTCATTCACAAGGAATGACAATAACTGTCATTTTACTTGCATGCTGTCACACGAAAACAAATCAAGCAAAAAAAGCATAACTTCAAGGGTTCGTTTTTTGGTAGAAACAATAATAATGAGAACTAAATTCAATGTGAATGAACTTGTCAATATAATGAAACTGTTCTCATTAACATTGGCAAAGAAAAATGTCATTTTAAAATATCGACCTTGAGCTTAGCTCTCCTGAGCACCGACAAAAAAAATGAAAATCTATGAAAACTAATTGCATGTAGCCTAAAAATAATTTTTTATTGATAGTATGTGCTCCTACAATATAAATACAGCTATACACAACTTGCCACAGCTTCACGACAGAAACGAGGTAGGGGCAGAGGGGGTGGTCAGAAAAATAATTAAATATAAGAGCAAAACTGATATGTACAAACACATATTGGTGCTTATCACTGATGCATGGATGGTCGTGTATAGAGCTGGGTCGTTTTGAGATTTTCAGAAGCATTGTTTCAGACCACCATGCGGATTACGCTTCAATTGTAGTGCTACATAAGACACAACTTATGGGCCAGCTTTAATGAATACGAAGATTATAGGTTAAACAAATGCTTTAAAATATATCATATCATGGCTGCATGGACGCATACAAGCTATTTAAAGCGCAATAAAGTGAGGACGCATGAGCTTCTCTTGATGCTTCAGTTCTACATAGATGCTTCAACTGTGCTGCAAAGAAATTTAACCAATGTCTGTGTGTGCAACATTGTCCATTTTAAACTATCTATATGTATATATAAAATTCCTACTGCGAGTTAAGCTACGTAGCACTACAAAACTCTTCCTTTTATGAAGGGCAATTTTTCAAACAATCAACATTATTCATTTTCTGCCTGAAGACTTCGTGCCCGCAATTCTTGGTTTGGCTCGATCACAATTGTGCAGCTCTTATTTTGGAGGAATCAAAAAACATCAACCAAAATATATTTTGGAACTGCTTCTCGGTGATATTGCCTTCCCTCAACTCCCACAGCTTGAGATGAGTCATATGGCAAGTCTCGCGCATACCTAGGGCCTACCCTTGAAGAAACTGGTCCGGCTGTGAAATGCTCAGTTTTTTCTCCAATAAATTTTTTGGTTTGAGTTTTCTCACTTCTCGAGTCCCTTCACAATCAAGCAGACCCATTGTTCCTCTTAGTCCATAATTTTGTTATATAATGAAATAAATAAAAAAATTATTAATTAAAATAAAAATACTAATAACTGTTGCGCAAAACACACAGTCCCACATACGTACTTGAACGCAATATTGCTTTTATTTTGTTTTAGAACCTAAGGCATTAGAAAATATAGCAGTACAATAAAAACGTTGAAAAAAAAACAAAAAAATTAAACTTGGCGGGACTCGAACCTGCACCACTTAGTTGTGCTCGCGTACGTGAACTGAGTGCGTTAGCTTGCTAAGCTATTCGCGCTGAAGGTAGTCCATGAGTTTAAGTTATGCATATAAATTTGCATTTTACACGCTATGTACTGGCATATTTATGTGCGATATGGGATCGTATCTATTGTAGTGTGCATATGTTTTGGGATTGTATATACGTCACATGCTTTTCGCATGTCTTTCAACTATAGATTGCTGCCCGCCGCGGATGAAAACAAGTATTTTTACACCCACACACAAGCTTGAGCAGTTGAAGGTTGTTTCACGGGTCTCTCTTGCGATTGAGTCGGCCATCACAGGGAATTAGAGTGATACGCCATTAATCCCTGCATCTAGCTGTATTCCACTTAGTAGCTCTATCGCTTGATGACAAATCGAGCGCGGGGCGCGACGCTAATGCGCACGACCATGCCTCGCGTAGCGGCGACATCAGCTGATTGCGTCGGCCGGCTTGCTTCAATTTGCTTCAGAGCAAAGAAATGTCATACCTTGAAAGATTGCGTACTGAACTATGTCGAAATGTTACTGCTTTGTAGCCATCCTATGATTCATTGAGAATTGATGACTCTGATATAACTACTGTAGAGCTTTGCGTCGGCGACACGCACCGAACGTGAAACCGCACTACGTCTGTCGTAGAAGCAGTAGGAGGCTGTCGTCTGCTAGAACGAAAACAAAACAAAGACCTGCGAAAATATTCATAAGTTGTAACTTGTTTTTTGAATAACCTTTTATCACTTTTGAAGTGTTTTTGCCAGATAACATACATTTTTTTTTCAGTTTATAGCAGCGACAGATGTTTTTTTTTATTTTTCTCACACAGATATTCAAGTCAAATCCATTCACAGCTAAAGCCACATGTTGCTTGTCTTCTTTGTTTCTGTGGGCATGCCGTTTCGGTGCATGCCTTATGTGTTCGCGCTGCTACACACAAGAGCACGAAATGTTAAATTTACGCAAGGAAGCGCCGTTCCTCGTTCGTGTGATGTGCTTAGATTGCGCCCTATTCCCGCGGTTGTCCGAGTGCGGATCAAGTGCGAGTCGTCCAAGGAATCGGCGGGTTGGGCGGGCGCTCGAAGGACTCCGAGGTGACGGCTGACGCCTGTGGTCGCTTCCCTCAGGACAGTCTGAAAGAAACTAAAGGTAAGGGGGACACTTTTTTATGTAGACCAAGTATGCCACTCAGTGCAAGTGTGTGTTGCTGCACTCGAACGAGGCGTCGTGAAACGGCAACCTTACGCGCCTTTGCGAGTGAGGTTGCCGATTCGCTTTGACAACGCTAACGCCAGCAGAGCCATGGCGCATCGGCGCGGCCTTACTGGAGCTAATTCGAGACAACTGCGGCAACCTGCATGTGTATGGTGATCGATTTTTTCATATGTGCAATGTAGTGAGGAAGACGCACACGGCGCTTGCTACGTTGTTGATTAAACGAAGCCTGCAGTGCCTATTGATACAAAGCAGCATTTTGTTTACGTTCGCGGGCGATACAATTTGTAACTTGGCTCGATTCACCTAGCCAACCGCCTAAGTGGGTTGATTAGCATACGTTCACGGTAGAGCGTTATTATGCCCCTAAACAGTGGCGTGTGCTTGTTGAAAGATATAATGTATGTGCCTAGTGTAGAGAGAGAGAGAGGTGTTCGTGCAATCTGCATGTGTACCTGCAAGACGCCTCTGCTTGTAACTAATATTGTACCGGCCAGCACCTACATTGTACGCCTGACTTTTAAGAAAACTTGCATGCACATTGTGAGATTTTGTAATCTGCCAGAGTTGCTTTTTATAAAATAATACACTGCCAGCATGTTCAAAATGTGTTTCGCTGCTGTGTGGCAGGGGTGCGGTTATCACGCTGTTGTGTAGTTGCTGATACAAGCACTTATAGTTTTGATGCGTTAATATATCTCATCTAACTCATCAGGTGTTTGGCTGTTTCAGCACAAACAAGGCAAAGAGAGAAAGAAGACGGGTAATGACAGGACCAGTGCCGACTTTTGTTTGCAGGAGAATACCTATGTTGGTGTATTTATTGTGACAGCCTTTCTGTGTTGCTTTTTTGCCCAATTTATGCAACACCACAGTTGTCAGCAATATGAGAGAGAACGCTGAAATTAGCTTTTAAAGATCATGGTGACTAAATGCCTAGTAACTCACAGCACAAAGCAACAACAAAAGACATCAGTATGATCAATGTGGATGAGTACAGTCTTGCATCTAAAAAATATATTGTGCAAAATGTTGCCTAAGTAAGAAACCTCTCTATGTTTGCAAATAATGTGACGTCACTTCGAGCACTGTGCCAGCCATTCCCTCCCTCTGTGCAAGGGCTGGTTGGCAAGGAAGTTGTTTGTGACGTTCCTGATAGACCACTGAGATGTATGCGATTCTAAACCTGTAGCCTAATATATACGTAATCTTTTGTGCAGTTACATCGCTGCATCTGACACCTACAACTCATTTGCATATTTACATTGCTCCCTTAGGACCTAACACACAAACTTGTTGTTTGCATTGTCACTTCATGAATATCGAGCGGTAAAGGTACTGAGTATATGTGAAACAACAATCTCTGCTTATTACAAGAAGAAATATGAGGCCTTCGATAAAACGAGTTATACCTTTATTGAGCTTGCGTACTCGTCGGGGCGATTCATACATGCAGCTTCAGCAAATGGTATCTTCCAGCCCGGTGACCTTGCAATTTTTTTATGCACACAGCGCAAACACCGAGATGTACCCACTCGCAGATGGTCACGTCAAGTGCATATTTACCTTGACTAAAATGTCGAATCAAGTTTTTTCATCGACCGGTCCCTGCCATGAGTGCTAGTCTTCGCAAACAAGACATATTGTTATTGACACTACACACACCACACTCAGTATTCTCAGTTAAACCAATATTCTCAATACCTTTCAATGCACACTACATGCCGCAATCAACAGTGCACATTTTTGAAGACTATGCCGCTGTTGCTCGCACAGGCCACCACGTGTGTTCACTTTTTCAAGATAAACAGACAGCGTGGCAAATATTTTACCACACAGTTTACCACACAGCTGGATGTTTGCTGACACATACTACAGCTAATGTCGACATTGTAACGTGAAGTGTGCGCTTTGAAAAATTAAAACTTGCCCGAAACACCGCACGACTGTACCGGGCTGAGCCACCAGCGGGAGTGTTTTTCCAGCCACACCTTTTACATGTGCCAGTGACATCATGCTGTGACCTACCTCGGTAGGGGCCTATCGCTGCATACTTTATGTGAATGAGGGTCCTGTTAGTGAAAGCAGGCATTGTTGATTTCGCAACTTGTTCATGCCCAACTGGACCTTCATTTGCACAAGTTGTCTGACTGATATTTAGGCGAACTTTTGTGTAATAAATTATACAGTTGGCAGTCTGTGCTTGCCCCATACTGTTGTTACTGGTGTTTCTTGTTGTTACTTTCCACTGCTCATTACTACTCACCTACACAAACTAGCCTATCTTGCCGCTGTTTTGGACAAGATGCAGCAGGCAAATGCGATAGTGTTCATAACTCTAAATTCTCGAGCAAAATTTATCGTTTCATATTCAGTTAGTTGCATTCATATCAGTACATTAAAAGAAATCATTGATTAAACATGAATCCGTGTTCCTGTACATAATGCTCACAACTTTTGTATCAAATTGAATGGTGTTTATAAAAAACATGGGTTTTAGCTAAACTTCATGCCCTTTTCTCGAAGAGCTGACAAAACGCTATTGCATGCTTACTTGCCATGAATTGGACTGTGTTCTAAATGCATTGCAATTCTTCACCGGACTGCCAGTACACTTCACATTGGGGGAACATTTAATAACCATGGATTGATTAATTAAGAACGGAAAGAAAGAAGCGGCAGGCCGGGATACTTGATATTGGCATCCGTTTTGCTACCCAGCGCATTATCACGCAAACTTCCTATAGAGTGGTTATGTGTCTTGCATGTGTGTCTGTAAACCAAGAACTTTGGGTAGAACTATATTTATCTTACGAATGATTGCAGGACTGTGGAGGCTGTAGGGCTGCTTAGGAATGGTGGAATCCCTGGACATGTGTTCAACCTTGCTGCATCAGCTCCTTGGTGTTTTCACGGCATCTTTACAGATGTGTTGGGTGAGTAAAAGCAAGCAGGTTTCAACACAAGGAAAAATATAATATGGCAGCACCTCTTGTGCGTGCCTTACATCCCAAGTATATCAAATATTTATCTTGCCTTGTGGCCTGTAATTTTTAAAGAGACACTTCTTTTTTCTTTATATTTGAGTCTTGATGCTTCGAAAGCAATGTATTTGTGTTTGACAGCAAGTGTTCTTGAACAAATAACTGATCTTAATAATGACAAAACACCCTTCATACTTAGTCCTTAGCATAAGCTAGCACTTATGTGTAGCAGATTCAATTAATCATTTTTCGCTGGGATGATAATGGGCAAGTAGCAAAGGCAAGTTCAGATTAGAGTGGTCGGTGACGTCTGTTTAGGCTCTGCCATATTGCATTGCAACCAGAGTTACTTGTGGCCACATACAATGAAGCCACATGACGTGCATTCTAAATGAGATTACCATATCACATTTCACTGCATCTTAGTATGTGCCAAAGAAATGCAGATATCATTAGCTTGCCACTCTAAAGGGATCCTAAACCAACACAAGGTTGAAATTTAGTCGTGGTGTTGCAGCTGTGTATGACTCTACAATGGATACATAGCCGTGATAATTTGTCTATATGTTGTCGCAATAGTAATGTTACACACATTGTACGATACAAAAGAGGTCCTCGCTTATTTCGCTTTTTTTCGCTATGCTTCTTTCTTGTCTCTTATTGCCATGTGCTCTTCCTCACTGTACAAGGAGCAAGAGCAGTGGGCATACAAACACGTATTTAAAAAAATGTTGTAAGGTGAGCACTGACAAGCTGAACACTTCCAAAAGGCTCAAAGAGGTAAAGGTATTGTTTCTAGCTACTTTTTGGGCACCCATAGCTAGTTGTGCTGCTGCAGTTAAAAAATAGGTTAAATGTTAAAAAATAATTGTAGATGGTTTGGCACCCATATTTGCAGTTACATACAGAACTAGGTTTCAATGCGTAAGCAAAATCTGTTTACTCTAAATCAATCCTAATGATATCTGAAATTCAGGAAATATTCACAGAAAAGCACAGAAAAAGACTAAGTGGTTGCCCCTTGAATGTGAAGGAGATACCCTTCTTCTAAAAGGTCAATAGACAGTCTAGAAGTCTCGATATTACATGCACTATAAAATATTCTGGTGTGGTGCTTTTCATGCATGGTATCATGAGAGGGGTTTTTAATAGAACTGTTGTCACTTTGCCCTGCATTGCTGAAATTGGTCACATAGTTATAATACATGAATCACTTTATGCCTTTTGATTTTATGCAAATAGTTTACTTACCCAGTCGGTTTAACTTGATTTGGATAAAATCATAAATGCTCTAAAATTTTTTTACTATACAGCAGGTTTATTTTTAAAATACGCGACCATTGATGTGAACGCAGTTGGTGGCGTGCTTGATTAATCCTTCACTATCACCACTCTAACTACACCTGCTACAGTGCATAGTGTGACAAAAGTAATGGTACTTAACATTACTGGCAGCATACACTTTTATGTCTCAAAATAGGTTAAAAAGCCTGGTAAAAATGTGTGTACGTTTTTTTTCGCTCCAACTAAATATTCTGGTCTAGTCAAAGTAGCTTCCACTCTTTTAAGTTTCTCAAACTTTTAGGTGTTCAAAAGAAGTATCAATGCCATATACTTTCTTTATTAGCCTACTCACCACTCTAATAATGAGAATTACCCGACAACATTACCCAGTAAAATAAAGGGATGTTATAAAAAGTAATGTCAATTCAATTGTCAAAAAACGTTGCCAAGTTACGTTTTTGTTCACTTTTCTTTTCACAATTTTGTTAAAAGTACATTTGATAACATTCCCTATAGTTTGTTTGGCATCATTTTCTGCTAGTTCTCATTATAATGTGTTCAACAAAGACAACAAACCCTTAAATTTATAGTTCTTTTCTTTACTCATGAATCTGAAACAGTGAATCTCAGTAATCTTAGCGATGTGTGACTTGTTTTTTTTTTTGAACAGCTGTGCATGTGTTCAAGTACATGCATTTAGGAGGGAGGGCGAACTATCCTCCTCCTGTGACTAGCAGATTTTCTGAGAACGGACAGATGCATACTGCTGCCAAAGAAGTATAGGGATATTGGAAGTAATCGTAACGTAATTGCAATCGTAATGTAATTGCCAGTAGGCAAAAAAAAAGGTGTCCCACACTTGCCATAGTGGTAACAGGCAGCGCTGACTGACTCTTCCATGTATAAATGCACATATATACCGTACAAAATGGAAGAGGGATAGCCGCCATGGTAGCTCAGTTGATAGAGCATCGGACACGTTATTCGAAGTTCGCAGGCTCGGTCCCTGTACAGGGCAGGTTATCTTTTTTTTTCCTGCCCCGCCATGGTGGTCTAGTGGCTAAGGTACTCGGCTGCTGACCCGCAGGTCGCGGATTCGAATCCCGGCTGTGGTGGCTGCATTTCCCATGGAGGCGGAAATGTTGTAGGCCCGTGTACTCAGATTTGGGTGCACGTTAAAGAACCCCAGGTGGTCAAAATTTCCGGAGCCCTCCACTACGGCGTCTCTCATAATTATATGGTGGTTTTGAGACGTTAAGCCCCACAAATCAATCAATATCTTTTTTTCCTTCTACTTTTCTTTCTTCACAATTACAACACTTCTATTCTTCTTGAAGATTTTCTGGTGTAAAAAAGGTACCTTATAATCTGAAGAGGCAAACAGAATGTGCCAGTGTACGAGTTAGCTCTTGTAGTGGTTACAAGTAAGATATGTTTTGAAGAATAAATCATTCTGCCACTTGCCTAAAGAATGGCTACAGGACATGGCGCTGGATGCACTTTGTTATTTTTGAATCAAGCAATCTTGTATTCTATTTTTATAAATTACATGGGATACACATGACGGTATCACACACTTTAACGCCACAAAGGTTATGCAGCGAACAATGTTATAAATGCGATATTGCATAAGGATAAGGTGAAAACTGCACCCTCAACGAGAATGTACAGAAAGCACAGGGTGCAGGCGTTTCCTTCTGCCCGTGCTTTTCAAGTGCGAGCTGTTTTCACCTCGTTCTGACCAACTAACTAGATTGAGATGTGTTGTTATAGTGCAAGAGGATGCTCCACGGGAAACTAGGTTTGTCTCAAAGTCTGTGTGTGTCTTTCAACCTATATGGTGCCCGGTTCAAGAGTTCATGCAGACCAGATCGTGTAAAACAGGACCGTGTAAAATGGACCGTGTAAATAAAATAAAATGGACCATGTAAATAAACAGGATCGTGTAAAATGTCGTTTTCGTGTGCAACTGTAGTTGTGGTTGTGCTGAATGACCTTTCTTTATATACACTACTTAACAAACTTGCTTCTTTAGAGTCGAGTGCATCTTCGGATCGATTGTAAATGTTTGCATATGCGAGGCCTCAAGTTTTATAAGAAATTCCTCAGTGTGCCACGATTAAATGTGTGTTCAGCGAAAATTTGTATATCATTATATACAACTCTTAAAGCCTCGTCTACAACTTTATGCAGGTTGACCTTGAGCAGAAAACGAGGAGCTTCAGCAGCCCCCAGAAAAGAGCAAGCACCCTCCAAGCTCCCGAAGCTCTCTTCGACAGGAACAGCAAGATCACTGTGTGGCATTGAAAACCATTGCAAGGAGTGCCTTATCAGTACACTGTGCTGCTGTTTCATCGCAGAAGACGAAGTTGACCACTCCAGAGGAACTTCACGCTGTGTATTGTGAGTGCTTCAGTGGTTTTGTTTTTGTCCAGCCAGCAGTTAAGAAATCATGTGTTAGATTCAGCCAGGATGGCTAGAGGGAGTCGGGCAGGCATGTTTGGACATTTGTCTAGCCAAGTAGTGCCAATTTTCGCACTGGTCCTGTTGGAGTTACTGCCACAATCACAGAAGCTACGTCACCTCTCTAAATGTACAGATGTGTCGGGGAAGATTAGCTGCATCAGGTTTTTCTATAACTGATAGCTGCCAACAATCTTCATTACACAGAAGTTTTGTTCCTCACTTATGGGTCTAAAGCCCTCTACAGAAAAAATGCAACACGTCTACTTCCAGAAAACTCCAAGGCCCCACTTGTAGGTTTTTTCGGCTTGTATCATAAGCACCTCGTTTGGGGTACATGAACATTTTATAAACATGTACAGCGAAAATTTTGGGTGGCTGGTCATTTTGTCGTTATCTTGTTCCTCGCAGTATTCTTAAGCATGTTGTGAATTACGTTGTCAATCTGGTTCATGTGCATACAAGACATTACGAAGTTTCAGGCTACAGTATAAAAAGCCTGGAAGCAAGCTATCAATAATTTTTTAACAGAGTTGCTTAATCTGATACATGATACATCACTAAACTTTCGTGCGTATTCATCAATGTAAGCTCGTCTTAGTGTTATCCAAAATGAAGGTGTGAGTCGACAGATGGAAATATCTAGTGGGGTAATCAGGGTGAACAGTAGAAGTGCTCCAGACAGGCTGGCCGATGTTACGATAGGAGGACATATTTTTTAGAAGTCACCTTGTCATCCTTGGCATGTTAGTTTAAATGGGGTCAGTAATGACATCATCTTTTGGTATAGGCGTGTGTGCCTGTTGGAAATGTTTGTCTGAAAAAAACCTATAATGCAGAAGAGTGCAGCCCTTGCTTCTTTTCAAATTAGGTTGCGCTGATACAAAGTGTTCTCCTGTCGGAGGTTGGGGGTAAGGGAAGCAAAAAAAGATAAATGATAGAAAAGAAGAAAAAAGAAGAAATAAAAGGGGAATGCAAAGTAAAAGTAGTGCTACACTGCTCCTACTTTGCATCCCCCCTTTTCTTCATTTTTTTCTCTTGTTTTCTTTTTCACATTTTTTCTTACATTTGCATTGTCCTATCTAGTGCATGAATCAATGACACATGGCTTTGCTATAGCAAAGATGCCTATGTGGTGTTGGATTGAACAGTGCATTGTACTTCATTTAGTTAATTACAGACTGATCAGTCTTGCAATAAGTGCTTCCTGTCTATCACCACACATGTTCAATTGAAAAGTTTGTGCTTGGCTCTTAGTATGCTGGTATATAGCTTGTGTCTTGGACTACTCAAAATGAATGTTATTTTGCTGCTGTTTATGGTAATGAATTTATCCAACATGAAAATATCTTGCCTTGTGAACTTTGTCGGACCTGCCTTTCTTTTTCTTTCCTATGCAGGCATTGTATGTGAGGGAGGCAGTAACGGAGAGGTGATAGCTTGAGCTTGGGAAGAATAAATGCTGGCAGTGAGGCAATTACGCATCAAACATCCCAGCCATTTTGCCAACCGTCCTAAATGTGTTTTGAAAAAAACATATTGTGCTCGTATACTGTATTTTTCTGAAAACAGCAAAATGCTAAAGTATATCGCAGAGAACAAAATATTAGGCCACGTTGGTGCCTTCTGGACTTCCCAGGATGTCGTCTGGGTGTTTTTTGTAAAAAGTAAAGTGTTTCAAAAATACTGCCTCTTCTACACCAAATTCGGTCTTGGTATTAAGTAAAGGTGATTGTGTGTAGAGCATGAAGCTCAGTAATATTAGTGCAATTTTTTCGCCACATCAAAAGCAAGGAGGCAGTTCTCTTTATATGGCAAGTTATATGATTACACTTTGTCTTAAAGTAGAAATGAATTTTTGAAGTTTTCTTATGATGGCTGTTTTCTGCATTTGATGTACGACAGCTTCCGTTCCGAAGTTTCCCATGGCCCTCAATAGGAGACTTCAAAAATCATTTTCCTCATTTAAACAAAAATTGTAATGATAACACTTGCCACGTAACAAGAACTGTTTATTTGCTTTCAACTTACATATAAAAGTAATTTTCAATTAGACAAACACACAGCTCAAATTGCATCTCAATGTGGACAAAAACGATTATATAGTGAAATTTGTAATCTGGACCTAACATTATTTTTTTCGTAAAATATAACTTCTGTGCAGTGAGTATTTGTGGCTCAAATGTTCATACAAAACGCAGTATTGCCATACAAGAAATGCAAACGATAAACAGTTTGGCTGAATTCTTCAAAGCCTATGTAGCAGAAAAATTGCACTAATGTTACTTGACTTCAAATACTTTAAGAAGCATCTTTACTTAATATGTAGATCAAATTTGATATGGCAAGAAAAAGCGGTACTTTGAAAATTTTCTCACAAATAACACCCGCACGACATTCTTCGAAATTTTGAAGGTACCCACGTGACTACTACTCTTTTCTCTTCAAAACATTTCTGCAAATAACTATTTTCAGAAGAGTAAATTACCATCATTTTTTAAACTATACATCTGTGATGGTCGCCAGGCAGTATGGTTTGTATGTTTGGTGTAGAATAGCCCAGTGCAAAAAACAACAAATGGCTGAGCATCCTTTGACGCTCGGGCAATTTCGAAAGCATTTGTTTGTTAGCAGCAATTCAGTTAAGCCCTTGTCTTTATGCTTAGGCCCAGAAACAAAACACAAGTAACTAAAGTAGTCCTAAGAGTCATGTAGTTTCACTGTTCCAAGGCTTGTGGAGCCTATTTAGTGCAAGATTCACCATTTTTTTTAAAAATTCAGATTCAACCAACAGGTTTTGCAGGCACAGTGCATTTTCAGCTAACTTGTTTCACACCAGTTACTTAGATAAAAAGCGGAAAGTAGACGTAAAAATACCATTCTAAAGGCGTTGTAGGTAATAACAAAAAGGACTGCTTTCTTTTTTTGTGTGGTGCTTTGCCTGAACGCTGTGCTTTTTGTGGTATAGTTCATTGTCTAGTGAACATAGGCCTTAAAAACTAACATTAGCCATGTTGAGGTTGATTTCTTGGTTATAGTCATAGTAGCCATATAAATAATTATGACTTCAAACTTGATTGTTCTTTTGAAGATTTTTTCCTTGCATAATGATATTTGAGAGTCTTAGTCAATTTTGTTATAAGAAAACGTGATGTCATAATAGGGTCACTTTTTGTAGAGTCGTTCAGTTCTACCTTACCTTTTACATTCCTAATAGAGCAGTTATTTTCAATATCGGTATTTAAAATGGAATGAGCATGCTGTATGTAGTAAGGTGTAAGCACTTACAGATAGCACATGCACCCAACTTTTTTGTTGGCAGTTTATTTCTGTTATTCTTGATTTATATGTGGGGTTTCACGTCCGAAAACCACTATATGATTATGAGAGACGCCGTAGTGGAGGGCACTGGAAACTTCGACCACTTGGGGTTCTTTAACGTACACCCAAATCTGAGCACACGTGCCTACAGCATTTCTGCCTCCATCGGAAATGGAGCCGGGGTTTGATATCGCGACATGCGGGTCAGCAGCCGAATTTCTGTTACTCTTGCTCCCCTATATGTGTGCAGTTCGGTTATAGTTATCTGGCTTGCACAGATTTTTAATGGCACCTGCCTGGTCCTGCTTGATTTCATGGTGATTTTAACCTTCATAAGTTGCATAGGTTTAACTCTCAAAATTGTTCAAGATGCCAATTTCGTGCACAAACTGTATAGTATAAAGGCAGCAGATGTACATGCACACACTATTAAATGAACATTGAGAGCTTTCACTTGCAGTTCCTAAAGTTTTACTGTGCAGGAAGCGTTTAAATCATAATTTCATAAGGACATAATAATCGATTATCTCTACCATTGAAAATTGTGACAACCTAGTTATTTTCACTGTGATAAGCATGCTGTTTTTTTTGATGTGGCAGAACTAATTTATACACTCATTCCTTCTATTATTCACATATGCATAACATGAAGGATTGTTTGCCTTAAATTTTCAGTTCCATTCTGTGTGTTATATTTCTTGTGCATGTAAACTATTGTGCTAACATGTGTCTCTGACACTATTTGTGCCAATTATTTTCATTTGCAGGTGCCTATGAAGGACACATAAGTTCTATCGCAGTGACCTTCGAAATTTACAGTGGTGCCGGAGCCTCAAGCAGCATTTCGCCGATCTCCACAAGGCATTCATGAGATAAACACAGCGCCACACTTTCACAATGGTATGATTATTATTTATGTTTAAACATTTCGTTCTGAAGTTGCTGTTACATTGTGCCACCATCCTGTGGCTAAGGTGGAGCTCGTGAAATTGCGGTGCAGTCACCTCATTTGTGAATGATCAACACTGCAGTGTCACTATTCACAGCTGGAGCATACAGACAAATAAAAAAACATATTGATTGTAGCAGGGCTGATGTGTATAATAATGCTTCTCTATTGATAATAATAACCTTATAAGTTCTTTAAGTCTTGCATAGAACACTGTATTAATGTGTTGCAATGTAACCACCATTTATGATCCCTAGCATGTTTAGTAGTTTTGTAATGTATTTTATTTAAAAGGTAATTTTGCTTCCGCATCACGACAATTAGTAAGATGCCGATGATTCAATCCCTCATCATGCACATTTAAGAAATATTGTGGTTTGTACACAGTATTGCATGTACTCAAGATGTGGACGTCTATTCAATTTACACATTATATTGCTTTGCACTAGATTCAGTCGTAACATGCACACACTTCAGTAATTTCCGCATGATACGTCTTTTCATAAGATTCGGAGTCCGCATCATACGTCCTATGCGGAGTCCGCATCATACGTCTTATGTGGAGTCCGCATCATACGTCTTCCATATTCCAATAATTCCGTATGTGAGGTCTCCGCATCTTACGGAACGTTTCAGTAGGGTAGTTTGATGTGTTCGTAAGGTCACCGGATTTGTGGATAAGAATAACCGTGGCTATTTTCCATTTCTGCGGGATTACACAAGTTTTTATTGTTTTGTTATATATGATCAGTAAAAACTTTGACATTCATTCTGCGTAGCGCTTAAGAAATGGATTTGGTATGTTGTCAGGGCCACAGGAGGTTTTAGGGTCTATTTTGAGTATTAGACAAAAAAATGCCTGATTAAGTTAGGATTAAGTCGTCTAGTTTGGCAGTGTTACATGGAAGATAACTGAGGTCAGGGTTCTTACCATTGTCACGTGTATATACTGAAACAAAGTAATCATTAAACTGTGTAGCCTTTTCAGTAGCTTCAGCCGGAGATGGGTTACTGATCTGATGTGGCTTCAAATTGAGGTATCACCAAAACTTAGACGCGGATTATTTGGTAAATTTACTTAAGGCTACATTCATATATTCATCCTTTGCCATTTTTACAGCAGGTTTTAGTGCACGAGAAGGCTCACTTATTTTAGCTGTGCAGCCTTGTAACAATTGCTTATTTCTCATTTTCTTTATTCCGGCAAGCTTTCGTTATAGTTGTATAATTTTTCTTGTTATCCAAGGGTTTTTCTTGTGGACTGGTTTATCTTTGTGGGAACATATTTTGATAAGCAGTGCTGAACGATTCTTTCAAAGGTTGCCCATAATTGATCTACTGAAACTGTATCATTCTGCGAGAACGAGCTAAAGGTGGAATAGGATTCATCTGGGTAGTCAAGAAGGCTCGCGTCATCGGCATTCACCCAGTCGAAAATTCGTGTACTCTCTTTATGCTTAGGTAGCGGTGTGCCCAACAACAAGGAGCGTTTAGTCGGTTTGTGGTCCGATATGCCACTGACAGCTGCCCATGAAATCCTGTTTTCTGCTATGCTATCACTCAGAAATATCACGTCAAGTACATTTCTGCTTTTTGTTGTAACACGTGTTGGTTTCCGAATAGGCTGTCTAAGGCTAAAGTTAAAACAAAGATGAAGCAGCTCATCTGGATTATTAGTGTCGGCAATATCATCATGGGAATCCCATGTTATAGCAGCGAAGTTGAAATCCCCCGTAAGGATTATCGTTGTAGACTGCGCGAAATGAGCTGCCATATAATTTGCTAGTAAATGTAGTACATAACGCGAAGAATTTGGTGGCCGATATATTGTGCTTAATTAGAAGAAGAATTTATCTGTCGTTAATTTACACCAAAATACTTCAGCACCAACAACTTCAGGCATAGGTGTGTTGTCGATATTTTCTTTCGTCAAAATTGCTATACCACCCCCTCGTGAGCACCTATCTTTACGTATGACAGTGTAACCCGGGGGGAATATATTGTTACTTGAGTTGTTAGGAGTAAGCCATGTTTCTGTTATTGTCCCAATATCGGGCTGATGTTCTAGTATGATTGCTTCAAGCTCGGTACTTTTGTTAACAAAACTTCTGGCGTTTAGGTTCACTATCACTAGGCTGAGGGGCGTTTCATTTTCACTCAGTTTTTGGCCTTCTGGACAACAGATTTCTTTCCTACGACTGCCCTCGCTTCTTCATGTTCATCCCAGACATACAGTTGACCGTTTATCTTTATGTTGTCCTTGTTGTGGATCCCGGTGCTGAGTCGTATCCCACCGCTGCCACCAGTTGATGCGGCTCTCGGCGCTACTCCACAGTAGTCGCTCCGAATTCCAGCGCTGATAACCCTTTGTTGCGGACCGGGGTCTGCCTGGTCTCTTGGGGTAGCGTAGCGTAAATTCGGGTTGAGGAAACGAACGCTGACAAGATGAGGATACGAAAAACAAACAAGTTTATGGCACTATATACACTTATTTCCAGCATAGAAAGGTTAGGGGTTTCACAAACCACGAGCGTGGTTGTTGAACCGTTACATAATTCAGAGCGACGTCGTGCACGCTACGGCGTCGTTATAAACCCTGTCGGGCTCCTCCTCCTTGATTGGAACGTCAATCACACACACACAAGACACCACCCAAAGGGCATAATTGAGTAGCACATGGTCTGCCGAATAGTTATTGCCCCTGTTGACGCAATGCTCTGGAGATAGGGGAAATGGGGTTCCTTTCCGAAACGATTTGGTGGTCGGGTTGCTTCTTCCACTTTTCCCAGGAAGGGCAGCCAAGGAGTGGAGACACGACCTCTACAGTCGGTTTGCTTCGCCGTCTCGCTAAACAAGCTGGCCCGGAGGAACCGCTTGTAGGAACTTTGGCTCAGGACCGTCTTCTATTCCTTTTGTCGGTCGCCGCCGTGGGACGCTGGTTCCAAGAGAACTTCGGTTCCTGGCGTGGGAGCGCAGCCCGGCTACGTTTCTCAGCGACAGCCTTGCGCCTACTGAGGACGGTCATAACAGCTTCCCCCTCACCAGATGAGTCACGGAGGGCAGCAGTCACCGCTGCTGCTCGCAAATACGACAATAGGGTCCGTTGTGGAATCCCAGGAACTCGCCTTCACTTGTCGCATTGTCTGCGAAATTGCTGAAAACTTCGACAGTGTCTCTGAAACTCGACCACATTCACAAGCAAGCACTCGGCCCCCTTCGAAAAAACCAAGCCAAAAGAGGGATGGGAAACCAATTTTCTTTACTAGCCTTAACAAAAGTTAGCATTCCAAACTCTCAGGATTCACTTGCGCTGAGAAACCAGACGTGCTACTTTACACATTTTACATAATGAGTTGCACGAACAAAACTAAAATATCTATTGTGATACATCAAGAGCACCCCAGAATGGCTTAGAAAGAGCGGCTGAGTGCGTCACCATTTCCATTTATTTTGCATTTATACCTATAGTCGAAATGATATTTTTAAAGAATTAAGCTGCACTTCACAAGGCGACTGTTCCTCGATGTCACGGTTTGCAGCCAAGTAAGGAGACATTGGTCTGTCTCAACTTTAAATTTAGCACCTCTGAGATAACACTGCAACTGATAAATGGCCTACACAATGCAAGCGCACTCCTTTTCTGAAGCGCAGTACGTTATCTCCCGAGAGCCCAGTTCCTAGCTTCAGTAGAGCGCATCTTTGCTCGTTACTACTGTCTTCCCGACATAGAACAGCTGCCTCCTTCTTTTCATCGCTGGCCCCTTTAATCGGTTCTGTCCCGCATAGAGCATTGGTCAAGCACGCGGATGCTGAACAAACTCGGATCGAGCGAGCGCTACAATTGTTCTAACATCCGTCTGTGTTGACGGCCACCAATAATCGCCTACTACGAAGACTTTAAGCTCACCAGCCTCCCAAATGCTTAACCGAAACTGTGACCAAACGGTCTACCTCAACGGTTCGGGAAGCCTGATGATCTGTTCATGATCACTCGATCAATCATTCTTCAAAAAATTCAACAACAAAAAGGGAACAAACACTGCCTTCTAGCAAGGTTTTTCGGTTTAAACTTACCTGCCTGTGCTAACACCGAATCTTTCACAGTTTTTCTAAACATTAATCCTTACGTTACGTTGTAACTCATCATGTACAACACAAAATAATCTTATGTGCAATATTCATCAAAACCACCCCACAACACTTGTACTGGTTTATGCTAAAACCGTGCACCACTCTCAATTCTCATTGTGCGTAACGACAACTGTATTGTGTCGCGCCAATCTTAATCATTTTACAAAATCAATGAGTCTATGTTAACATCTTCTTACATGAAATTCTCATTCACGTCACATTCTTATAACAGTGAAGACATAGGACGTTACACTTAACCTTCAAAAATACAAAAAATAACAATTTGCCAGTGCTAATCTTCTGCACGAATTCACCCTAATGATTAAAGCACTTTTACTACCCTTCAGTCTTTAGCTCAGCGGTTTTCCTTTTTGAAAAAAAAAATTAACACCGCACGTAGCAACTTAAAAACTTAAACAGACCAATATGCATCTCCTATGCAATAATGAGTAGCCATATTTAACACGCACATGCAACCATTCTTAAGACTGACTTCCCCTTTTTCTGAACAAGATTTCTCTGAATCGCACACGATGGGGTCACGGTCCCGGTGGTTTTCGAGCACGCCAGAGGCTACAAAGTGGACAAACTCTAAGCAGTGCACTGCACTTATACCTTATTTCCCACTTCGGCCTGTTCCCTTCAGGAATTTGAAAGGGACGCCAGAATCAGGGGTGAAACCTGCGCCATTTTTCTTTTGTGTTGTCCCCTACGCGGTATCTAGCCCCTCTGTGCTTTCGACTTAGACCCATCGGGCAAGGCCGCTTTCCCGAAGTCGTCGAACGCAACCACGCTTTTCGTTGGGGTAACGCACCTCGTTTCACCCCTCTACACCTGGCTCGCCACTTGTGCCTCCATGAACGCCACCGTTGATGTTTTTTGAAAGGTATTAACGGCCTAGCCTCCCGTCTTTGTTGGGACGGAGTGGGACCTGCCCTAGGCTTACGCAGTGCCGAACGCCTCCGCTTCTTCCTTTTTCTGCGATGTTTGCAAACCAGCTCGGTATTATCGGTGCACTGCTGAAGCGTGGCGTTCTTGCTCTAATCAGCCACTGCGCTAACCATGCCTAAATTTGACAATGTCGAAAGGTCCTCTTGAGGCACGAAGAAGGTTTTCAGCTCATTACTGGGCCCACTAGGGCTGCTGGCAGCTTCCTCATCCCCGCAAGGACCGTCTTTTGACATTGTCCCTACCTCCAGACCAGCCATGGCCTTGTTCTCAGCATACTCTACCTTGATGAATTCTAGAATACACGGGTCCTTCTCTGGCACGATCTCTGTTTCTAGCGCTTCATGACGCTCCTCAACTTTCAGCGTTTTGTGACGCGCCTCGCTTTCAGACTCCAGTGCGAGTCTTGTTTTTCTTTTGGCTAGCAGAACTTCCAAATCTTCTGATTAGCTCTGCTTTCAACACTTCGTAGTTGTTCGCGTGCTGCTCACTGAGTCGCGCAACAACATCCGCTGCCTCGCAGGGCAGAACCGTGCGTAGCTTCTGAGACCAGGTGTCTCGCTCACACTTGAGTTGACTACACTTTTGTTCAAAGAGTCTCAGATACTGGCCCATATCCCATGATGCCTCTAATGGCTGCATGTACCTAGACATCTCGAACTCTGCATCGCTGTCGAGAAGAAGTGCTCCTCGCTGGGGTCCCAACCTTTTACTCAAATCGTTATCTTGTTTGAAAAACTTCAACTCGAGGTCTAGTTTTTCGTCTTCTCCCTTTCTTTCCATCTGAGCTGCTCTTAACTTTGTTTCAATTATGAGGTGCCATTCTTCACTCAGTTCCTCATCCTCAACCCCCGAATCATTATTCGCTTGTATGATTATGGCTTTTCGTGCCAAACCCTTTGTACCGATTCCCAATTCTTCACACAACAGCACCAAGTCGGACTTCTGCAGCTCTCGTAAGTCCTTAATCGTACAGAGTGCTCGCTACTTCCACAAATTACTTCCCAAAGCGGCGAAACTCAGTCTTTCGGCAAAGTTAACTACCAGTTTTATAGCTTACCTTCTTTTAGAACCAGGTTCACTCAAAGGAAAAGCCAAGCACTCACCCATACAGGATCCATGTCTCGAGCCAGCTGCTTCCCTTGGGCCGACTGTTGTCACTTGCAGCTTCGTATCCGACCGCTACCAAGCAGTTTGGATCCCACCGCTGCCACCAGTTGTTGTGGCTCTCGGCGCTGAGTCGTATCCCACCGCTGCCACCAGTTGTTGCGGCTCTCGGCGCTGTTTCCCTCGTAGTCACTCCGAATCTCAGCGCTGATCGCCCACTGTTGCGGACCAGGGTCTTCCCGATCTCTTGGGGTACCGTGGCGTAACTTCGGGTTAAGGAAACGAACGCTGACACGATGATACGAAAAACAAACAGCTTCATGGCACTATTTACACTTATTTACAACATAGAAAGGTTAGGGGTTTCACAAACAACGAGCGTGGTGGTTGAACCGTTACATGGTTCAGAGCGACGTCCTGCACTCTGCGGCGTCGTTATAAACCCTGTCGGGCTCCTCCTCCTTGAGTGGAACGTCAATCACACACACACAACCACCGCCCACAGGGCATAATTCAGTAGCACATGGCCTGCCGAATAGTTCTTACCCCTCTTGACGCAGTGCTCTGGGAATAGGGGAAATGGGGTTCCTTCCCTGAACGATTGGGCGGACGGGTTGCTTCTTCCGCTTTTCCCAGGAAGGGCAGCCAAGGAGTAGATACTTGAATCGTGGAGACACGACCTGTACGGTCGGTCTGCTTCTCCGTCTCGCTAAACAAGCTGGCCCGGAGGAACTGCTTGTAGGGACATCGGCTCACGACCATCTTCTAGTCCTTTTGTCGCTCCCCGCCGCGGGACGCTGGTTCCAATAGTACTTGGGTTCCAGGCGTGGGAGCGCTGCCCGGCTACGTTTCTCAGCGACAGCCTGGCGCCTATTGAGGACGGTCATAACATCTTACACAAGTGTGACTTTTTCAGCCTTATCTCGGTTGCTCTTGGTGCTGTCCCAAAGTTTTTTCCGGATGTTACGCACACGGAGTGAAAAATCTTCTATCACAGACACACTGGAATACTTAAGCTTATAGCAGTTTTTCATTATTTTCGCCTTATCGTCGAAGCTTTAAGACTTGATGATTACAGGTCGTGTTTTTTTTCTGTTTTAGTTCATAGCCGGTGCATTCTCTCAATTCCCGAAATCGTGACACCTAGAGTTGTTTTAATAAGTGTTTCAGGGATTACGTGATTAGCGTTTTCGTTTTCTTCTTTCAGAATGCCATAAATAATTAGGTGGCATCATCTGCTTCTATTTTTGAGGTCATTGACCTTCAGTTGAAGGCCAATAATGGTATTCTTATACGTCGCAATTTTATCCTCAATACCAGCCATTCTGCCCTCAAGGTTTGCCAAAATATCTAATGTTACGTGAATGGCTTCCAAAGAATTATTTACGGCCTTGTTGTCATTTTTAAAGCACTTATGTCAGCGGCCAGCTTGCGGATTTCAGTCAACAGTTCCTAATTCCCAGGACCCGGGTTACTTTCTACATCCCCAGAAACCATCAATAAGTACTTTAAAAATAATAAACATTGGCACAAAGTTTCATACACTTGGCCTGGGCATGGCATCACCACAAGACATATTTCGTTACTTTTGTAACATTTGCCAAAATGTTTTCTCACCTGGATAAAGAAGACGAAAGGATTTTTTGACATCTTCACTGCGATACCGCCATGCCCAGTGACGTTGCCAGGCACGGAGCGCTGTTTATAGGTGTACGATGTCGATAGCATTCCGGTGGCTCATACGCCTCTGTAGGGGGCGTAGTCTAGTCGGTTTATCAGTCCGTCAAAGGCGCCGCTGCCTAAATAGTCTATCGGTGCATTGAAACACTCGGCACATGGCAGAGCAGTCAGCGACGACACATTTCACTGGGGCGTTCAAATTCCGTCCGCGAAGCGGTCGAAAGAAAGCAGGAGACCGAGCGCCTGGATCAAGAAGACGAAAAGACTATTCGACATGTTCACTGCGATGTTGCCATGCCTAATGGTCATATCTAAAAGCTATGACAATTTATTCACTATTGCACCTTCGATTCTGCCACATAACAACTCAGTCTACAATTTATTTATATAACATTTCTTAAGCAGTGTTCTGATTGATATCCTTAGTCATCGTGAAATGCCTTGCGACCGCAAAAGTGGCACATATAATGGTGTAGAGTAACTATTTTATTTCGCTTATTTTAAGAGATTTGGGGCACATTTCTTGAAACACCCGTAGTATACACGCACATACATGCATTCAAGAAATACGACAGTGAAGCCAACATGATGGCACATCATTGCTGATGGTGCTCATTGTGTCATCATACAATGAAGAAAAACGTGTTTCTTTGCCGACAAGCGTAGTTAAATGGAAATCTTTCGTGGGCAAACATGGTCAGTGAGGTAATGTACCCGTCCAAAAACCATTCTATGAAGGTATGTTTACATATATTTCAGGAGAGAAAACAAGTAGAAATAAAGCATTCAGTAATGCTGCATGCAGGGGGATATACCTAAAATGCTCCTGAACAACTTTGGAGGCTCAAGCATTGCTGAAGACATGCTGCTGCCGTCACGCTCTTGGTTTCCCCCAAGTGCAGGTCTCAGCGTACCTGGTGTATGTAAATGACCGCTGTCAGGCCGACGGGTTGATCCTCCCATAAAGCAAGCACCTTAATTAGGCCGGCTATGCTGCTGCGTTGCAATATAGCATTGCTTCCATCTCTCGGGCAACGCGTACACGGGACGAGATTGGGCCTAAAGCTCGAAGTGCGCCAGGCTGGTGTTTAAGTTCTTGGTGCAACAAAAAACGTTAAAGAAAGTACGTGCCTTATGTCGGTTGCTTCGAATTGTAAATGAAGTGGTTCACGTTCGCTTCCACTGTAAAACTGTATTTCCAACTATTTTCTAATTTCGAGCACTTTGAAAGAAACTTTCACAATAGAAGTTGTAAAATAAAGAAAAATGACAGCACATTCACGGAGTAGATATGCTGTCATTAAAAAGTAGGTAGCGCAGTTTTCTTTCCCAGACTGATGGGTAATCCAGCGCTCAAAATTGTTTTGGGCTATTTTGAAAAAAAAGGAATATGAAGCAGGGAAATGGTACATGTCACTTAATGTACATCTCTGTCATGTTGAATAAAACATGCAGTACAAGTATCAGTGTCTACTGTTATCCATGCAGCCTAGATATTTAACGAAAATTGTATTGTGAAACAAAAAAACATGGCTACTGAAATCAGAAACACAGTTGTACATTACAGACTCACGTGGAATTTGCGGACACAGATATTGGAAATTTTGTAGGCAATTTTTACTGTCACTGGACAAAGACTACGCAAAAGTGGTGTTAATACAAATATCGACAAATGAACTGCGAAAAATTCGCTTTCCAAAAAAAAATAACTGGCGAGAAATTAGTGAAATAATACACAGTATGAAAATAGACAGCAGACAAACGCATTCACTTGTTAAAAAATTAACTGCTTTATGCTTTATGCACTTCTCAAAATGAAATATTTGTGAGTCACTGCACATATATTTCTTTTCTTTCTGTGTGTTTTCGTGCCATTTTTCACTTCACTGTGCTTCAAAACCAATTAGTTCACAAACCCATAACCTCCAAATAGAATTTCTTGACTGTGACTTGTTTTGAAAGAAATGATCATGTCAAATAACAATACTTCAGATATCATGTCATCTAAGGTAGACACAATGTTATGATCACATTGAATGACACTTCTATTCTCAGTTTACCATACCATGCAGCAGCCAATCTTGGATGATCTTTCACTGGAAGTATGATTAACACACCACGACTTGTGGAGCGGTGTTAAATTTTCGAGCAAATTGTGTGTTCTAATACCTTGCACAGATGGCATGAAATTGCCCCAGAACGCCATACATAGAAAGTTATGTCCTTTTGCCCTTTGTTCAAGCCTCACCATGGTGGTTCTAGTGGCTAAGACATACAGCTGCTGACCCGCAGATAGTGGGATCGAATCCCGGCTGTGGTGGCTGCATTGTCGATGGAGGCGCAAATGCTGTAGGCACATGTGCGCAGATTTGGATGCACGTTCAAGAACCCCAGGTCTTAAAAATTTCAAGAGGCCGCCACTACGGCGTCTCTCATTATCATATGGTGGTTTTGGGACGTAAAACCCCACATATCCATCAATCAATACCTTTTGCTGAAATAGTCTCTTTTCTCGTCCAGTTCATGCGAATGCACAGTCCACCTAACGTAGCTATCTTTACAGTTTGTTTACAGCTTAGTTAGTTTTATTCTTTCTGCTAGGGATTTTTCGAATGCTAATATGTTATTCAGCAAGCATGAACTCCCCCAGAAATTGTTCATGAATACTAGTGTTGCCTTATACTTAGCACTAGACCTACGATACCACTTGGTAAGAAGAGACGTGAGCCTGAACATCTGATTCACTTGTTTTTTTTAATCTCGTACACACTCCCGGTCTTGAGCAGGAGTGTGAATGTACAACAAAAAATAAATGAAACAACATACGAATACATCTGAGAAATTACTGTATACGGATGCTTAGTGCTGCATGAATCAGCACTCGGCACTACACGTGGAAAATTAATTGTTGAATTATATAGCTGCCTAATAAAAAGCAAGCAAAGAATACAATCACGCAGCTGGTTGATCAGAAACGAAGTAAAAATATATGATCAGAAAAATCACAGCAAGCAGTGCGAGATTGCACGTCAAAAATTCATATATACAGCATCCTAATGCCGCATATAGGATAGGGCATTAGGATGCCATACACAGCATTAAATGCCCTCGCATACGGGAAGTAAGGATTAAAAATGAAGGCCACTTAAAGCAAACAGAAGAGAATTACTGTATGTCTTAGATGAATGAAATGGTACAAAAGGCCCAAAACCCACTGATATTAACAATCAAGTGCACTGAATAAAAACGAACTAGGCTGGCATTGAACCACCTCAACAGGCGGATCCTTTCAAATATGGGCAATGCTGCAGATGAACATCTTTTGTGCTGATATTCGCTAACCTTCATCAAGCAAAACACCGAGATTTGCGGCTTCCGTACTGGCAGAAAGCATTATTTCTGATCTGCTCCAAGCTATGTTTCTTGTCTACTCCGAATATCTACGTCGATCATAGTAACTCCGAACATCGGTGTGTTGGTGTATAAAATTTCAAAAAAGGGTAGGCAGGATCTGCAGTACAATATAATTAACTTTTGTTGCGTGTCTTCAAAAATGAAATAAAGAAATATCACATGCCCAGCATGAAGCCATTTTTAAAGGTGGGGTTAATTAGTGATGCATCAATCCTAAGCAATTTGGTGCACAATCTGGAGCAGCTAAAACGTCAGTTTTGAGCAGCAAATCAGCTTTCTCTAGAACTTGACAGTCACACGTTTCCAATTGTACATTTTAGATCTCTAAGCGCAAGTAGTTTACCATTTTTGACAATATATATATATATATATATATATATATATATATATATATATATATATATATATATATATATTGTTATGACCGGCACAGCAAGGAGGTGGCTTGCAAGAGAGAGAGAGAGAGATTGACTTTATTTAAACATATCCTGAGGAGGCTGAGAAAGGGCCATTCTGACCCTTAATTCAGCCTGGAGGCTCCGCCCAGGATGGCGCTGGCAGCCGAAGGCTTGTAGCGATGTCCCGGGCCCTCTGGACCGCCTGTAGTTGCAGCTTGTATTGATTGCTCTTGAGAGCTTCCTGCCAAGCCTCTTGGGTATTCAGTTGTGCTGCGCTATGGGTAGGGCACAGCCAGAGCATGTGTTCAAAATTGCAATAGGGATGGTTGCAAAGAGAGCATGTGGGCGGTGTGTCGGGGTCGACTTTGTGTAAGGTGGATGGTGTTATGTACGTAAATGTTTGCAATCTTCTGAGAGTTAGAGCTTGTGCTTTGTTAAGTTTTGGGTGCGGTGCTGGGAAGGCACGTCTTTGTCCCCGGTAATGTGAAGTGATCTCGTGGTATGTGACTGCTTTGTCCTGGCTGCAGAGATTCTCGTACCGCTCACTCATCGAGGGGTCGTTGTCCGCGGCGCGGCGTCTGAGCTCACGCGCCAGGCGGTTGACCTCTTCGTTGGGATTGCAGTGGTCGAGTCCCGTTATCTGTCCCATGTGGGCTGGGAACCAGGATACGTAGATTTGAGCTTTCTCTTCCTTAACAAGGGTTTCTTTGCTCTCGTACTCTCTTATTGCGTTAACGGTGAGTTTTCCAGTGCTTCTAGCTACTAGGCCAGCCGCGAACGTTCGTGCCGCCGTCTTAGAGTCAGTGTATACTGTGGAGTAGACTTGGCAGCTTTGCAGGGCTAGCGCAATCGCCATTTCCTCTGCTTCGTGGACATGGCTTGTTTGGACGGTTGCCGCGTTTATGAGGTTTCCGTCTATATCAACGACCGCTATGGCAAACGCCTCCCTGCCATAGTAGCGGGCGGCATCTACGAATAGCGCGTGCGTGTTGTGTTTTTTTGCCTTGTTTATGAGCGCCCTCGCTCTGTCCTTCCTTCACCCTTCGTTGAACGTAGGGTGAACGTTGCGGGGGATTGGCTCAACCCTAATGTGTTTCCTCACGTCATTACCAAGTTGTGTTCTTGCCTCTGGTTGAAAAATTGGGCAAATGCCTGCGTTTCGTAGGATGAGATGGCCTGCCTGCGTCAACGACAGGCGTGTGATCTGTGCCACTCTCTGAGCCTCGAAAATTTCTTCGGCTGTGTTGTGCAGACGAAGTTGCTCGAGTTTCTCGTTGCTCGTGCTATTGGGCAAGCCGAGTGCCGTTTTCAGTCCCTTGCGGAGCATGGAGTCGAATTTTTTGATTTCAGCCTTCGTAAGTTTCAGAAACGGGAACGCGTATGCTACGTGACTTACAAGAAAGGCGTGATACGCCTTCATGATGTTGTCTTCTAGGAGGCCTGCTCTCGTGTTGGTAATTCTAGCAATGCCTCTTGAAAAATTGTTCGTGCTTTTTTCAAGGCGCTTGAGTGCTTCTTTGTTGTGGCCTTCCTTGGCGCTTAACGTTAGCCCTAGTACTTTGACCGTATATACTTGCGGTATTGTTTGGTTATTCTCAGCTTTGAGCACTACTTGCGGCTCCTCTTCACCCGAATTCCGTCGACGGTGAAAGAGCGTTAGAGTAGATTTAGTGGGGGACAGTGCGAGTCCAGTTGGCTTAAGAAATTCTTCAGTTGTAGTCAGTGCTTGTTGAAGGATTCCTTCCAAGGCACCATATGAGTGGGGACATGGGACCCATATGGTAATATTATCCGCGTATATGGCATGGTGCACGGATGGGATTTGAGCGAGCTTCTCCGACAACTTGTGCATCGCCACATTAAAGATCAAAGGCGAGAGCACTGACCCTGGTGGGGTGCCGATATTTCCGAGTCGTTCGGGTTCGCTGCATTGCTCTCCTATGCGTATGGTGGCAGTTCGGTTCGCCAGAAAGCCTTTAATGTAGTTGTAGAATTTCTCGCCTAGGTTCATGTGTGATATTTCACCAAGTATGTGTTCATGTTTCACGGTGTCAAAGGCCTTGGCGAGGTCCAGGGCTAATAGAGCTTTGGGCGTGTGGAGGAGGCCGTAACATATGTGTTCTCTTAACATCAACATGGCGTCCTGTGTGGACAGTGCCCTGCGGACGCCAATAATGTTGGGTTGAAAGAGCCCATTGCTCTCAATGTGGTCTGTGATACGGTTGAGTATTGCATGCTCAGCTACTTTTCCAACGCAAGATGTGAGTGATATGGGCCTTAAGTTATCGATGCTCAGTGGTTTTCCAGGTTTCGGGATGAGCGAAACCTTGGCACTACGCCATTCTTTAGGCACGGTACCCGTTTTCCATGCCTCATTTATCTTCTTAGTAATGATTACGATTGCTTCATCGTCTAGATTCCGTAGCAGTTTATTTTCGATTCCATCTGGCCCTGGGGCCGATCTGCCATTGAGTTGTTGTAGAGCGTACCGTATTTCAGCTTCGCTGAATGGTTCGTCCAGCTTTTCTTGCGGTCGACCTCCATATGAGGGATTTTTGTTTTCCCAGGCTACTGATTTGCTTTCCAATGGGAGATATTTTTGGCCTAGCATTTTGAGGACAGCTTGGGATCCACCACTATCCTGGGCGTGCTTGTGCACCAATCGTTCAATTTGCAGCTGGGTGCCGCCTCTAGTGGGTTTGTCGCTGTCCGCCATAAGGTGTTTGAGCAGCCCCCATTTGCTTCCCTTCCTCATTTTGCCATCTGCTTCGTCACATGTGTTGTTTCACTGCTGGGCGCAAATTGTCTTGGCGTGCGATTCGATTTCGCGGCCAAGGTCCGCGATTTTTGTGCGTAAGTGTCTGTTGAGCTTGTTTTTACGCCACGCTTCTTTTAGGTCATGCCTTTTCTGCAGCAAACTGGCCAGGTGAGAGTCCATTGCCTGGATGGATTCATCAGTCTCGACTTCTTTGGTGGCCTCATTCGCTTCTATTTTTATTTCATTTAAGAGAGCTTCATATGATAGTTCTGTATTGCCCTTCTGCTCCCGTATTTTAGGGAACTGGTCCCAGTCTGTGATTTTGAATTTTCTTGGCGCTTTCGCCTCATTCTCCACGGTAATTTCTAGGATGCAGTGGTAGCTACCTAGGTCTTCGGCGAGGTTATCCCAGGTAGCTATGACGTTCTTGGTGAAGGTTAAGTCTGGCATTGTCTCCCGCTGTACCGAATTACCTCTTCTTGAAGGGAGGGAAGGTTGTTTATCAGCTGCAGGTCCAGCGCATTCGCGCTTTCTGCTAGCTTGGTGCCTTTGCCTTCGCTTTTTAAGTATCCCCATTTGGTACTCCTGTCGTTAAAATCGCCCGCTACTATGAGCGGATTGTCACCCGCCATTTTTACCGCCGAGGTAAGCAGTCTGTTGAAATCTCTTTTCTTATCTGATGGAGAACTGTAAACATTGAGCACGAAGATGCTTCTTTTAACAGCCCTGTGTGGTAAGATTTCCACCAGGACCGTTTCCAGGCCTTTTTCGCATACGGGGGCGTCCCTTTCGGCGAACATTATGTCCTTCCGGATGAAGGTAGCCACTCCTCGCGTCTTGTTCTGCTCGGGGTGCAGGGTCCTGGCTACCCTGTACCCCTGTATGCCAATGCTTTAAGCAGTTTTGCTTTCTCCACATTCCTGTAGCAATATTATATGCAGCTTTTTTTACAGGCTAGCAATAGTTGTGTTAGTGCTGCTTTGCGTTTCTGAAGTGAGTTACAGTTCCACTGCCAGATCTTAATCTCGTTACGGTCAGCAGCCATTTTGGCTTGGTAGCTTGTGTGCGTCGCGGCTCGTTATTTCCGCGAGATTGCGTGCATTGACTGGTCGGACTTTAGCTCTAGAAGGTATGCTCGGCACGCTTGCCGTAACCGCTGGTTTGTCCGCGCTTAGGCTCTGAAGAGCACCTGCCCCTGCTGGATTGGCTGCCATCTTCTCAAGGCTCACGAGCCTCTGGTCAGCTTTGTCAGTGCAAGTCTTGAAGGTTTCCATAAACTTGGCAAGCGAGTTCGCCAACGTATCAATTTTGTCGTTGAGCTTAGTTGTCACGGACTCGACATTTTTCAGTAGGGCTTCTTTTTCTATCGAGACCATCTCGATCTCCTCCATCGTGTCGCTGTCACTGTCTACGGCTTTGCGTTTGTGTGTGTTGTGGGTCGTTTGTTGTGAGCGTGTTGTCGGGGGTGCCGGTGAGCTTGACAGATTAATTCCGTGGCAGTTCTCTATTCTAGCTATTGAGGCCCGGAACTCTTCAAGGTCCTTCTTGAGGGCCCTGTTTTCTTGTTCAAGCGCTACAATACGAGAATTGGTAGCATGCTCTGGCTGTGCCTTACCTTTGCGCTGGCTACTTGTGCTTCGTGATTCCCCTGTAACCCTGCTGGCCCAGGAGCCATTGTTCGGCTGCTGCTGCTGCGTGGCTGTTGGTCTCGTTCTCGATCGGCATCTGGAGCACTCCCGAGATGACAGGTGGTTGTCGGATCACAACAAGGTCGAGGGGCGCCCTCCGGAACGAGAACGGCCTCTGGATCGAAAACGCCTTCTGGATCGGGAACGCCCTCTAGATCGGGATCTCCCCCTGGATGGAGAACGGTGATGGACGCTCGAGGCGTTCTCCCGTCCCGGCACCTGGTTGTGGCAGGGTTCCTTAAACGTGACAGATGTTGGTGAGTCTTGACGTTGTTGTGCTTGCCACTCTTGCTTTCTGAGTCTTCTTCTCCTTCTCACTATGTATAGAAGGTGGAAGCGTCTTTTGCATTCGCGATCTCCGGTGGGGTGATTTTCATCGCAAAGCTTGCATTTCGGCTCGCAGTGATGCACGCCGTCTTCTTGTAGCGTTTCACCGCAATTGTGACATTTCTTGCTCGTTGCGTTTGTGTGCCGGCAAACACCGGCGCGATGGCCGACTTTTCCGCACGTTCTGCAAACATCGACTTGTCCCTTGTAGAGCGAGCAGGGAACCATGGCGGTTCCGCATATCACTGTGCTTGGAACGCGACACCCGTCAAAGAGGATTGCGACTACTTTGGTCTTTTTAATGCGTCTTTTCTCGATGGCAGTGGGATTTCGGTCGTGCACAATCAGGCGTTTGAGCGTTGCGTCGTCAAGGGAGAGGTCAACGTTCTTGATGATGCCCTTGCATGTATTATCGGGCGCGGCCACGTATGCGGCAACTTCGAACGAACCTTGGTTTGTGTGCAGTTTCTGCACGTTCACGTATGATGTGGCATTATTTTGGTACGGCGTAGAAATAACAATGATGTTTTGCATATTGTTGGGGCAGATCGTGTCCTCCCGTGCTTGTTCGTCAGTGATCTGGGCGGCCATGATGACGGCTCTTGCCAGCAGAACGAGGTCGACTTGGGCTACGTCCAATCCACCTCTGGGTCTCATAATAATCTCTCATAAGCGTCGCAACTTTAAAGTCCAAAAATATGTCTAAGAGTTCACTCACCGCCAAAAATGGCGTCTCCACTGAAACCGCAGAGCTTGCTTGTTCGAATAAGCACAAAGCCAAGTGATCTTGAAGCATTGAAACGACCGAAAACATTTAGAAAAGCGGGAGCCGACGTTTTCACGTCCGCGCTCCTCGACGCCACCTAGCGATCAGGTGGCTTGCAAGGGACGCTCATCGGCTAATGGTCAAACGCTGTCCGCGTCCTGCAGGAACGCGGGAGGCGTCTGTGTGCGCCGCAGGAAACGCACATCAGCGTCGCTGGGACACACAGCCTGCGTCTGAGAAGATGCACGTGCACGGAAAAGCGCATCGTGTGTGCGGTCGGAGCTCTCTCTCTGGACTTCGCTGGCCCGCTCGTCTCGAGTGCACTCTGGGCCCTTGTGATGGAAAGGCGCGTCTGTACGCTCTCGTTGCAATGTACTTCTCTCTCAAATATGTAAATTAAACGCATCTTCTACTTGTTCGCAAGGCGCGTCGCAAGAGTCGTCCTACGCCGGATCCTGGGTGGCAGCCTCGATCTCCTCCCCGGGCAACTGGTTGGCAGTGGCGGGATCGGTTCGTGTTTTTTCCTGGTACCGAAGCTGGTGAGTGCTCACTTTCCGTAGAGATTCTGCCAGGTGTTTTGGATAGATGGTGATGTTTATCCAGAAGGGTAGATTAGTTGCTGCTTTGTGAAGGATTGGGTTTATTAGAGGTACCTTCACGGCAGTTTGAGCAACGGATGTCTGCACGGGGTGACCGTGGACTTGAACAAATTGAGGAAACTGGATTTAGTGCTGTTGTGCCAGGAGCTGGGGATTGAGGTGGTGACTATACATAGAAAGCCGCTTTTAATACAGGCGGTTAAGGATTCTGGCGCGGATGCGGAGGAGCTCGCCGAGTGCTGGGAGCTAACTCAAGAGAGAATGAAAAGGGCACAAGAAGTATAGCAGCGAGAGCGCCTTATGTTTGAAAGAGAAACCGTCAGGCGCAAAGAAGAAGCGGAAAGCCAAGAAAGGGAGCTTGAGTGCTTGCGGCTTCAGCTTAAGATTGCAGAGGCAAAAGGCGCTAGTGATCTGGAACAGAAAAACGAGGTGATGAGACGGAAAATTCAGCCATCCGTAAGTGTAGTTGCAAACAGCTCTCAGGAATGCGGGAAAGATTTTTCGAAGGAAAGCAACTGCATTGTTCCTCAGTGTGTTAACCAGTCCGCTGGTCTAAAGGGTGAGAATAAAGATGACTTGGTCGAAAATAACTTAGACCGCGCGACTGAGACAGCTGACGCAAAGTGTGCGAGGGTTGACGAGCTGGAGATGCAATCGGGAGGCTCGGAAACGAGACGCAAGAAGCGGCGCAGACGCAAGAGACGTCGAGGTGCTGCGAGCGAGACAAAAGGCACTACGTGTGTTGAAAAAAGCTCGGAAAACTTGAGCGTAGCAGGCAAATTTAGGCATTTCGCATCGGCGTCAAAGTTGCCCTGCATGAGTCCGAGCCACCGGACAACAAGTAAAACAACAGCGGGTTCTTCGCAAATGCAATCAAGTGGAAGGCGCCAGCGGAAAAAGGGCAGGCCACAGCGCGCATCCTTGCGACCGAATTCGCGGCAGAGGTTTAGAGCTTTCCGCGGACAAGAGTTTCGAAGGGGTCCTGAGAAAAAGGCCACAATAGCTAAACACCGCACGGAAGTGAGCCCAAAGAGGACATCGCCACTCTTTCCCGCGCGTTGCTCGAATCCCCTCCGCCGGGCTGACCGAAGCCCGCCGAAATCGCGAATGAGGCGTGACTGTGCCGTTCAGCTGGAAGCACGTGCGCGTCGTTGCCTCGGGCGTTCTCGAAATCAGCCAAGACCTCGACCGCCACGTGTACGATTTAAGTGAGGGGCAGCTGTAAGCTGGAGAGTCGGACAGCGGGGTTTTATTAGAAGCATGCATGTTTGTTTAATTTTGATTTTACAGTAGTATGCCTGTGTCATCTCCACGGTTAGTTTGTTTAGCAACAGATTTCACTTCTTGTATTTGTAAGCATTGTAAGCGTTTTCAGTTAAGTTGATATGCGGAAGCAGTGGCCCGCATCAGTCTGCCGACTGCCTGAAATTAGTTTTTTTTCGAGTTCACTAGGTCACCACCTCAGTGTAGTCTTCTGTTCGGCAATAAACAATGAAAGGAGGTTGGCCCTTACTTGAACCTGGCGAATCTTAGGAGGGCTGAGTGCTCGCACTGTCAGTGTTCTGTTTGTGTGCACCCTCCCCCAATAAAGTCGGGCAGCTACTGGCCTAGAAAAAAAAACAGCCTCTGAGGACGGCGACCTTCATTTAGCGCCGTGTGACACGACCGACTATGGTGAAACCCGGCAACGGCGACTGGGACTCTGCGGATGTTGACGGTCCCATGCTGTGACCAAGTGGGCGCTACGCGTCGAGTGTGGTTGCCATTACAAGGTGTGCGGGTATGCGGTGGATCGTGGCGACGCCGAAATGCGCTTGTTGAGCAATCTGCTTTGTGCTGTGCTATGCAAAGGTGTGCTGTGCTGTGTAGTGTGTGTATGGGTAGTGGTTGACAATCCGGGAAACACCCAGAAGAAGCACAACGGCCACTTCAGGGAGCAGCGCCACTGCAGCCCTTCCGTGACCTCTTCGGGCGGCGGACGGGCTGTTATGATCGGCACAGCAAGGAGGTGGCTTGCAAGGGACGCTCATCGGCGTAACGATCAAACGCTGTCCGCGTCTTGCAGGAACGCGGGAGGCGTCTGTGTGCGCCGCAGGAAACGCACATCAGCGTCGCTGGGACACACAGCCTGCGTCTGAGAAGATGCACGTGCACGGACGAGGGGTATCGAAAGCGCGTCGCGTGTGCGGTCGGAGCTCCCTCTCTGGACTTCGCTGGCCCGCTCGTCTCGAGTGCGCTCTGGGCCCTTGTGATAGAAAGGCGCGTCTGTACGCTCTCGTTGCAATGTACATCTCTTGCAAATATGTAAATTAAACACATCTTCTACTTGTTCGTGAGACGCGTCACAAGAGTCGTCTTTCGCCGGATCCTCTGGGTGGCGGCCTCAACCCCTCCCCGGGCATATCAATATATATATATATATATATATATATATATATATATATATATATATATATATATATATATATATATATATATATATATATATATATATAGTAAAGAGATCTAACAGACAGTAATGCCAAGGAATGTACAGGAGAAGTTATTAGAACCATTGGAATGTAAATAAGGAGAAAGAAAGTGGGTGAAAAAATAACCATTCGTGAGCAGGAATCGAACCTACGACCTTCGAATAACGCGATCGAACCACTGAGCTATCACAGCGGCCTTCCCTCCATCCAATTCGTCTTGTTTATATGTGAAAATAGAAGTAGGAGTGTCAGTCAGCGCCATCTATAAGCCAAGCGACGAGTGTGAAACACTCTTTTATGCGCATGTCTGGCGGTACGCAGCACGTGAACTTAACGAGCGGGCAGCTGAATAATAGTCCCTCATATACAACCTAATGACATCAAGTCTGCCAGTACGAGACCCTCGTTAATGAATAAGAAAAAGTGGTGTATACCTAAGGGCTTGTTTCTTCGTGTATTGACACAATAATAATGAGATATAACAGACAGTAATGCCAATGAATGTACACAAGAATTTATTAAAACTAATGGAATATAAATAAGAAGAAAGAAAAGTGGGTGAAAAAACAACCAGCCGTGAGCAGGAATCGAACCTACGACCTTCGAATAACACGTTCGATGCTCTAACCACTGAGGCATCACAGCGGCATTCCTCCATCCACTTTTTTGGGTTTATATGTGAATTTATAAGTAGGAGTGTCAGTCAGCGCCATCTATAAGCCAAGCGACGAGCGTGAAACACTCTTCTATGCGCATGCCTGGCGTCTCGTAGCACAAGAACTTATTACGAGCGGGCAGCTGATTAATAGTCCCTCGTATACAACCTAACGACACCAAGTCTGCCAGTACGAGACCCTCGTTAATGAATAAGGGAAAGAACTGTATACCTAAGGACTCGTTTTTCCGTGTTTTGACACAATAATAATGAGATCTAACAGACAGAAATGCCAAAAGAGAGAGAGAGAAAACTTTGTTAAAAAGTCAGTCAATTGTTCAGGCATGGCCCGTCGCCCCTAGCTGTCGACCAGAATCCCTTGGGACGCGGCAGCAGCAAGGGCTTGACTGATGATGTCGCGCTGGACGTTGGGATTTGAGCTGCAGAGCAGGACCTCCCAGGATTCTACAATGTGAGAACCATCGTTTTGGCTTGAACATGTCCACACCATGTGGACCAAATTCGCTACCTCATCACAAAATTTACACTGGGACTGGAAAACTGCGGGGTGCCACTTGCTGGAAAGTGCAGGGTGTGTAAAAACCCCGGTCTGTAACTTTCGCCACAAAGCCTCGTTTTTCTTACTTAGTGAGTTATACTTGCTTTACTTAGTGAGTTATGCTTACTCGGGTATACTTGCCGATTTAGCCTGTAGTGTGCGACGATTTCATGGTATGTGCGCATATACTCGTTTTTTTGTTCGGTAACTTGGAAGGTTCCATGGGTCGACCGGTAGGTGAGGCCTCGGGCGATGGAATGAGCCTCCTCGTTCCCTCTAAGTCCTTGGTGAGCTGGAGTTCAGACAAGCAGAACCTGCTCTTTGGGTACTCCTACCATGTTTAATATACGGACGGCAGTCTCCATCATCCTTCCCGATTCATAATTTCTCACAGCGTTTTTGGAGTCGCTGATGACCACCCTGACCCTCTTTCGGCTCATGGCCAAAGCTATGGCCACTTCCTCGGCCTCTACAGTCTCGACAAGGACTGTGCAGGCCGCACTCAGGCCACCATCTTCCCTGACCGCCACTGCTGTGTGGGCCACTTTGCTTTCATATTCCGCAGCGTCTGTATATGCCACGTCCTGTCGACTGGTGTACCTGGATTGTAATGCCTCTGGCCTGGCTTTACGCCTGCCTTCGTGAAAGGTAGGGTTCATATTTCTGGGTAGCGGAGGTATCTTTATCCTGTCCCTGATCTGTATCGGTATGTCTTTTGAACGCGCTTGCTCACGCGTGGGCTCATAGCCCAATCTCTTTCATATTGCTCTCCCCGTTTTAAATCCGAGTAGTCTTTGATATTGTGCAGTCACAGTAGCCTCAATTAGCTCATAGAGTGTGTTAGATACCCCCAACTTCATAAGTCTGTCGGTTGACGTGTTTGGGGGAAGTCCGAGCGCGACTTTCACACTTTTCCTGATAATGGTGTCGAGTTTGCCCCGCTCCGCTTGGTTTATTTTTAAATAAGGTGCCACGTACACTATCCTACTTATTATGAAAGTCTGCACTAATCTAAGAGGTTCGCCTCCTTCATCCCAGCATGCCTGTTTGCTATTCGTCTGATCAGAAGACATGTCTGATTAGAACTGGCTTCCAACCTAGCAAGAGTTTCAGAATTCTTACGGTTTGCCTGAATCCTTAGTCCAAGGACATGGATACTGTCGACCGCGGGGATCTCTTTATTTATGTTATTTATTTCACAATACTGCAGGCCAATGTGCTGGCCCAAGCAGGAGTGGATACATCAAAACTTAATTGTAGAAAACAACAGACAACAATGCAAAAGAAACAAAAGGTTAAGAAAGAAGGTGACGCTCAAGGTCACCAAGAAACTTATTAGAATGAAAGATGTCACACGGCAAACAATTCCAGTCATCGACAGTTCTAGGAAAAAAACTATATTTAAAAGCATTTGATCGGGCAAAAATTGGGGTTAGAGCATGTTCATGACCATGACGAGTACGTCGTACTGAGAGCGGTTTAACACAGTCAGGGAGATCAATTTTTACAATACCACACAAACAATTCTAAAGAAAGGAAAGACGACTGAACTTTCTCCGAGCTTCTAAAGTAGAAATGTCGTTTAATTGCATTAAGGTGGTCGGGGAATCAAACCTACGATATTTGCCAAAAATAAACCTTACAGCCTTTCTGTTAATACGTTCCAGATTCATAATATCTTTCTTGGTATGCGGATCCCAGATAATAGAAGCATACTCAAGCTTAGAACGAACACAGGCATTATAGGCTAGAATTTTAGTAGGCTAGAATTTTAGTTTGCCGTTAACATACAAGTGGATGTCCACTTCAGGCCTGTTGTGGAGCCGCAGTTTTCCGGCGGGCATGAGGAAGAGTGCTTCCGACTTTTCGGCAGAGCATTTAAGTCGTTTGGGCTCCAGGTACTCCACAATTTTATCAATGGCGATTTGCTGAACCTTCAATTTGGCTGTCACTGGCCTTGTTCATTCATAATGTTATGTCATCCGCGTATTTGGTGTGATTTAAATTCTCAATATCCTTTAACTGTTCAGGCAGTTTCAACAATACAATGTTGAAAAGGATGGGTGATAACACCGAGCCCTGAGGTGTCCCCCTGTTGCCTAATTTAATGTCCTCGATGGATTTTTCCCCGATTTTTAAAGTGCCTGTCCTGTTCGAAAGGAAGTCTTTGACGTAATCATAAACTCCCTTTCCGACGTTCAGGGAGCTCAAATTCTCCAAGATGGATACGTGCCTCACGTTGTCAAATGCTTTTGCCACATCTAACCCCACGATAACTTTTGTGTCTCGCGTTGGCTTGTCTATTATTTGGTCCTTCAGCTGTAGCATCAAGTCACACGCTGATAGTCGGGGCCGAAAACTAATCATGGTGTCCGCGGATACATACCATTGTCTCCCATGTACCTATTGAGCCGCGTCTGAACGACATGCTCCATGAGCTTACCTACGCAAGACGTTAACGATATCGGCCTTAGATTCTCGAAACGGAGTTTTTTACTCGGTTTAGGAATGAAAATACATTTGCGAGTTTCCACTCCTGCGGTATCCTCCATTTTTCCCAACACTCCTGCATGTACGTTGCTAGGTTAGCGATGCACTTATCATGTAAATTACGGAGCATTTTGTTGGTCACTCTGTCCGGCCCTGCCGCTGATCTAGTCCTTAGCCGAGTGATCTCCGCTCGCACCTCAGCCAGGGTGATAGCGGCGTCTAAGGCTGCGTTTTCCAGTCCTCCATAATCTGGGAGAGTTTCGGATCCTGCGGGATTAATGTATTTGCTCCGAACTTCTTCTAAGAGTTCCTTCCTGGTGCCTTCATATTGGTGCGCCATTTGTTCCAATTGCTGTTTAGACGCTGTCTTCGTGCTTTCCGGATCTAAAAGATGACGAAGAAGTCGCCATGTCCCGGACGTAGTTATGTTCCTATCCATGTCGTGACAGACGTTCCCCCACCTTTGCTTCGTGAGCGTGATGCCGTGCTCTTCAATTTGCCTGTTTAAAGCCGCTATTTGTTTCCTGATACTCCGATCCCATCTCTGTTGGAGTCGGTTTTCCAAAGATTTCTTTTTCTTCCAAAGATTTACTAATCTCGTGTCTACCACTTCGTTGTCCTCCTCGGTTTCCACCACTTTAGTGGCTTCCTTAACAGTACGTAACACCCCATCGCACCACTCGGCAATGTCGGAAATGGGAGTCGGGTCGCCCCTGAGGTCCCTGAAAGAGTCCCAATTTACGGACTCCACCCTTCGTTTCCGAGGTGTTACCGGGCCTCCCTCTACCACTACTTCTATGATAATGTGATCACTGCCTAGGTCCTCGTTTGTGTTGCACCACGTGCCACTAGTGCCGCTCCCCATCAGAGTAAGGTCCGGTGTGGTGTCAACCGCGACACTACTTCGCTTCCTCGTTGGCTGCAACGCGTCGGTTATTAAATCCAGATTTTGAGTTTGCATGCCATCCCACAGCTTCCTGCCCTTAATTGAAGCCTGCTTATATCTCCATGCCGTGTGTTGAGCGTTAAAGTAACCGACGATCAGCAATGAGTTGTTCCTACTCTTACGTCACGTAGAAGCGAAGAGATCCCCAAAGTTGCATCGCCTTTGTCTGGGAGAGCTGTATATATTTAATACGAATAAGCTAGCGTTTTTCTTTTTTGGGGTATTAGTTCTATGAGAACATGGTCAATGTGTGCAATAACAATGTCCTGCTGCACCACCGTAACGTTTCGCCTGACCAGGGTGGCCACCTGCGTACTCGAGCCGTCGCTTACATAGGATTTAAAACCAGGCAATGTCACGTTTTTCCCACATTCCTGTAAAGCTATAACATCCAGTGAATCCCCTTTCCTCAGGAATTCCTGCAGAACCGCACGCTTCCGCGTGAAGCCTCTGCAGTTCCATTGCCAAACGGTGTTCTTACGGAATCTGTGAGCCATGATTGCCACTAAGGTGATTCATCGGCCTGCCTAATACTTCTTGGGCGAGCTGTTCATACGCCCGATCCCTCTTCGCGAATTCTGTTTTAAGTTCCTCGGTAATTTTATTATCCTGCTGTTGCAACTGCTGTGTCAGATTTTGAAACATCTCGAACATTCGTTTTTCGAAGGCCTTACACCATTCATCGTCCGGGTAGATTTGGCTTCAATGTTTGCCTCTAGTTGCGATATTTCCTTTTCTATCACTGCCTCTACGTTCTCATCTATTACGGGCTTTTCCGCTTCTTTTGCCCTCTTTTTCGCTGGAGGCGGAGTGGTGCTCTGCTCCTCTGCTTTCCATATTTTCATTTTGTGGCATTCGTGGTAGGGAAACCGCTGTTGTGTTAGAAGACGTAATAGCTATTGGAAGCTCCTCTATTGGCCGACTCATCATTGCTAGTGAAACGGGTTGTTGAACAAGCAGGAGTTGACTCGGCAAAGGAGAGATTTATTTAGCGCAAGGGCTAACTGTACGCAAGCCTGCGATCACAGCAAGTCTTCTTTCTTTTCTATCCTCGAGCTCCATGCCCACTGCCCTCGTTACAATCACCCCCGGCCGATGAGGGAGCCATCCTGGCGACCTAAGGACAGGTGTACACAGAAGGGTCATGGTATGGCTTGAGCCGAGAGATGTGTACGATTTCTTTTCTCCGATGGCGCTTGTCCGGAGATGCATCCAGCGGCTGGACAAGGCAGTTGACAGGGGAGTTTTGGCGTACAACTCGATAAGGGCCATGGTACCTGGACGAAAGCTTGTGGGAGAGTCCTGGAGTAGTAGAAGGAATCCATAACCACACCAGTGAGTTTGGAGCAAAGCCCATATGCGTGGTTGACGCGTCGTGGCGATGTTTTTAGCGCGTCTGGTCATGTCACGTGAACGCACGAGCAAGCTTCCGACATTCTTCAGCGTGTGCTGCTGCTCGAGAAACGGTAGTCATCTCTGAAGGGTCCGGTCGATAAGGAAGATTGGTATTCATTGTTGATTATGGCTCGCGTCCATAAAGAAGGAAGAAAGGCGACAACGGTGCCATCGTCTCGGTAGTTCTTGTGATTATAGATAGCTGCCGGGCGACCTCCTCGCGTATGAATTGCTTTATGACTGGCATCAACGCAGAGTGTTCGGCGGTGTCATGGCGATAGTCGAGGGATGAGATGCCCGCGGTGTCTTGAGCAGCGCAACGTGTAGATGCGCGCTGCCTACGCAGCTCATCATAGCTTTGGCAGAGCTGAATCACCTCGGCGACCGTCTGGGGACTCTTCGTAGCCAGCATTTGGAATGCATCGTCGTCGATTCCTTTTTGATGTTCTTGATCTTGTCTGCCTCCTCCAGAGTCGAATCGACGAGCTTGCAGAGAAATAGCACATCTTCGATGTAGCTCATGAAAGTTTCATCTGCTCTCTGTACTCTGCACCGCAAGCGCTGTTCAGCACGAAGGCGGTGGACAGAAGGACGGCCAAAGACTTCCACGAGGGTTTTCGCCAATTCCGACCAGGTACTGAAATCACTTTGATGATTTCTGTACCATAGTTTTGCCACATCGGTCAGGTAAAAACTCACATTTGTGAGCTTATCGGCTGCGTTCCACTTATTGACGGCGCTCACCAGTTCATACTCGGCAATCCAGTTGTCCACATCTTGGTCCTCTGTGCTACCAAATATGGGGGGGGGTCGCGCTGCCGGTGAGTGCCAGCGCAGAAGACAGGCACAGGTGCGAGACCTGGAGTAGCAGCATGAGATGGCCCCGGATCAGTTATTGTAGGAGGTTGTTGGAGTGTGCGGCTGCGAGGTTCCAGGGTGAGGACCAGATGTACCCAGCACTTACACCACTTGAAACAGGTTGTTGAACAAGCAGGAGTTGACTCGGCGAAGAAGAGCTTTATTTAGCGCAAGGGCTAACTGAACGCAAGCCTGCGATTACAGCAAGTCTTCTTTCTTTTCTATCCTCGAGCTCCATGCCCACTGCCCTAGTTACACTAGCTGCTTTTTAGGCATGGGATTCTCTTCCTTAATGGTTAACATTTCTTCATCGCGTTTATCCTGGGAGGCCCTATCACCCCAACCCACCTTGCGGTTCGGCGACGTGGGTCTCCCACTGTTGAGGACAGCACTGCCGGAAGTCCCCTCGTTTACTGGACCAGTCATTGGTAACATTTCTTCATCGCGTTTATCCTGGGAGGCCCTATCACCCCAACCCACCTTGCGGTTCGGCGACGTGGGTCTCCCACTGTTGAGGACAGCACTGCCGGAAGTCCCCTCGTTTACTGGACCAGTCATTGGTGGCAGCTCTCCTCTTGTCTTTCCAGTAGTCTTGGGAAGGAACCTGCTCTTCCTCTTGACCCTCTCCGTTGCTTCGACCGGCTCATGGACCGTTCTTTGATCTCTTACATTCTGCACGTTTGTGAATCGGCGTCTTACGCCTTCCACTCTTCTCCTTCCATTCGCCGCTAGGCCTCCCACTGTCTCTTCTTTATTGTATAAGGGGTCCTGAAAGCTTCCTTGCATTTCTGATCTGCTGTCAGGTGAGCTTTGCTGCACAGCTAACACTTGGGCCTTACACATGCATGGTCCTCGGGTGGAGCTGTCATTCCGCATCCCTGGCAGCGAACATGGTCGCTGATACACACGTCCGAATTGTGTCCTACCTGGCCACATCGGTAGCACACCTCGTATCGTTTCTTATAAAGCACGCATTTCAGTGGTACGCCGTAACAGTACACCCACCTGGACACTGTCTCATTTTTGAAGATGATGACCACTGAACATGAGTTCCCCAGTTTCCTAAAACCAAGTATCGGCGGGTTCCTTGAGTTGCCGAAAGCCTCTGTCAGTTCCTCTACTGATAATCTCGGGTCGATGCCGCGCACAACACCCTGCCCGCTATCCTCGTGCGGTGCGAGGTACGACGTGACGTCATAGTTCTTGCCTTCAATCTTGATAGACTTAATCCTGGTCACCTTCCAGACAGTGTCTATGTCTGGAGTGCTGAAAATCAGGGTGCCTTGCTTGTCGTTAACAATGAGCACTTCGTTTTCTTGTCCCTTAATCCACGGAATGTGCGCTGCCATACGCACCGCCTCAATGAGCCTGGTGTTCTGAACTTTTGTGAGCGCCAGCCCGCACTCCGGACAAATGATTATCTTGTAGTAGTTTGCAGGTAACCGCGGTAGGTACGACGCAAAAATCTGGGGCACAAGATCGCTCCGCGATCTTGCGCCCCAGCTTTTTGTATGCTGCGTTCGCAGCAGCCGTCTTCTTTCTGTCTTCACCGAGCTCGGCTCCACTTTCTGCCCGGGCGTTGCCGTCTTGGCGTCCCTGTCTGTCAGCTCTAGCGGAGTCACGCAGCTCTTTAACATGTTTTCCAACTTTCGAGATCAATTCAGCGGTTCTAAATTCCTGAGAATAATTTCAGTACCCTCCACGGTCACCTCCATTGCCCTCGCGTCTCCACAACGGGGCTCTGAAGCGGATGCCGGGGGGCGTCGGCCACCGCCGAGCCGCCGCGTTTGTTCACCGCTAGCGTTAGGCTTTGCAGGGCGGAGACGCAGTCGACACTAAAATAGCCATAAAATGTCCCAAAACGTACTCACAGTCCTGAAGTCATGGTCTAGATGACCCCTAGAACTTCAGGCAAGCGATTACAGTAGTTGTTTCCTGTAACTGCACAATTTCCACCAGACCAAACAACTTTCCGCGGAGCTTATGCGAGGCAAATCCGAACTCCTTGGCCCCCTGGTGGCCATCTCCCAGTAATGCCAAGGAATGTACAGAAGTTATTAGAACCAATGAAGTGTAAATAAGAAGAAAGAAAATTGGGTGAAAAAACCAGACGTGAGCAGGAATCGAGCCTACGACCTTCGAATAGCGCGTTCGATGCTCTAACCTCTGAGCTATCACAGTGGCCTTCCCTCCATCCACTTTTTTTGTTTATATGTGAATTTAGAAGTAGGAGTGTCAGTAAGCGCCATCTATAAGCAAAGCGACGAGTGTGAAACACTCTTTTGTGCGCATGTCTGGCGTCGCGTAGCACGTGAACTTATTACGAGCGGGCAGCTGATTAATAGTCCCTCGTATACAACCTAATGACACCAAGTCTGCCAGTACGAGACCCTCGTTAATGAATAAGGAAAAGAGGTGTATACCTAAGGGCTCGTTTTTTCGCGTGTTGACAGAATAATAATAGATCTAAGAGACAATAATCCCAAGGAATGCACAAGAGAAGTTAATAAAAAAATGAAATGTAAATAAGAAGAAAGAAAAGTGGGCGAAAAAATAACCAGCCGTGAGCAGGAGTCGAACTACGACCTTCGAATAACGCGTTCGGTGCTCTAACCACTGAGATATCACAGCCGCCTTCCCTCCATCCACATTTTTGGGTTTATATGTGAATTTAGAAGTTGGACTGTCAGTCAGCGCCATCTATAAGCCAAGCGATGAGTGTGAAACGCTCTTTTATGCGCATGTCTGGCGTCACGTAGCACAAGAACTTATTACGAGCGGGCAGCTGATTTATAGTCCCTCGTATACAACCTAATGATACCAAGTCTGCCAGTACGAGACCCTCGTTAATGAGTAAGGTAAAGAAGTGTATACCTAAGGGGTCGTTTTTCCGTGTTTTGGCCCAATATTAGTGAGATCTAACAGACAGTAATGCCAAGGAATGTACAGGAGAAATTATTAGAACCAATAGAGTGTAGATAATAAGAATTAAAAGTCGTTGAAAAAGTAACCAGCCGTGAGCAGGAATCAAACCTACGACCTTCGAATAACGTGTTCGATGCTCTAACCACTGAGCTATCACAGTGGCAATGACTCCATCCACATTTTGTGGTTTATATGTGAATACAGAAGTAGGAGTGTCAGTCAGTAGGTTAGATTCATGCATGTGGAAGCATCAGGGAAAGTGGTACTGATTAGCAAATAAAATTTGTATCACAAGGAAATGCCAAGAAGCCTGATGCCAAGAATATACAGAAGTCTAGGGCTGTTAGCAGGAAACCGAGAAGCTGTGGGTCAACTTTATTTTTTGTGGCGTCATATACAAGTGTGCATGCATATATATATATATATATATATATATATATATATATATATATATATATATATATATATATATATATATATATATGCATACACGCTTGTATATGACGCCACAAAAAGTAAAGTTGACCCAAAGCTTCTCGGTTTCCTGCTAACAGCCCTAGACTTCTGTATATTCTTGGCATCAGGCTTCCTGGCATTTCCTTGTGATACACATTTTATTTGCTAATCAGTACCACTTTCCCTGATGCTTCCAGATGCATGAACTTTCCACGCATATTACGTTTGCCATCAGAAAGAACTAGCCATGCGATTACGTTCGTGCTTTCAATGGTACCTAGGATTAACAGTTACGCGGAGAAGTACGAGCTGTTGCTCTTTATGAACAGACTCATTAGGCTTTTGGTTCTCTTGCTCCCAATGAAGAAATGGTATATTGTAAATTCCAACAATGCGCAACGTGAAATTCACTGTAATAAACGCTAGGCTATGCATTTTATTTAAACTTACGCCAAAGAAGCAGCACCGATAAATAATGGTAGTATTTCACTGTGCTACAGCAGCCAAATCGGATCAGTGTAGTGGGTGGTATTTTTTTAAATATGTGGTCCATATAGTATGATAAATAAAAGTTCAGTGACGTGCGCTAATGCGATATAAGTCATAATTAGAAATCTGAAATTTTCTAAAATAGTGAACTCATGCGTACTTCTTTCTGTAGTTAATGCAATCACTCCTCGTGTAACACAATGGTGTCTCATAAAAACTTGTAATTCTACCCTTGTTTTTCTCATTTCTTCTTAGTGACCGGCGCCAACATGCAGCTTGATCAAGATGAACCTATACCAACTAGCCAAAACTTTTTATACTGCTCCAGCACCTTCAGTGGCACTGTCATGAAAAGTATACTAAATTCCGTGCTCTTCTGTGCACAGATTGGTGCAAAATATTATTATGCAAAGTATTTTAGAACAAGCTATGCATGCCTTGGGGTTTTGCCGAGCCTTTCTTTGTGTATTGCGTTATTATCTTATTGTTATTTAAGAAGGGTGATGAAGAAAACCGAGGGCTCATGGCAACTTTTTGTGGAAGATCTTAAATACTGCCCTAGAATTAAGGCTTTGCATAAAATCTGAATTTCAAACTGGAATGCAGAGTGTCCAAACAAACCTGTCTCTCATCTAGGCAGGTTTACACTTGTGTCACTTGGGGACTGTAAAGAAAAGAGTGAGAACTGTGCCGCAGCAGTAAATACAGTTCCAGAACGAGTTGCGAAATTAATCAGTAAGGTGGTGGGAGACTCAAAGTAACATCCAAGTGATTTGTCAATGTGGTTTATTGGGCGGGCTGGAGATACATGATTGATTTGGTGTCTTTCTGTCTGCGTCAAAGTAGTAGGATCTCATTTCAAAACTAATCGAAGTGATGCTCCACACTCAGGTTTTAAAAGAGCAAGGACTTTATAAATTATTTTCTAATTTAAAATGTAAAGACTTTATAATTTAAAGGGCTTTATGATTCAAGAGTGCATACCAATTAAAGAGGGTATCTAGCTCATTTGGAAGCGGTAAATCATGAAAGTCTCAAGTACAACCTACAAAATAGAACTGGCAGAGCTTTCGAAGTTGACTAATAGGCGTAAGATATGCGATTTAGGAAGGTATAACATACAGAGAATCGAAATCGCTCTGAAAAACGGAGGAAGCATCAAAGCAGCGAAAAGGAAACTTGGGATAGACAAAAATCAGATGTACGCACTAAGAATTAAAGAAGGCAAAATAACTACTAATATTGATAGAATTGTTAAAATAGCGGAGGAGTTTTACAGAGATCTGTACAGTAGCAGGAAAAACCACGACCTTAATACTATAGGAACTAGCAGTAACTCAGATGACACCCTACCAGTAATGATAGAAGAAGTCAGAAAAGCTTCGGAGAGCATGCAAAGAGGTAAAGCTGCTGGTGAGGATTAGGTAACATCAGACCTGCTAAAAGATGGAGGACAGATTGTGATAAAAAAACTAGCCACCCTTTTACGAGGTGTCTCCTCACGGGAAGCCTGCCGGAGTCTTGAAAGAATGCTAACATCATCTTTATATATAGGAAAGGAGATTACACGGATTGAAAAATTACAGGCATTATCTTGCTCTCTCATGTTGCTCTCTGTGGTATACAAGCTATTTACATAGGTAATTGCTAACAGAGTGATGAAAACGTTAGAATTCAATCGACCAAAAGAACAAGCAGGATTTCCAACAGGCTACTCAACAATCGACCACATCCATACCATTAATCAGGTAATAGTGTAATGCTCTGAATGGAACCAACCGTAATACATAGCCTTCATACATTACGAGAAGGCGTCTGATTCAGTAGAAATATCAGCCGTCATGCAGACACTCCGGAATCAGGGCGTCGATGAAGACTATATGAACATCCTGGGGGAAATCTACTGGGGATCAATTGCTACCATGGTGCTTCATAAAGAAAGCAACAGGATATCTATAAAGAAGGGTGTAAAGCAGGGGGACATTATCTCCCCAATGCTGTTTACTGCGTGCTTACAGGAAGTTTTTCAGAAGCCTAGAATTGGAACAGTTAAGGATAAGAGTTATTGGAGAGTACCTAAGTAACCTGCGCTTTGCCGATGATATTGCATTGCGGAGTAACTCAGGGAACGGATCGCTACTCATGATTACGGAGTTAGACAAGGGGAGCAGAAAGCTGGGTCTCAAAATAATCAGCAGAAAACAAAAGTAATGGAAAACAACCTCGGAAAAGAGTAGCGCTTCGAGATGTCTGATAGTGCATTTCAAGTTGTAAAAGACTGTCTACTTAGGGCAGGTAACAACCACAGAAACGACACACGAGATTAAAGTAACTAGAAGAATAAGAGTGCGGTGGAGCGCATTTGGTAATCACTCTCAAATTGTGACAGGTATATTGCCACTGTCCCTCAAGAGGAAGGTATATAACAGCTGTATCTTGCCGGTACTTAGCTGCGGAAGAGAAACCTGGAGACTTAAAAAGCGGGTTCAGCCTAAATTGAGGACGACGCAGCGAGAAATGGAAAGAAAACTGGTAGGTGTAACCTTTAGGGACAAGAAGAGAGAAAAGTGGATTAGGGAACAAATGAGGGTTAAGGATATTATAGTTGAAATCAAGAAGAGTAAATGGACATGGGCCGGACATGTAGTGCGTAGACAGGATAACCACTGGTCATTAAGGGTAACTAACTGGATTCCAGAAAAGGCAAGCGCATTAGGGGGAGACAGAAGGTTAGGTGGGCCAAGGAGATTAAGAAGTTTGCGGGTAGAAATTGGCAGCAGCAAGCACAGGACAGGGTTAACTGGCGCAGCATGGGAGATGCCTTTGTCCTGCAGTGGACGTAGTCAGGCTAATGATGATGATGATGGTGATGATCTACCTCAGATGAGCTGAAATTTACATGCCCTCATTGTGGGCCATGGAAAAAGTGTTGAATGCATGTATTGTGCATGATTGCAGAGACAGCAGCCAGCTGTAATTCTGTGAAGTCTTATCAGAATATCCTTGTCATCCAGCAAGCCTATTAAAACCAACTGCTTTCTCTTGGTCGTGAGAAAGTTGTCAGTATAAACTCGTGCATGAATGTCATAGCGTACAGTTTGGGGCTCATTGTTGCTCAAAAGTACAGAAGTTAGAAATGGCCCAAAGGCCTCAGTCGTTTCCAGCAAATTAATATTTTGGCCTAAGATGATCTGCATTTGCTAGAAACTATCCTGTAATCACTGTCCAAGTATGCAATTTCTTTCATGGTAATGGTAAAATCGTATCACACACCTGTTATTCAACTGTAGGGCAATATTATTCTTGTACACAAAAGAAAAACATTTGCACTGTACTTCATGAGCTCACAATAGCCAGTTTTAGTGGCTATATTGTCTGCGGCTGTCATCCTTACTGAAATAGGAAGCTTAGCATGTGAGCAATCTAAGCCGTAATCCATATGGTGATCATTCATTCAGCCATATTATCGTGTAAGTGCTTGAATATTCTTCACAAAAACCCGCTTTTAAGGGATCATGTTAGGGGACGAATCACTACATTGCTTGGAAGAAGAGTATATTTGCGCAAGATTTCACTTCATGTGAACTGCTTTATGTGTGGATGGTCGAAAGCTTCCTACTCGTTACAAAGGGCCGAACCATAATTCACCATCCTCATTATCATCAGCCACAGCATCAACGAAGCATGCAAGCCACCTAAAGGCCTTACTGGGTGCTTTGTCATTATGCTAAACGCACATTGGTTGCTTTGTTATTATGCAAAATGATGGCAATTGGTGTAGTGAATACCTAGCTAGTGTACCTGCAGTAGGCACTCCATCAAAGTTTTCTGAAGGCTCTATGAAATGCCTCTCCTCCAGCTTATGATGTGATTGTGTTACGTCATCAACACTGGCTTGACATCTTTAGCCCACTTGTTCTTATGCGAACGTCTTTTTTTCATGGTGGTTTTTTTTTCAACCACATTTTAAAATTTTGTCAGTTCAACCAAAATTACCAATAGAAAGAGACCTCTCAAGGGCTTATTATTGTCACGGAAAAGAAGAGACGCCGCATCGACGAGGCTGGTGATGAGATGTACTCAAAATCAGCGGCAATGGCATGACCGGTTCACCAGTGATCGAGCGAAGACAATCCTTCGTCTTCCTCGTCAGGCACACACGCCTTTCACCCCCTAGATTATCAATATAAGTGCATGTAGCATTACCCCCGGCGGCACAAGCGCCATCTTGGCGCATCTAAATGTCAACTTCACCAGGAGAGCTGTAGGGCTTCAAGCGCACAACATGTACAATAACGGTAGCCTGTTGGGCACATGAAGGCGACGGGGTGACAGGACCAATTTCATATGTTACTGGAGTAACCATACGAAGGACTCGGTATAAACCTGTATAGCGAGTAAGCAGTTTTTCACAAGCCAACTTGACAGGTCGGAGACCAGAGGAGGACCAAAGAACCGGGTGGAAAGTGTACGTCGCGGTGTCGTTGGTCATTCAAGCGCCGTCGCTTCTCTTGAAAGGTCAGAAGGCAAGTACGGGTGATTTCGCGTGCGTGAGTGGCCCGGAAGATAGCGTCTATGGCATATTCACTGGACAGTACTCCAGGGGATGGTATGAAGGTGTCTAGAGGGAAAGTTGGTTCTCAGCCAAACAGCAGAAAAAATGGAGAGTAACCGGCAATGTCATGGTGCGAAGAATTGTAGTCAACTGTGACGTACGGCAACGCGAGATCCCAGTCGGTGTGGTTGGTAGAAACATACATAGCGAGCATATTTGTAAGAGTTCGATTTAGACGCCCCGTGAGTACATTGGTTTGCCCGTGGTATGACGTAGTCAGCATGTGTTTCGTTTTACAGGACTGCAAGATGTCGGCTATGACCTTCGACAAAATGGTGCGGCGATGGTCTGTAAGCAGCTGCCGTGCGGCTCCGTGTAGCAAAATCACGTCCTTGAGGAGGAAGTTGGTGACATCTGTGACGCAGCTTCTTTTGAGAGCTCATGTGATGGCGTAACGCGTGGCGTAGTCGGTGGCCATGGCTATCGACTTCTTACCCTCGGAAGACAAGGGGAAATGGTCAAGTAGTACCAAGATAACCCGGAAGAACGGTTCTGACGGAATATCAAGTGGTTAAAGGCGTACGGCAGGGAGTGTCGATAGTGAGCCCCGCCGCAGTGGTCTAGTGGCTAAAGTACTCAGCTGCTGACCCGCAGGTTGCGGGTTCGAATCCCGGCTGCAGCAGCTGCAATTCCGATGGAGGCGGAAATGTTGTAGGTCCGTGTGCTCAGATTTGGGTGCACGTTAAAGAACCCCAAATGGTCGAAATTTCCGGAGCCCTCCACTACGGCATCTCTCATAATCATATGGTGGTTTTGGGACGTTAAACCCCACATATCAATAAATAGTGTTTTGCGGCGCTGACAATTCTCACAAGCCGCAACGTATCTTCTGACTGAGCGTACAAGCCCTGGCCAAAAGAAGCGTCGGCGTATTCGGTCATAAGTGCGTGACACACCAAGGTGACCAGCAGTCGGAAGGTCATAAAGTTCATGTGAAACTTCAGAGCGAAGGTGTTGCGGAATGACAAGCAGCAGCGCCGGGCCATCTGGCTCAAAACTTTTATGGTATAATACACTATCGTGGAACACGAATGAGCGATTGGACTGATTGGAAGATGATGATTAGAGGTGCTCAATGATATTATGCAAAGACGCATCAAAACGCTGCTCGTCACAGATGCATGTCATTTGCGATAGGAAAAGACGCAAAGCTCGGCGTCGGCGTCAAGCATAGTGCTCGACTCAGCAACCGGGTAGCGGGACAGGCAGTCTGCGTCCTGATGTAAGCTACGCGAAAAAATGACAGCTACAAAAATACGTACAAAAAGAATATATCACTCTTTTGTCTTTGCCCTGCCACTTTTATTTGATATATAACATGTTTCTGGGGAACAACACCAGCTGTCGACGTGCCAAAATATTGAGGAGGAATCCCTTCACACCGAACGCAAGTGAGCATTGCTGTCCAAAAGTGGGTCATTGAAAGAGCTTCGAGTTACGCAGTCTTCGGCCAGGGCACGGAAATTGAAATTCGGTTTCACCCCGTGGGGCCATGTTCACCGTAGACTTAAAAAAACCTAAAATTTATCGAGATCGAAGGCTCCCAAAATCAATAGTATCATTCTTTTGACAGTTGTGCAGTGTGTTCTCTGGTTTCCAGTTCCGACATGGGTGGAGCCACTACCTTGAATGGGCAGGCCACTTGACTTCTCCCTCGCAATTCTAGTAAAGCTCTTTGTATGTCTGTTTTATTCCAAAAGCAATGGTGATATTTAAAGTAAAGGTTTTCAGTACTAGTGGTATATTGGTCATTCGACCACCCACAACGATTTGGTAAACAGTGGTCAAAACGAACGTATTACACGTCTCAATTTCTTTATTTTTCTCGTATGTAGAAACAGTCTCGCAGAAGAGACCTACAAAGCCTTGCAGAAATACTCAATTAGAAACCTTCAGAACCCCGATACTTGTACACAGTACTTGGCAGAGATGAAAATTTACCAACATCTGTTGGCAATTGGCTTGTGTTTCCTTGAGTCGAATTTGTGGTTTGGCCTTTTCCGTTGTAGCTAAACTAGCACTGGAGTCTTGCTAAGTTGATGGCTACATAGCAATAATTGATGTTTCGCTACCGCTTCTCCGTTCCGCATATTTGGGATTAACTGCCGGCACTAGCATTTTAGTATTGCACTGCTTGCTCGGACAGACAATTTAGCTTTCTATTAGAATTAGAAAAAGCAAGCAGCCACTGCAGCAGCTTGAAGCAGCCGGATAGATAGATAGATAGATAGATAGATAGATAGATAGATAGATAGATTGAAAAGGAGCTGAGAATTGCTAGCTGAAAAACTGATGTGAAAGTCGATCTTCGATCTAAGTGGCGGAAACAAAAAGACCATCGAGGTGCGCAGAGGTGGCTGAAATACATCAAAAGCTAACAAAGTTGTGTGTAGAACTTGTGTAAATATGGACCTATTAGCCGTATCTGAACTAATTATTGACTTTTGGCTATTGTGTACTTTCACATCGTAACTTGTACTGCCTTGCTTGCTGTGCCTTTATTGTTTATTTAAGGGGTATGTTCTCTACTAAAAGAAAAGGAGTGGCCAGTGCCACCATAGTCGTATGAACCTCTCCTATGTCAAGAGTTTAGTAAAAAATTCAAGAAACAGCTTTTCGTTCTAAAGTTATCAGCCAGAGAAAATAGGAGCACGTCATCATGCTTGATATGTGATTATAAATCACAACTTGTCAAGCACTGAAGTGTTGGACATGCACCGAAATTGCTGCTTTATTTCAGCGCAGCCGCTATATTACAGCATCGATTCTAACAGCCTGTGTGCTAAAAGGAGCCAATAAACAATGAAATGCCTGTTGTATTAAACTCATATCTACTGAGCTACCATCTTGAAGACCCCGGCACCAAACTCATAAGGCGGTTCTTCAATTTTTCGGGGACAGCGAACTAGACAACTGGTTACTGAAGCAGACCGCCACGCCCTCCTTCATGGACGCCATTTATATTCTTCTTCTCTGGCCCTCACATCTTAACAGTCTCTCCCCATTTTCCTACGATCAGTGAGCCGTCCTTCTAACTAGAGCTGCAAGAGTCACATCATATCGCCTCCTCTTCTTTTACCTCCTCTCTTTCTAAAATCATTCGGAAACCTTTATTTTTCATGCTCACACTGAAGCTGGTCAGAACAAACAGACGTGCCGCGGATGTGAATTTGCGTCTGATTGTCATTTCCATAATTGTAGGGATGTTTTTAAAATAATTGACTGATTTACTCTAATTTCGCTCTGAGGTACAATAAAGCTACCCTGTATAACTGTAACTATAAAATACGAGGTGACGAAATCTTCTTTTCGTGCCGTTGTTTGTGTAAACAGGTTGTACATGTAGTGCTGCGTTTTCGAAGGAGTCACCATGGAAATGTGCCAAAAATAATTAGCTGCATAGGATGAAAACTAATAAAGGTGCTGACTAAACTGTGTTACAATACACGCAGGAGACTTCACATATTTATCTAAAAAACAAATGCAGAGTGCCCTCATTTTTCTCTAATATCAAATCGTGCATAACTTTTCCTTTCACCAAAAAAAGTTAAGAGTGAAAGGCAGCGTAAAATCGACGTAACGAGCCTGCCAAGAGACTTCAAAAGAAAAAAATTTGGCAGATCACACGTACCTGGGAATCGACGTTATGCGAAGCATACAGAGGGTAGGTGACCTTGTCGCAATTGTGCTATTGAGCAAGACGTCGTGAACTGACGATAGACAGAGAAATACTTAAAAGGAAGGGACAGGGAGGTTAACCTAGACGAACTGGTTTGCTACCCTGTACGGGGATGGGAAAAGGGTCGAAAAGAGGATAGCTATAGAGAGGTATAAAATCAATTAAAAAAACAAAAAAACGCTTGCGCACACAATCAGGGAGTTTCGATCAGAGTCGTTTGGACAGGCCGGTTGAACGCAAGAAGCGCATGAGCGCCTTCACAGCCTTCTTCTGCGACATAAAGTCTTGTCGGCAGCGCAGGAGTCTTTCTTCCGAAAGAGGCTGATTGTCCAGTTCTTCTAGTGTATTGCAGAGTGACTGTCTCTGCGAGCAGTATTGCGGGCATTCGCACAGAATGTGCCAAGTTGTTTCATCACTGCCTCAATGGTTGCATGCAGCAGTGTCAGCCATTCCTATGCGGAACGCGTACGCATTGGTAAATGCGACGCCCAACCATAACCTCCACAGAATAGTAGCGTCTCGTCAGCCTAATTCCGGAAGAATTCGAAGACTGAGAGTTGGGTCTAAAGTACCTAACCGTGCATGGAAAAAATGTGACTCGTTCCATTGTGACGTGGTGCGCTTGCGAGCAAGCATGTGGAGTTTCCGTGCAGTGTCAGTTCTGGAAAGCGGAATTGATATTTCATCGCTTTCAGTATGGGCAGAACGCGCAGCTCGATTGGCCCGTTCATTGCCAATTATTCCACAATGACTCGGCAGCCATTGAAAGGCTATTTCGTGTCCTTCCTCAATGAATTGGTGAGTCTTTTCTGCAATCTCAAATACCAGCTGTTCGTACGGGCCGTGGCGTAAAGGGGATAGAAGGGATTGCAACGCCGCCTTCTGACGATAAATATATGCACATATGTTGCCCGCACAGACATTAGTTAAAGAACTGCAAGTATTTGCAGCTATCTGCAACTCCAGCTGTTTGCACTTGCGCAACGATGCACTGGAACATGCTTAATAGCAACACACGGAAGCTGATATGAAGCGCCGATGCTCACGAAGATGCTCGCACTGGACAGTGCTACGTAAATCAACTTCAGCGCATGGTAACTAACCACAATTGACGTTAACCCGACGTGATGGCTGTATCCAAGGAGTAAATATGTAATGTTTTTGAAATTGGGTAGGAAGCACTGCAAACACTATTGACGTTTCACAAAGACTAGCTTCTATTAGAAAAATAGTTCCTAGACATGGCGTAGCTGTCTGGTAATATGCTTCATTGTCACACAGAATGCTGTGACTGGATTCCAGCTGAAACCCTGACATTTATTCTTTGTAATCTTTGGTTCGACGCTATTTATGTCGGGTATTTCTTAACTCTCGCGCGTTAAAATTGCCCATGTGTGTTTTAGTCGTTCCTTGGTAGATACTAAGTGTCGATCACCTGTGGCGATACTCGCATACCAGCGGCACGTACCCGCCCGTGGGTATGTGTGCCACTCACTGGCGGCAAGTGCTTGAAGACGTACGTGACGGGATTGTGACATTATTGATGTCTTGGCCAGCGCATGTATTCGGTAAACCATCTTACCTCCCATGCTAATAATTCACGCCAAGTTAAGGGGCTCACCAAAATAGTACCCACACGTAAGTGGATAGATGATAGATAGATAAATATATAGATAGATAGATAAATAGTAAGATACGCTCAAAGTCACCTAAGTTCACTGAGAAATGCTTCACATTTAATAACAGCCGCAGTTTTGCACTCCTGCCATTACGCATATGGACTGCTTTGAAATATGAACAAAAGGATAGCTTACGAGTGGTTACTAATGACCGACGACCATAAAATTCAGTTGTGGCGTTACTGAGTGGTATATTGTTATCTTGATTTTTAACAATAAAATTGCCTTAATTCTTTGCGTGGTTGTTGTTGAAACTTGCTAGCACCAAGAAAGGCAAATGAAGTCCAGAAATGCGAGTAAACGTACCACATACGTTATGGCTAGTGGACTACACTAAACGCATTCATAGCCAGCTCAATCGTGACGTTGACTACGGAGAAAGATGGTCAAATGAAATAAGGCGATGATGTAAAAATTATCCAAAGATTACCAATTTTCATGACAAAATTCTGCCGTAAAGGGTGAAAAATCAGCGCAGCTTTCGTTAAGTCGTGCAGGGCTTGTTCGTTGCAGAAACAGTGGGCACCTAGCTGCTCGTGAAACTGGCACGGCGACGCTTTTACCCTCTCAACTTTCTCTTTTCCTCCTCTATCTAGTTATATATTTACTCGCTATCATCTCCTTCTTTCTCTCATCAACACACTCACATATCACCGCTAATAGTTGCCCTTACTTACTTTTTGCAAAACTATACTATACTCAGGTATGTTATGATAAAGTTATCACTCTAAACAGCCGACTGCTTAGGACACTCGTCTTTGGATGTCTTTGTGTCTCCATTTCTTACTGTTTTAGTTTTGTTCACTCTCTCGATCTAAACACTATCTCAGCGACTCGTGTTTTGCGCCTGGCGCTGAACAAATTGAAATGCGCGACGTGAGAGTGAAGCAAAAGGGGGCGAAGTAGTGGACGGAGAATACGGGGACTGTTTGATGATAATGACAATTTTCCATCAGCTACTGAGGGCACAGTTTGAGCCTAATAGCTCTGCTGTAAAACATTGGAAGGTAGTATGCAATTCATTATGCAGGCCTAATCCTGATGACATTTCTCGGTGTAAGCCACCGTAAAGAAATGTGTGACAGGTGCCTTTTGGCTGACCTGAAGCTACAGAGCATCAAAGATTGGTTTTCCGGAAGTTCAATAAGAATCTGCTGGATTGCTGCAGACTTTAACTGGGTGTGTGTTGTTAACACTCTAGCTACTATTTTAAACTAGCATTCTATTCTCAACGAGGCCACGTTAACTTTATGCGAAACTCAGTAAAAATGCCGCGCCAGCCATCAACCTGAATGCGATAGTTGGACTCGGCAAAGGAAACTCCAATTTTACGAGAGATGCTGCGAAGAGCGCCTGCCTTAACTGCAATCTTGCTTCAAGCACGGAGCCCTGCCGAATGATGTCTTTGCCACTAAAAGCATACATAGGCAAAATAAGTGCATGTGTTTGATATATTTATTTGTTCTTGCTTTTCACTCATTGCTTACCACTCGTGCTGCAGCTTGCTAGAAGACATGAACTGCAGCGCAAAAGAGGTAAATACAAAAGAAGAACATAGTAAAGAGCGCTTAACTTCGAACGACTTCAAAGACGCTCAGAGTCAGCTATAGTATCTGGTATGTATTGCGGTAAGGTGCGGCCTGGTAAGGAGCGTCCTCCCGTGCCTATTCATCGATCAATGTAATTTGTCTTTGAGAAAGTGTATTCTCGTCGGATACAAAGCATAAAAAGGAAGAATATTCGTGATGCCCTCAATTTTTTATGCTTTCGTTCTGGGGCACAGAAGCTTGTTTATTGACACCACCAGCGCACTCCTTGTAGAATAACAAAAAGAAGGAAAAAACTTTCTCCGCTACACATGACAGTTTGCAACATCTGACGTGGTCCTTGGGTGTTCAGTTTCAAGCACACTATCCGCCATGCCTGGAAATAGCGGGCTTAGGTACTTTTCCTCTAATATTGAAAATACCCTTGTCAAAAACAAGAAGCAGACCAGGTGATGGCATGTCCCATTTTTCCAACCAATGCTTTCTTCCTCTCTCTTCTTCTGTCCTCACACACAAACACACACATACGCAGCCCCCCCGCCCTCACACACACTCATGAACTACGTTCAGGCCTTCGACACCAACCGGACGTTCACAGTGCCAGTGGGCAAGATAAGTGTGCCGCGTTCCGTTAACCGCGGCGTCTCACAAGGCATCGTCCTCAGACCATACTTGTTAATTTTGGTACTCCAGTGTTTTTAAGAAACGACTGCAATTTCTGTGTGTGCAGTTGGGTGCGCTGACGACGTCATACTCAGTCTGCTGGCACTTCAAGCCTGCGGTTGTGTCGTAGTCCTTCAACGGTTCTCTTCGCATGTCAGCATCGCGGGGAACGAGTCTGCAGACAAGCTCGCCAAACGAGCACACTCCGCTGCAGCCGCACTGATGAACAACGGCAGGCTCATTCGACTCGGCACGTAAAACCCAGTGACTCCTTTCACCCGTAATGAGCGAGGGCTTTTCTAAGCCCTGAAGACCGGCTCCATGTGGCCAGCAGAACGGAAGCATAGTTCCCGCGGCATGATTGTGTCGAAATGCGGCGATTTCGGCATGACAGAAACACTGCTCCGCCTCTTTTGTATGTGTCCAATCATAAGACAAATGACAATAATTTTATCGTGAATCGTCCTATTTGTCATATTAGTTTTTTTTCTCGGAGTGCGTGGCAATTATGGTCAACCAATACAGCTAAATTCAAATGTTCCTTACTTTTGTAAGCCGAAGAACTAAAAGCGTTAACAAGGAAGTAAAGCACTAAGAAAGCCTTTTGAAAGCCACAAACGACCGATAGAAAGGAAGAAGACTGAGAATGAAAGCGCAGGCCTAATCAGAAGCAGAAAGACTATGCAAAAAAAAATGCAGCCTGCTATTCTACACTGCGTAATATTTATTGAAGATAAAAAAGTGTGTGAAGAGAAAGAAACAGAAATAGCACTTCATCACTGACAATAAGCACTTCATACATTTTTCTTAAGATAAATGTCCCGAGATAAATAAAAACAAGTGAGCTCAGTAGAAAATCACTAAGCTATAGGTATCAAATTATCGCAATTATCATGCTGAAACATAACAGGGGTAAATTGTGTACAAATGGGCTTCCTCAAAAGAGAGAACATAATTTAGCGCATTGAAATTTAGTGATGTGTTGTCAAAGATCGCCAAGTTGTGTCGACTCTCATTTTGACACTTACTCAAATCACCGCTCTGCAACAATATGAAGACGTAACAGTGCATTTCTTATTAGTGGACGTCTATACACTGTGATGGGTCCCGCAGACTAACCAACACCTCGATGTCCGCAGATAAAAACTATGTAAATTTCCTGAGATTTACGAGCTCAAATCACAATAACTTGTGGTATGTCAGAGTAGGTGGCTCAAAAATTTAGACGACATAATAATAACATCTGAGGTTTTCAATCCCAGAATCACAATATCATTATGACGAACGCCGTGGCGGAGGGCTCCTACAACTTTTCGACCACCTGGCAATTTTAACAGTGTGATTTCAATAATAATACCTTCCGTATAGTTTTTGGCCACGTAGTTTTACTTGTTTTTTTTTCTTCTTTGATCAAGCAACTACTCTTTCTTCAAATCTATCCTATTTTTCATGTTTCGCGTTTGTTTGACTGCGAACACACACGGACACAGAAATCTTTATGAAAACTTGAGAGCGCTCACATTCGAGTGAATGGTTATTACCAGAATGTGGAGCATTCATGTGTGCATATCATTGTTAAGTAACATGAAACATGCATCAAGAATTGGCATTTTTTTAAATATGATGCCTTTCTTGCGTACTGCAAGGACTTCTGGCGTTTATCGCCAGAAATGCTTTCACTATCTATCTATCTATCTATCTATCTATCATCTACTCAGACGCTTATGTCAGAGGGCGCTCATGATGAAGTCCTACACTTAGTATGAACCAAAAATAGTATAAGAAGGTATGATGATTTGACGAATATGCCGTGCTTGTAAAGGCATGAAGAATGTTACAATCCGGTCGCATACGTCATCAAACACTTGCTGCCAGACATTGGCACATACCCGTGGGCGAGTATTTGCCACAAGTGATTGACACTCCGCAGCTTCCAAGAATTGTGACAACATACACGTGTAATATAGATGCATGAGCGTTAAGAAAAAGCTAACATGGGCAGAACAAACAATAAATATCAGGCTTCTTGTAGAAATTGAAGCGGAGAATTCTGCGCATCAATCAAGTATCCTACCACAAAGCCACGCCAGGTCTTAGAGCAACTTTTCAATAGACCCTAACGTTCGTGCAACGTAAATGGTGGCTTCAGTGGTAGATATTCACTTTTTATAAACATTACATATGTACTCCTAGGATTCAGCTGTCTCGTCGAGTTAGCGCTAATTGTAGGTAGGTGCCATCCGCTTAAGTTGATTAATGCAGCAATGTCTATGATTACCATTCTCGCGAGCACCAGCTCTTCATATCAGCTTATCGCTTATGGTGTTGCTATTTCTATGTTGCTGTCGTCATCATTGCGCAAGTTCAAACGAATTGTTATGCAAGCATCTGCAACTATCTGCAATCTCAACATCTGCAACTATCAACAAATATCTGCAAAATCTGCGTGGAACATTTGTACATGCAGTTTCGCGTCATTTCATATCGTATCACTCACTAAGAAATTACAACAGAGTCGCTTTCCTACCACCAGCTTCTCATAACGTCGATTCTCAAGATATGTGAGATCTGCTTATTTTCAATATAGTGATAACAATGGCCTACAGTGCAAAAACTCTCTTTAGGTTTATTAACTAATCAAAATAAAATAAGGTTCTTAACTGTGTATGCTTACTATGAGCCAGCTTTAAAAACTTGGTGGAATTAAAAGGAAGACTTCATTGGAACTACTTACGGGGCGAAGAAATGTGCTAAGTAAATCGGCTTCTCGCATCCAAAATAGGTTCACGCGCACGATCGCTAAGACTGTTTCCGGTCTTGCATGTCACAACTTGCCACAACTTCACGTGTGCACTTGGAGAACTTTAAAACATGTACACATCTCCCTGAGAGTGGCTGGAATGGTAAATAGAAACATTACCGTATGATTTTACTCATGGTATATTATTCGAATTGGTATAGTTTCCCCGCCCCCTTCCCGCGCTTCTAGTTAAATTCACAAACCGAGCTTGTAATTACATCTCGCTCGACTGATTCATTTCTGTGCCTTTTTCGCGCGTTAAGTGGGCAGTTAGCATAAGAAGGGTAAGGCAAAAGTTGCATTAGTAGTTGGGCTCTTCCAGCCCAAAACAATGATATGACAGTGATAGGTGAAACAGCGGAGCATCAAATTTGGTCTATCTAGGGTTTTTTAACGGGCACCGACAGCTAAACACACGGTCATTCAGAATTTTACTGCCATTGATATTTGGTCGACAAGGCCCGTATGCGCCTTCAGACCTCGTCAGCCGTAGAGCACTACAACCACTAGACCACCATGGTGAAGCAGTCACAGGAGTTTTGTTGGTGTATATATACGAATATCCATATCCCTGACTGCTAAAAATTCCATCTAAGTACATATACACCTTAACAAAGCTCATAACAATGATTTCAAAACAAAGACGTACATTCACTACTTGATGAATATTCCGAAGCGTGAGCTAATTGAGACTCAGGTAAAATAATCAAAATATTCCTTCGCGAGAACTGACATAGCTTCCTGTGTGAATCTTTTCTGCAGCAGCATATGATTTTCTCCGTACTATATATGGTAAAAACCTGCCTTTGATGACTGCAGGAGCTTTCTGAAGTCAAGAAATTGACTGAGTGAAGACATGTTCACTCAGACTCTCAATGAAGAGCACCCAGACGCCTTCCGCTGCTGTTTTCTGCTGAACTATGCAAAGACTAACACCGTACTCATACCTAACATATCAATACTGCATTCTAGGCTAGTGTGTTATATTTCAAGCATAAACACAAGCCTGTAGCTCAAGTGAGGCAGCAGCTGCGTGCAATAGCGCCGTCTAGAGCCACGCACTTTGCCGCTTCAAACAAGTGTGATGCTGAGTTTACATGTGTTGTTTCTCTTACGTTGAATAAAGCAAAGCATAAGTATATGAATGAATTCACGATGTAACACATCTGTTAATGTAGAAGGTTGTCAGTCAGCACAGGGGCTGTCCGGATATGCGAAAGTGATCAAGCTTGTTGCAACAAACTTAGTTTATGCGAGCAGCCACTAAGTGTGAATATAACCGGTATGTTTCCCTTAATTATGCATGTGGACGAGGATAATTATAGTTGCTCGAGTGAGAGCTTAAGAAATTCCTGCAACGGCGAAACAAAACTTCCAAAACAAGCAAATCTTTCTTACTCAGAAGTGTGAAATTATGTGTTAAAAAAAGGCATCAAGGCTCAATAATGATAATTGCTCGTGTGAGAAGTTGAAAAATTCTCAAAACATCGAAAAAAGCCTAAAACAAGAAATATTTCTCACTCAGGAGCGTTAAATTATGTGTTTTAAAAGAACAAAAAGGCCACAAAGTCCTAATAGTGAGGAACGCGAATTCATGCGAGTGGAAGGGAGGCTCACTGGTGACGCCACTGGAAGAAAAATACTCTAGAGATGGTGGCAAAATAAGCAGAAAAATAAAACTTACGCTGGTTCCCTCATGAAAAAAAAATGGCAGCATATCCACGGAGTGAATGATGGAGAGGGGGCGAAGAATTCGTCCGTCCATTCGTTCTTGCATCCGTCCGTTCATGCATCCGTCAGTGTGACTGTCCATGCGTCCATCAGCCCGTCCGTGCGTGCGTCTGTTCGTGCGTCCGTCTCTGCGTTCGTCTATGCAGCCACCCCTGCGTCCATTCATGCGTCCATCCATGCATCTGTCTATGTGTCTGTTCGTCCATCTATTCAACACTCCAAGTACCACCATCTCGCATCTTTTCATCATATATTCCCCATATAGAAGCATCGTCATCGAGCGCACATTCGAAGGACTAAACGAGAGGTGGCACACGCACACTTTCTTGCGGCTTGCGCTTCGGGTCCACTTCCCACCTTTAACCACCTCGAGTTCATGGTATATACTAGTTCACTGTATTCATGGCACTGCGGCTGAACGCTCGCTAAACCTTTCGAAAACCAAGGAGGTTACGCCAAGCGAGTATGATGTAGCAAACTTTTTCAGTCAGATAGTGCTCAATGTATATGGCAATGGCTGCTAATGGGAAATGAGAGGCGGAGAATTTGGCTTTTACTTTTTTACGGCTTACGCTTCGTATCTACTTCCCATTTTTAACCACCTCGAGTTCATTCATGGTATATACAAGTTCATTGTATTCATGACACTGCGGCGTAACGCTCGCTAAACCTTTCTAAAGCTAAGAAGGTTACACCCAGCGAGTAAAACGTAGCAGCCCTTTCTTTTCAGATAGTGCTCAATGTACATGCCAATGGCTGCTAGTGGTGATCGCAGCTTGCGCGTTAACTAAAATCCGAATGCTTCTGTCTCTCATTCCCCATTAGCAGCCATTGACATGTACATTGAGCACCATTTTTATTGTTCAACAACGCACAGAAGAAGTCTCTCACCAGCACCACCTTGGAGGTCGAAATGTTATACTTGTTACATACTACGCGGGACACACGGGCGCCGCTATAAGGATTTTCGCCCCTAAAAAAACTTTCAGGCTAGGCGTTCCTCTCAAGTTTCAGACCTCGCTGCTCAAGCCTGAAAACGCGTCTCTTGGAGCAGCGTATGCATCGAGCAAGCTTTCGTCATAAAGGTCCATTTACAGCCACGCTAACAAGTCTCCTACCACACGTGCTGCCAACTGTCATGTAAAACACACGTGCTTCTTTTCTATTTAAGCATTTTTCTCTTCTTTCCGCGGTGAGCAATTTGCTAAGAAAATAAAAGGCTTGACTTTGCCACGTCTATTTATGCAGGGATGCCATGCGGAGAACGACGCAAAAAGAGATATAAGGAGCAAAAACGCCACCAGCAGTTGTTGCTCAAGGATGCAGTACTCTTCTTTTCTTGAATCCTGCTAGAAAACTTGGATCCAGCTCAGACCCAGTCGTCCAGTTAAGGGTCGTGGAGTGGGCCACACAGGTCGCCGCCGGCCTTGGGTTAATGGCCATCTTACACGGAATCATCCGCAGTTGCTTTCTGACGGAATAAAATTTTACCATTCATACATCTATTTCCTCATCCTGTGTTTTTGCGCAATGCTTGTTATACAGGAAATATACCTAGTGTGATTTGATTCCATCAGTGCATCGCGAACAAAGTATCTAGATACGTATTTTTAAAGCTATGTGAAAGCGTTGAAGTTTGCTTGTCTGAGCAGTCGGTATACAAAAAAACCTACAGAACCGACGCAGATAAAACTTGCCATTGTTGAAAACCTGAAGCGGCACCCACGCGCTCTTGACATGACATTTACCTGATGTACGACATCTCAGTCACAGTTACTTCAGCTAAACCTTGTGTCAAACTCCGAATGAAAGAAAATAAACAAACTATGCCTTAATCTCTTTCAAGTGACATATTTATCGGCATATATAGACGTGCAAGTGTATTCGCTCGCAAATACATTGAAAGATTCGCGCATTAGCACTGTTCACGTGGTTTAATTGCTTTCTCAAAGAAACGATTTAACGTACCTCAAATGTAACGCCTAACATTTCAACATGAAGAAGAGCGGAAAACCACCGAAGTGATGATCATAATTACTATTTCTGCAGATGCTGGCTATAGCCTAAAATTTTTCATCATTTATACATTTCTTCAATTTGTGGACTTTTTCTTGAAGGGCGCCTGTTCAACTACAGCAGTGCGTCTGGAACTTCATAGAAACAAAAGCTGCGTCGTACAAATGTCAAAAGTTGAGAGGAATGTCTGTGTCGTGTGGCTCTTTGCCTTCGAGGACGGTTTTCGTGCTGTGGCATTTCCTGCCGACCCGTCTGTCTCTATGTCCACCCACAGCGGTTCTTGTCTTGCCCCCGTTTCTTCGTGAACAGCTTCATGGGGTACAGCCGACAGTTGGGAGGCATTCCAGGTACGGCCGTCCTCCAAGTGGAATGACCATCGTCCTACCCGCCTCAGTATTTTGAGTGGAGCCCCAGAACTAGGAGTGGCTTTTATTCCAGGTACCGGGCGTTTCACCCGCACGTAGGCCCCCACTTTAAGTTTGGACTCCCGGGCTGCTCTTCGCTTGTCTGCATACGCCTTATTTCTTTGTTGGTATTCGCAGACACGACGCCGAAGTCTACGCAGTTCACGGGCGGGACGGGTGCCGAAATCCGCTGACGGCTGGCCAACAACATCTAATGATGTCCTCATGTGGCGGCCATGAAGCAACACTGCTGGAGATGTGCCAGTGCCGCTGTGGGGTGTGGCTCGGTATATACTCAGGTACTCTATAACTGTGGTCTTGATTGGTCGCTGCTCTAGGAGAGCTAGTTGTATATACAATTTCAATACCCTGTTGAATCTTTCCACTAAGCCATTGGCTTGAGGGTGGTAAACTGCCGAGAAGAAATGCTTCATGCCCCTGTCTGCAAGGAAGCACTCGAATTCTTCGACGTAAACTGTCGGTCGTGATCTGAGACTAGTTAAGTCGGGTAACCCTCTCGCGTAAAGACAGCAAGCAGAAAGTTGATCACCGTGCGAGAAGTGATGTCACTGCAGAACGCAATCTCTGGCCATCTGGAGAAGTAGTCCACTACCACGATGACAAATCGACAGTCGGCCGGTGCACGCTCAAAGAGGCCCATGATGTCTATTGATATTTTGTCCCAAGGCCTGTCAGGAAGCGGGACAGGCTGTAGTGGGGCTTGCCAGTTCTTGACACTCTTGTCCGAGGCTTGACAGGTGCTGAAACTCTGGACAGTGGCCTCCACATGCTTGTCAAGGCAAGACCACCAGTGCTCCCTGATGCGCTGCTTTGTCTTCACAATTCCCGGGTGTGACTCATGAGCTAACTGGATGAATGTGTCCCTTAGCTTGGCAGGCACTACAACGCGTTCTGTGCGCAGAAGCAACCCATCTACTACCGAGAGCTCGTCTCGTATATCGTAGTACGGAGTCAGTTCTGCGGAAAGTCTTTTCCTTGTTGGCCGTGATCACAGGATAAATTGCATTACCTGCCGTAGTATGTCATCCTCCGCGGTAGCCACCTGAAGATTCTCCCGATGTACAGACGATGTAACCAAGGACACAACCTCTTCATCAACATGGAAGCCCCCTTCTGTGTCTGGCACGGGCAGTCTGGACAAGGCATATGCTACCTGGTTGTTGGCTCCGCTGCGGTACTGTATTTTGAAGTTGTAGCGCAGCAGTCGTGCGGTCCGCCTTGCAATACGAAGTGGCCGCTGTCCTGTGTGCTACGGGATGAGAGCAGTGCCACCAAAGCCTGGTGATCCGTCAGTAAAGTAAATGATCTGCCCAAAGGTAAACATGCCACTTCTCGCAGGCCCACAGACAGGCGAGGGCCTTGCGTTCTCCGGCCGAGTATTTTCGTTCTGTCTCTGTTAATGTCCGCGATGCAAATGCCACAGTACGCACATGGGACCCCTCCACATGCTGCAGTACGGCATCGAGACCGTACGCAGAGGCATCTGTTGCGACAATGACAGGTAGCGTCGGGTCAGACATTCGGAGGACGTTGTGGGATGCTAGAAGTCTTTTTACTCCCGCGAAGCTCTCTTTCGCAGCGTCATCTCAGTCGAAGTGCACTTTGCGAAGTAGATGACGCATTGTCTCTATTTGCTCTGCCAGTCGCGGCACGAATTTGGAATAGTATTCTACTAGCCCCAAAAAAGAGCGCAGCGTGGCTGCATCTCTAGGCGCAGGAGCATTGATGCTTGCATCAATTTTGGTCTGGAGCGGTGCTATACCCTCTGCGCTGACGCGATGTCCTAAGAACGACAGCTCCGACGTGTTGAAGACGCAGTTTTTGTTGAGCTTGAGCCCAGCTTCTGCTATTCGTTCCAGCACTTGTTCCAGGTTTTGCCTGTGTTCGCTCTCCGTTTTGCCAAAAATGATTATGTCATCCAAGTAGCATAAGACCCCTTTGCAACCTCCAAGAATTTTCGTCATTATCTGCTGAAACACAGCTGGTGCCGATGACAACCCGAAGCAGACGCTCTTGAATCTGAAGAGGCCATCGTGAGTTATAAATGAAGTTAGGTCCCTGCTGTCTGGGTGCAGCACAACCTGATAGTAGGCTGATGCCAGGTCCACCTTGGAAAAGCAGCGGGCTTCATTGAGGGCATGAAGCAGCTCCTCCATATGAGGCAAAGGGAAGTTGTCTGCTACTATAGTTTTGTTAGGTTCCCGGAGATCGACACACAGTCGAATGCTACCATCTGCTTTGCGGACTGCTACAATAGAAGATAACCACTCGGAAGCATTGACTCTCTCAATGACATCAGCAGCAAGTAGCTTCTCAATCTCGTCAAAGATCGGCTGGCGGACTGAAAATGGTAGGGGTCTCAGCTTCTGTGCGACTGGCGCGATGGAAGTTTTCATCTTAACTTTGTGTTGCACACCTCTTACAAGTCCCAGGCCAGGCAAAAACAAGTGACCAAACGTGGTCCACAGCGTTGGCGGCATTCCAAACTTGGGAGAGCCAAGGGGTTTTTCACGCCTGGGGCTTTGGGGAAGGCCTGAACTCATTGCTGGAATCTCTCGGCATTCCTGCGTGGACATTTGCAGGCAGCGCAATTCCTCTCGCATGATGCGAAGGCCAAGGGCTTGAACAGCATCCAGGCTAAGAAGAGATGTACCACATGGCGTAACATGAAAAGTTACAATGGCTTCTTTCCCCTTGTATGTGACTATGGCGTGAAATAGCCCGAGAACGGGAACTTCCTGCGCGAAAAATCCAGCAATGTTAGATGGGAACTTGTCAGTTGTACTGCGTTTGCGAACAAGCCTTGGAATTAGTGCTCACCCATAATAGACACGGCCGAGCCTGTGTCCATCAAAAAGTTCATGGTATGCACCCGTGTCGTCGCGGTAACTGAGGCGACATGGACATCCACGTAGACGCCTGTGCTCTTATCAGTACGGACCGTCAAGATGCTAATGACACTGGTAGCATCCTCTTCCGAAACGATTTCCTAGACCTCTGCAGAATACCCTTCTCGGCCGCGACGGTAGCTGCGACATGCTCTCTTAAAATGGCCGCGGCGTCCGCAGGCAAAACATGTGCGACCGCGCGCGCGACATTCCGTAGTCGAACACCGTGCTGCGCCGCAGTTTCCGCAGGCATTTACATTTCTAGGCTCGGGGACAGCAGTGGCGGCGGCATTCATATCAGGTATTATCGCCGTTATCTCGTTGATCGTGCCTGGCTCAGCTGTCTCGCAACTGCTGCTGAATGCGCTGCACAGGATTGGCGAAGGCTTCGAATTCACGCTGGGTTTGCTAACGAAGCCGTGTTACATCGACAGCATGATCGAACGTAAAGTTATCGCCCTCCAGCAGCAATCGCTCTCGTAGCCGCGGGCTCGTGATGCCTGCTACGAACTGTTCACACAGTTTTCGTCAACTTGAGTGGCGAAATTGCAAAAAGCTGCTAACTCCCGAAGCGCTACGGCGAAATCAGTGATGGGCTCACCCTGCAGTTGACGACGCTCCCGCAATCGATGGCGTTGAAGGCGGACGTTGCAAGGGACGGCGAAATGCTTCGAAAGCATCTCAACGGCTACGTCGTACTCGTCGGGTGGGCGTAGGGCTTCCGTGGTCATGTCTTGCGTTCCAGTAGGTGCAGTGGTTCCGATGATTCCAGCGGCGGCATCTGGCGTGGCTGTGACACCGGGTGCAGCACTCGTTGTCTCTGCCTTGGTTTGCGTCGTACTAGGTGGAAGCACGTCGAAAATGCGCTGTCCTTCTGTCCCAAGACAGTTCAGCAGGAGGGCTCGGCGACGGGGTGTGGGTAGCTCGTTCGCTCCGGACGCCAGCAGAAACCTTTCGAACAGTCGCAACCATCGGCCACATCGGGCTTGCCGGGGGTGGCCAGAAAAGGAGGCGGTGGCAAAATGCCCGTGGAAGCCATCCTCCTCGCCAGAATGTCGTGTAGCCGGCACGGCGACACGTGAAAGTAACCACGCTACACCACTGTACGATCCATGGCAATAACCCAGTTTAATCTGCGAGTACCGTTTATATACACACGAGCGCAGTGGCGCCAGCTATTGTGAGTCCAATGACTCAGAAGGCCATCTGGTGTAAACGCACAACACTACATTCTGGATGGCCGGAGTGTAATAGAAGGAAAGAATGAAAATTACCACTGCGTTCAAAAACAGCACATACTTACTAGTGCATTCTGATTTGAGCATGTTGCATTCGTTGCTTTACCGTTGTTGCTGAACTATTTCTTGACTTTTTGCGAAAAACTGGGACATCATATAAAGGGTGCATGAAAAAAATGTTAACAACCAATCACTGAAAACCGGCCTCCACTTGTTTGTAGCTCGACTTTGTATCACTGCGTGTAACGGAAGTGTAAGCGAAAGACTGGGACTACAGCGTCAGAGCCGAGTAAGAGGATTACCAAGCTTTACCCTCTTGTTTGTTGCACCTGTATTCATGAAGGCATGTTCGTATGCACCCGACGCAAACATTGTTATACACGGCTTTTCCTCTTCCACTTACCTGTTCTGTGTTCATTAGGATTATCTGCGCAGTTCAAAGTGAGCCATCGTTCCCATATGGTTACCTTATTTTGCCTAATTATATGAGGGCGTCCCTATGACTGTGCAAACTGTTCCAATGCATTTGCTCCTACAATTCGCATTTCTGAAACAGGGTGCACTAACGAAGGGCAGCTACTGTTTTGGAGGACTCAATCATAATCCTTGCTTAAAATGTGCAGAAAAAACATTCAAAGTCAGCGAAAGAACCTCCATTTTTTGGTAGTGCAGAAAATGACGTTGGGTCAGAAACTACAAAAAATGGCACAACTGCTTAATCTTACGAAGCAAATAAGCTCATCAACCTATGGATAAGATGTAATAAGCAGCCTGCAGGACCACACCAGATGGGTTATAGTAATAAAATAAAAAATCATCTTTGTAGGTATTCTTATTTTGATATACGCCTAGGTTGCAATCGTAAAAAACTGCTAAAGTTTCATGCGACTATTTATTACTTTTAAATGGTTGCTTAAACGACGCCTGATCTTACTGTTTTGCTGGCTGGAGGTTCTTGTACAAATCCTTGGACGCATTATTCCTAATTTTAACATCAACTAGTTAACACTTTTTACGTGAACAAACACGCGGCAAAAATAACTCGTTTCAAGTGACGCGTTACGTGATAATGTCGCCGTGAATTATTGCTACGGGTTATGTTACGTCGCTTTGCCTCACGTATCAGACTCGCGCATCGTAAACTAGCTTGCGCTTTGTGAGGGTGAAGATGTAGTCAAAGAGGACGAAGCGAGCGTATACTGTTTCCTCATTACGATAATTACTGTTCCTCTTACCAGGCAGAACAAAATTATCAGAGATTCACTTTTAAGAAGTACAACATCATATATGTTTCTAGATTGCTAGTTACGTATTAAGATAGCTGCTCCATTTTGTTCAGTGGTCACGCTAATAATATCAGGGGTTTTACGTCCCGAAACCAAGATTAAAATATGAGAGACGCCGTAGTCAAGTGCTCCAGTCATTTCAACCATTTGGTGTTCTTTAACGTGCGTTGACACCCCTGTGTACATGGGCCCTTACAATCTCACCTTCATTGGAATTCGAATGCCATGATTGGTATTGAACCCACAACCTTTGTTTTAGCGATCGAGTGCTTAACCAGTGTTCCACCGAGGCCTACCATTACCTAAGTGTTCGCTATTATAAGAAGAGCTTTCACAATGGTGGCTTCAAAAGAGAAAGAAAGAAAAGACATTGTGACGCCAGAAACTTACAGCTATAAATATGACCCCTCATCAACAAAAGTAACCTCTGTAATAATAAGCATGGTCTTTTTATTATGTTCTGAGTAATGGTGACAACGACGTAGCTCCCTCTCCTTCTGCTGAGAGAGTCATTATGAAAGCTATTTGGAATACCAATGGAAAGAAAAGAATTCAATACACCACCCTCGTTTCTCGCGGTTCTTCTGCTTTTACACCAATAATGTAAAAACAATTTGAGGAATACATAAAATATGTTCTCGTGAGGAAGCTCCCTTGTGTCTTGTGGTAATAAACCTCAAAGCTGTTCGCGAGTGAGGATAGCTATATTGCATTAGAGCGCATAAACTTTTGAGTGTAATTTTGTACTTTTTTCCTAAATAATATAATCTGCCATTCTGAAGACCCAGGTCATATGTTTGATTCACTCTTGTGTAACAATACTTCGAAGCTCAAAAATTTTGAGAAGAACACGGAATTTCGCAAACTTTTATTTTGGCATTTTCTGAAAATTGTTTCTCGCAGTAAGTGTACGTGGAGGAGTTTTAATTCATGCTGCCAATATTATGCCGCTTATGTGAGCTATCGGCAACTTTACACGATAAGCGTGGGCTTCTAACTAAGCAAGAAAATAATTTTTCATTTGTCGTTAGCTGTACTGTGAAAGTAACTGAATGGTAAGAAGCAATAGTGTTAGTGAACAGCTGATTTTTCTACCTTAGAGGGTTGCTGTGAGTTTTCAAAAGAGAATATTGGCGTTTAGGCGCTGTAAGATTTAACTTTAGGCGCTGTACGATGAGGCGCTGCAAGGAGATTAGTTTACTCAAAACGCTTTCTCATAAGCTTTCAGCAAAACAGACTGTTAGCTCTTTTTGTGAGTGTTGAAGGAACCTAAACACTTGATTTTTCAAAGAGCACACTGATATTCGCCTTTAGCCAACCAGGAGTAGAGCGTAGGCTAAATTGTTATGAAGCAGCAAAGAAAAAACTCAAAAAAGCGTGCAAAATTGAGACATTGATTCAAGCTAACCGTTGCATAGGATACATAGGATATTCGCGGAATAAGAGAAATGCAGTTAAGATAAGGGCCAGAAAAATCTCAGTAATATTAGTCAGGATAAATTATTGCGTACATTGAAAGAACGTATAGCTTCTCGGGAACAGCTGGAAATGTCGCGGCACCTGGCCAGGCAGATCTCTACCCAGCGCTACTGGTTACCAACGTCCAGTGCCATGTCTGAATATTGGCCCAGTATCACGATGGTGCGGCGATGGCGTAGTGGTTAGAGCATCCGCCTCGCATGCAAGAGGTCCGTGGTTCAAATCCCGGTACCGCGCAGTTCCCAACCGGATTAAAAAAAAAAAAAATCCGCGTGTTGATGGAACTGCATTAAGAGGCCTGGGGTGCGGCCTCACCGGCAAACACCACCGAGAACGCACTCCCTCACCAGAGAAGGATTGGCCACCCTGGTGCAGTATCTGGCCACTACCTCCCACATGATTACGTCAAATAACTCACGGCCCTCAGTCCCCAGCAGCTGCGAAGCAACTGACCACGGCGGCGGTCAGATCTGCAACGCAGCAGAGGGTGCTAAGAATCTCTGGATCCGGACAGGCCGCCATTGGAACCTGAACTTGGCAACGTTTAACGCTAGAACCTTATCTAGTGAGGGAAGTCTAGCTGTACTATTCGAGGAGCTAGAGGGTGTTAAATGGGATATAATAGGGCTCAGTGAGGTTAGGAGGACAGATGAGGCCTATACGGTGCTACAGAATGGGCACGTCCTTTGCTACAGGGGCTTGGCAGACAGAAGAGAACTGGGAGTGGGGTTCCTCATTCACAGAAACATAGCTGGCAACATAGAGGAATACTATAGCATTAATGAAAGGGTGGTAGGTATCGTAATTAAACTGAATAAAAGATACAAGATGAAGGTAGTACAGGCTTACGCGCCTACATCCAGCCATGATGACGCTTCAGTTGAAAGCTTCTATGAAGACGTGGAATCGGCAATGGGTAAGGTAAAAACACAGTATACTATAGTGATGGGCGACTTTAATGCAAAGGTAGGGAAGAAGCAGGCTGGAGACCAGGCAGTAGGAGATTATGGCATCGGTACTAGAAACGCCAGAGGAGAGCTACTAGTAGAATTCGCAGAACGCAATAATTTACGGATTTTGAATACCTTCTACCGAAAACGAGAAAACCGCAAGTGGACATGGAGGAGCCCTAATGGCGAAAATAAGAACGAAATAGACTTTATAATGAGTGCACACCCTGGAATCGTGCAGGATGTGGAAGTGATTGGCAAGGTACGATGCAGTGACCATAGAATGGTACGGTCTCGAATTCGCCTAGACTTGAAGAAGGAACGACAGAACTTGATATGCAAGAAGCCAATCAATCAGCTAGCACTGAGAGGGAAAGTACAGGAATTCAGAGTGTCACTGCAGAACAGGTACTCGGCTCTCAGTGAGGAAATCAACCTTAGCGTAGATACAATGAATGATAATCTGACGAGTATCATTATGAAGTGTGCAGTGGAAGTTGGAGGCAGGGTAGTTAGACAGGACACTGGCAAGCTTTCACAGGAAACGAAGAACCTAATTAAGAAGCGTCAAATCATGAAAGTGTCAAGTACAACAGACAAAATAGAACTGGCAGAGCTTTCGAAGTTGATTAATAGACGTAAAGTATGCGATGTAAGAAGGTATAACATGGAGAGAATTGAACACGCTCTGAAAAACGGAGGAAGTGTCAAAGCATTGAAGAGGAAACTTGGGATAGGCAAAAGTCGGATGTATGCACTAAGGGACAAAGAAGGCAAAATAACTACCAATATGGATAGGATAGTTAAGATAGCGGAGGAGTTTTACAGGGATCTGTACAGTAGCCGAGACAACCACGACCTTAATACTATAAGAACTAGCAGTAACCCAGATTACACCCCACCAGTAATGATAGAAGAAGTCAGAAAAGCTTTGGAGAGCATGCAAAGGGGCAAAGCTGCTGGTGAGGATCAGGTAACATCAGATCTGCTGAAAGATGGAGGACAGATTGTGTTAGAAAAACTAGCCACCCTGTTTACGAGGTGTCTCCTGGCGGGAAGAGTACCAGAGTCTTGGAAGAACGCTAACATCATCTTAATACATAAGAAAGGAGATGACAAGGACTTGAAGAATTACAGGCCGATCAGCTTGCTCTCTGTAGTATACAAGCTATTTACAAAGGTGATTGCTAACAGAGTAAAGAAAACATTAGAATTCAATCAACCAAAGGAACAAGCAGGATTTCGAACAGGCTACTCAACAATTGACCACATTCATACTATCAATCAGGTAATAGAGAAATGCTCAGAGTATAACCAACCACTATACATAGCCTTCATAGATTACGAGAAGGCGTTTGATTCAGTAGAAATATCAGCCGTCATGCAAACACTGCGGAATCAGGGCGTAGATGAAGTATATATAAACATTCTGGAAGAAATCTACAGGGGATCAACTGCTACCATAGTGCTTCATAGAGAAAGCAACAGAATACCAATCAAGAAGGGTGTAAGGCAGGGGGACACAATTTCCCCAATGCTGTTTACCGCGTGCTTACAGGAGGTTTTTAGAAGCCTAGAATGGGAACAGTTAGGGATAAGAGTCAATGGAGAATACCTTAGTAACCTGCGCTTCGCCGATGACATTGCATTGCTGAGTAACTCGGGGGACGAATTGCAACTCATGATTACGGAGTTAGACAAGGAGAGCAGAAAAGTGGGTCTTAAAATTAATCTGCAGAAAACTAAAGTAATGTACAACAACCTCGGCAAAGAGCAGCGCTTCGAGATAGGTAATAGTGCACTTGAAGCTGTAAAAGACTATGTCTACTTAGGGCAGGTAATAACCGCAGAGCCGAACCACGAGATTCAAGTAACTAGAAGAATAAGAATGGGGTGGAGCACATTCGGCAAGCACTCTCAAATTATGACAGGTAGATTGCCACTATCCCTCAAGAGGAAGGTATATAACAGCTGTATCTTGCCGGTACTTAGCTACGGAGCAGAAACCTGGAGACTTACAAAGAGGGTTCAGCTTAAATTGAGGACGACGCAGCGAGCAATGGAAAGAAAAATGGTAGGTGTAACCTTAAGAGACAAGAAGAGAGCAGAGTGGATTAGGGAACAAACGGGGGTTAAGGATATCATAGCTGAAATCAAGAAGAAGAAATGGACATGGGCAGGGCATGTAGCGCGTAGACAGGATAACCGCTGGTCATTAAGGGTAACTGACTGGATTCCCAGAGAAGGGAAGCGGGTTAGGGGGAGACAGAAAGTTAGGTGGGCAGATGAGATTAAGAAGTTTGCGGGTATAAATTGGAAGCAGCAAGCACAGGACCGGGTTAACTGGCGGAACATGGGAGAGGCCTTTGTCCTGCAGTGGACGTAGTCAGGCTGATGATGATGATGATGATCACGATGGTACTGAGACACTGGAGCGGCATGTTGCTGGGAGGCGCTGAGTACTCTGCACAAAATGGCTTCACATGATTAAACCTGGGTGCCCTATCCCCATAAATAAATGTATAAGTATAATAAGCGCAAGGGGCGCATTTGTATTAAAAATTTTGAGATAAATGAAAAAAAATAAAATATCTACGGACAGGAATTGAGCTCTGCTCTTTCTGATTACCCGTCGACTGTAAACTCTACCCCCTACTACGCCACGCCCGAACTTGTCGGTTGAGTTTTGAAATGACTATTTATCTAGACAAAACGCCATTTGGCTTCACGTTTACTAGTTGCACAGCCAACATGGGCTCAAAAACCTTTTAAAATAACAATTTCGTCTTTATTCGACACTGACAAACGGCTTCCGGACATCGAATGACGTGGGGATATCGGCAAGAGCCCAAAGGTTTTTAAACAACCCACATCTTAACTCTGAGAAATGTCAAATTGACTAGAGAAGCAGCGACAGATTATCGGCTGTTGCTGCCGATATTTTTTTTTTGCTTGGATAGTCGCTTCTCGCACTTGCTACTAGTCAACATGTACAGATGATTTATAATGACTTGTTTGGTACATATGCACGCACACGATTGAATATTGAGTATTTTTCTCGCGCAAACGGCCATTTCGCAGTATACAGCTGGCGTGCCAGTGTACAGATTTGCAGTTATATTGATACCTTCAATAAAAAACCACCCAAGAAAATACTAATGCAATTCACTTAAAAATTATGCCAGTGTGTTATAGTACTAAGGCGTTCCAAATGACCATATCGAAATTGCGTGTGGTTACAAAGAAGTCGGAGAAGTACCGGCTACTGCGCTCGGAAGGAAGCTTTCGGTGACAGCCTCCATTGCTGAAACCACGACGCATCGAGCTTTATTGCTCTTAGTGTGGGCTACGCACATAAAGAGAAATTGTTGATTAGGCTCAGGGATATGTAAACTGTACTTAGTCATTCCTACATTCAAAATTGTGCGTACCAAAAGCAAAAAAGTGCCGGTAGTTAGTAAACCGACGCGGCCGGCACGATAGGCCTAATGCTCGCTGCATGGGACGGGGCACTGTGTAAGGCTGCTTTCAACGCATCCTGAGTTGCGATGCTTTATGTTTCTGCATTTGAGCTTCACAACATTTCTAACTGTTACCTAAACTGTACCTAAAGTAAGTAGAAAGTCAATCAATGCCAGACATGAGTTTTCGAGGTTGCAACGTTCAGCGACAGCTGCTTTTCTAGCCTCCGTTAGCAGTATACAGCGGACGTGCCAGTGTAAGAATTTGTAGTTATATTGTTGCGGGATTTCGGCTGACTGAAACAGGGCATAGTGGGACATACCCAAAAAAGGTGCCTCAGACTGAGAGTGAAGAAGTGGACGTTGTCGGTGAGCTGCGTTGAGGCTGTAGACTGACTATTGTTATTTTCCACGTAACAATTTGGTGGAGGTGCGGGGTAACGGAGCTACGCAGTGGACGCCTCCTTAAGTGTGCTACCATTGCTCCGGTTGAGGATACGGCTTCGCCACCTACCTCAGCAAGGACAGCAACCCGGTACGTCGCCCTAACGCAAACCCGTGATCCCGGTACTTCTACTGGAGAGGAAAACGCGAATGTGGACAAGTGGCTTAGTATGTACGAGCACGTCAGCAAGCAATATGGCTGGGAACCAACAGTTATGCTCGCGAATGTCATTTTCTATCATGACAAGACCCCTCGCATCTGGTTTGAGACTCATGAGCACGAAATCACAAGCTGGGAAATGTCTAAACAACAGCTCCGCGACCTCTTTGGCAACCCATTTGGTCAACATCTTGATGCCCGAAAGCAATTGGCCGTACGTACACAGACGTCCACTGAGTCCTACTTGATTTATATTCAAGACGTCTTAGCGTTGTGTCAAAGGGCCGATCCCAACATGACTGAGGCTGACAAGATTTCGCAAGTTTTAAAAGGAATCGCCGACGATGCGTTCACCTGCTTGTATTTACCAACGTAACGACCATCGACGCCGTGATCAGAGAGTGCCGCCGTCGCAAGCAGGCGAAGAGTCCACGCATTTTGCAGCAGTTCCAGCGCCTACCCAACACCGCGGCAAAGTCGTCTTGCGAAGCCACTCCTTGTCATCCGTCTACGACCGAAGACGTGACGGGCATCGTCCGACGTGAACTCGAGGCCGCTTACCTGGCTGCAAACAAACCGACGTTGCCCGACGCTTCAACGCCAGCTGTCGCCTTTATCTAAGCTGTTGTCCGCCAGGAATTCGCTAACCTTGGTATCCTGTCCACTGCACCTACCCTGGATAATACTTGTCCCTCGATAGCTTCTGTGGACAGGAGACATCACCATCCGTACTCTATTCGAACCAGGAACCCGTCTGAATGGCGAACAGCTGATGATAAGCCGATCTGCTTCCGCTGTGGTCGCGCAGGACACATCGCTCGTTGCTGCTGCAGCCAATTGCCATCTATGTCTTCTGGCTCGTACCCTGTTTAGAGTAACTCATTCCGTTCACCAAACCACCGTTATCCGACCCACACTGAGTCTACAGCATTTATTGCCCCTGAGGACTACGGCCACCCTGTCCCGTCGTCGCCACCGCCTCAAAGCCGCCCTTTCGTTCAAATATGCGTCGCCGCTCTTCCTCGCTATCGTTTAACCGCCGCATGTCCCCAGAAAACTAGGCTGCGCAGCTTCTGGAGGTGAAGCTGCCTGGTCGACCTTACCCAAAATTCCTCTGTTGCCCTTACGTTTGAACCGGAACACCCTAGAAGTATATGTTGAGGGCACACCTGTTGAAGCTTTGATAGATACGGGCGTTAACGTCTGTATTATGAGTTCCATTTTCGTCGTCGCATGAAGAAGGTCCTCACGCCCCCCTTGACTATTGTCGTTCAAGTTGCAGATAGCACAACAGTCCCTGTCGTCAGTATGTGCAGAGCTCAACTTATCGTAGCCGGTCACCAAGTGGTCGTCCTTTTTACTGTGCTTGCAGCATGTCCCCACGACCTCATGCTAGGCCTCAATTTCCTTGCCGCCAATTCTGCTCTGATTGATTGCTCCACTGGTGTGCTCCGCCTAGAACTGCCACAAATCAGTGACGCCCTGTACCAACCTACATGCCGATTACAATGCAGCGAGTTTGTTCACCTGCCCTCCAAAACTGTTACGTACGTCAATTTTTTGTGTTCATCAGCTGTGCCCGACGGTGACTATTACGCTACGCCTCTCACCGACGTACTCCTTGCGCACAATGTTGCAGTGCCCTACACGGTGCTCAGCATAACAGATAACAAAGCTTGTCTACTCCTTGTAAATTTCGGCTACATGAATCATGTGCTTTCACAAGGCATTTCCGTGGCCTACCTGTGTCCGTTGCTCGATTCACAAATTGAAGTGCTTGCCTTAAACACCCCTGTTTCACCGCAGCGCACATCACTTGCAAAACATTTGGGCAGCCGTCAAATAGTAGACATGATCGCCACTGATCTTCCGCATCCGCAAGTTGAAGCCCTACTACATCTTCTCGAGGCCTACCAGGATATTTTCGATTTTGGCGACCGACCTCTAGGGCAGACGTCCTTTGTCCAGCATCGCATACACACAGGTGATGCCAACCCTGTTCACCGCCATCCCCACAGTGTGTCTGCTTTTGAGCGGAGCATAATTCAGAAGGAGGTGAACAAGATGCTAGCGAAGCACATTATTGAACCATGCTCCAGTCCCTGGGCATCCCCGGTAGTATTAGTTAAAAAGAAGGACGGATTGTGGCGATTTTGTGTGGACTATCGCCACCTTAACAACATCACCAAGAAAGACGCATACCCTCTGCCTCGCATTGACGACGCCCTTGATTGCCTCCATGGTGCCACCTACTTTTCTTCCATCGATCTTCGTTCTGGTTATTGACAGATTGCCGTGGACCCCATGGACCGAGAGAAGACAGCTTTTGTAACACCCGATGGCCTCTACCAATTCAAAGTCATGCCTTTCAGCCTATGTAATGCCCCCGCCACCTTCGAACGAATGAGGAACTCCCTGTTCCATAGATTCAAGTGGTCTACGTGTCTTTCTTCTCAGGATGACGTAATCGTGTTTGCTCCCACTTTAGAAGCGCACCTTGAGAGACTGTCGAAAATTCTTGATGTATTTCGTCTCGCCTGCCTTCAGCTGAATTCATCCAAGTGCCGGTTTGGTCGCCGTCGCATTACAATACTTGGCTTGGACATATTGTTGACGTTTACGGCGTAGAGCCTGACCCAGAAAAAGTTCGAGCTGTGAAGGACTTTCCTGTGCCAAAAACTGCCAAAGATGTCTGCAACTTTGTGGGGCTCTGCTCCTATTTTCAGCAGTTCATCAAGAACTTTGCGGAAATCGCTCAGCCCCTAACATATTTAATCAAACCAGATGAGACGTTTACCTGGGGTCCCTCGCAAGCAGCAGCATTCTCCGACCTGACCACTTTGCTTACTTCTTCTCCTGTGCTGGCTGACTTCAACCCTACGGCACCGACCGAAGTCCGCACCGATGCCAGCGGTTACGGAATAGGCGCCGTGTTGGCTCAGCGACAACGTGGGCAGGATCGCGTGATAGCTTATGCCAGCAGGCCGCTATCTCCCTCAGAGCGTGATTATTCCATCAGAGGGCGCGTATGCCTAGCGCTGGTGTGAGCAGTCACGAAATTTTGCCCTTATTTATACGGCTGACCATTTATAGTTCTCACCGACCACCACGCTCTTTGCTGGCTCGCCTCCCACAAAGATCCCGCGGGTTGTCTCGCCCCCTGGGCACTCCGCCTCCAGGAGTATTCTCACACCGTAGTGTATAAATCAAGAAAACTGCACAAAGATGTGGATTGTCTGTCACGCTACCCTGTGGCCGACTTCGATCCTACGAGCACTGGTTATGTGGGTTGCGTCCTTTCCATCTCCCAGCTGCTTCATCTCGGGGACAAGCAGCGTCGCGATCCGGATATCAGCCGCCTAATACAACAGCTCGAATCGTCACCGCAAGACGCTTCTGTTCGCATGTTTACCTTGAAGGACCACACCTTATATCGGCGTAATTTATGGCCCAATGGTCACGACCTACTTCTGGTCATACCAGAGCACCTGCGCTCCACAGTCCTACGCGAGCTCCATGATGCGGCAACCGCCAGTCACCTTGGTGTCTCTCGCACATATGACCATGTGCACCGCCGCTTCTACTGGCCTCGCCTTTCACGCTCTGCACATCGTTATGTCAACGCTTGTGAAATTTGCCAGCGTCGCGAAAAGCCGCCGGGACTCCCTTCCAGATATTTTCAGCCCGTCGACATCCCATCGGAGGCATTCGTTTGTGTTGGTTTCGACCTTCTCGGTCCCTTCCTAACATCCGCCTCCGGAAACAAGTGGGTCGCGGTGGCTACAGATTACGCGACCCGTTACGCAGTTACGCGAGCCATGCCAGCAAGCTGCGCTACAGACGTCGCTGATTTTCTACTACGCAATCTCATTTTAGTGCATGGAGCCCCTCGTCAAATGCTAAGAGACCAAGGCCATACGTTCCTTTCGAAAGTGGTTGACGATATCCTGCGTTCCTGCTCTACCCAACATAAGCTCATGACATCGTACCATCTCCAGACAAACGGGCTTACAGAACTTTTAAACCGCGCCCTGACAGACATGCCATCGAAATACGTCTCGGCCGACCATTGTGATTGGGACCTTGCACTACCATACGTGACGTTCGCATGCAATTCCTCCCGGCATGACACTACTGGGTACTCGACATTTTACCTTCTGTTTGGACGCGAACCAACATTGCCGTTGGATACCTGCCTGCCAGCCGCTGCACAGTCTACTTCTGAATATGCACGCGACGCTATTACCAGAGCTGACCATGCTCGTCAGCTTGCCCGCAGCAGATTAATGGCGTCTCAAGTCTCGCAGAAGTATCGTTACGACGAGGGGCATCGCGACGAACACTTTTCAAACAGGTACCCTCGTTCTTCTTTGGTCCCCTACGCGACATGCAGGCCTTTTAGAAAACTTCTCTCTCGTTTTACGGGCCCATACCACGTGCTTAGACGAGTGACCGACACTACATATGAAATTGTCCCTGATATTCTATCGACCTCTTCTGCTCTGCTGTCAAGGGACATCGTCCACTTATCAAGGCTCAAGCGTTACCACACTGCTCCTGCTGTGGCCCCGTAAACTCGCCGGGTCGGCGATTTTGCCGCCGGGGGTCGTGTTACGTGATTTCGGCTGACTGAAACAGGGCATAGTGGGACATACCGAAAAAAGGTGCCTCAGACTGAGAGTGAAGAAGTGAACGTTGTCGGTGAGCTGCGTTGAGGCTGTAGACTGACTACTGTTATTTTCCACGTAACAATATCATTACCAACAACTTGAATACCATCCGAAGAAATACTAATGCAATCCACTGAAAACGTATGCCAGTGGATTAGTTCACGAAGGCGTTCAAAATTATCAACTGAAAATTTCTTGTTCTTGCTTACATATTAGTGAGAGAAGTATACCATCTATAGTGCAACCGGCAGCTTTCGGTGACAGCCTGCGTAGCTGAAAGCGCTACGCATCAATTGTCAGCGCTCCTTGTGCGGACATAAACAAAAAGCAAAATAGTTGTATTAGGTTCATGGGTCTCTAGAATATACTACTTTTCTCACATTTTAAAATTGTGTTCATTTAAGGCAAGAAGTGCTGGTAACATGTACACTGATGTGGCTGGCACAAATAACCTAGTGCTCGCTGGGCCGGGCACTGGGCAAAACCACTCTCGACGTGGTGAGTTGGGATGGTTGAAGTTCCTGCATTTGAGATTCGGAATATTTCTAACTGTTACCTGAAGAAAGGAGAATAAGCTTGGCCAGAAATTTATTTACGGTGTCGCGGAATCGAATGACAACTGTTTCTCTTACCTCCACTGGGAAACCTCGCAAAGCGATCGAGAGAGCTCCTTTACGTTTGGTCAAGTCGGCAGTGTAAAGGATTTCAGGTTTCTGTGAGGAGTGGCGCCCAGCTCCAGGCTTTTAAACACTGCAAAATGGAATCATTACAGCAATACAAGAGTGATGCTAATGTGGTCTACGAAGGGGCGTGCAAAAAAAACATGTATCGATTCCTGGAATACGTAGCGCACAGCAAAAATTACGTATGGTCGGGATCTGTTGGCGTCTATCCGTACCGTTGAATCAAGCGTTTTATATTCAACGGCACGGAAGCAAATCACGGCACATGCTACACAAATGTGCACGCTGTGCTGGTAGAAACAATGCGTGCTCCGGTATGCACCAGCGCTTTCTAGAGAAAATGCCAGCGTGTCCATAGCTTCTTAGTTTGTACCAGCATAACAGCGGTTAAGCCAGCATCCCTACAAGTGCTACACAGCTATTTCTCAGTGCGCCCAGCAAAGAGCCCGTAAACCTCAGCTGTACCAGTGTCTCCAGCGTGTACCATTGTCAAAAAACGTACTGGAATCACGCTGGGGATGCTGTTTTTTGCAATAGGAATGAAGGTCTTTTATACTTTTCTTGGCATCAGTGTCAGTTCAATATTCCTATTATTGTGTCTAACAACTACATTGAGCTTTTTCCACTTCTTTCCTTCACTTATTCTTACTCTTTTTTTCTGTCGTCTTCATTTCTCTCATTCCCTTTTCCTCCGCCCTCAAGTGTAAGGTTACCAACCGAGCCGAAGCTTCATAAACCTCCCTATATTTCCTCTCCATTTCTCTTTCTCTCTCTGCTTCAAATATAATGACGGTCTGATTCTCGCAGACTGGATGCTATCAGGTTGTGTGCAAAGAATTAGTCGCCATATGCGTGCTCGTAATACGATCACGTGCTACGAGACGTCAACACGCAATAAAAGAGTTTTCCAGCACACTCACTATCATGGCTACGGGTGAAGCCGACTAACTCTCTCATGTTTAATGCATATGTTGAGGTGTCGGATAGATAGCCGCCGTGATAGCTCAATAAGTAAACCATCGAACGAATTAATAGAAGGTCGCTGTTTTTGTCACTGCCCACGGCATGTTATATTTTCGTCCACCCTTCTTTCTGTACATTCTATTTTCATTAACTACGACTAACCTCCCTGTACTTTTCTTGGTATCACTTTCTGGCAGTTCTCATATAATGCCAGTCGTCTACGATTTCAATTTTTATTTTTCGTAAATAAAGCTATGTTTAAGCTTGATGCGGTGAGCGTGAGCCTGCATGCGCTTGAGAGGGTAGCGTACTTCACAAGTGAAAATGACTAAGAGTTTAGTGTTCACCATCACAACCAGTTCATGCCAACCAATGAAGTACTGTCCTTTTACATAATATATACCTCAAGCGATAACAAAACTACTACTCAGAATCCCAGCGTCTCCTTATCTACGTATGGTAGTTGCGTGCGAGCTGGCTGGAACTCTCCCATTGCAGCCGCTGTTATAAGATAGGGTTCACAAGAAGTAAATGCCTGGAAAAACTGTAGCACTTGTATTCGCAGTGACCGTAATTGATTTCAATCTACTGTGAAATATTTCGCTGGGTCATTTGATGGAATGGCTTACTTTCCAAAGCTATTCAGGTCATGAAAGATGCCCTAGTTCAGGCTTTCCTTTGTAAAGTGGACCCTGTTCAATACTTTAACGTGCCCACGCTTCTATTCATTGCCTGGGACTCTATGAATTAATCTTCAATGGTATATAAGCGCCGAGGCCGGGACATCTGGTAACTTGTAAAGCGGTGATTCTTCGAAGCTGTGCTGCCATATATTGAGCGTCGGTTTTAGTCTTTTGTGATTGTGAAATGTAACAATTGCACGATCGTTTGCTTTCTGTGCAGGTTCTGGTAAATAACCATCCCCATCACTCCTTGGCTCATTTGGCAGTTGAAGCCCTTCATCTCGTTTGTGGACTACAGGCTCGTGTGAATACCTTTGGCTATTGCCGCGGCTCTCAAGCATGTAAGTCACAAGTAAACCTGCCGAGCTTCATTAAGTGTCAAAGAACCTCCCTACACCACCCCTTCTTGCCTGCGATCACTTTCATGCAAGCATATTTATCTAGCTCAAGCTACATTCATGCGCAATTATTTCACAGCAAGTATATATGAAAAATGTATTCACTGACATGGGACTAAAGTCATTTTCTTGCACCAGAAAATTGGTGTGAGGCTCAGTAGTATTCAGGGTCATCCATATGCCGATGTGGTATTTTGCCCATTCCTCTACTCATTGTTCAGAAACGCTTGTGTCGATTATGTATCCTCAAAAAAGCATACTTTGTTGAAAAAGGCTGCAGCATGTCCCCTGATTTATCTTCTGCATCCGTCTTCAAACACGAAAAATCAGTTTGAGAGTAATGCAGGACCTGTGAGATTCAAGTGCAATACCTTAACTACACGACTGGTTTGAGGAGTCTCGCTGATAACAAGCTGCTGGTGGAGTTTATTGCGTTGCTAGAGTGTTTCTGTTGTGCACAAAGATGTGGTTATTTACATTCGCGTGTGAGTAATAGAGGCTCCTCACATCGATTACACATTGTAATCGCCATTTCAGTGACTTACCGACTGCAATTTTGGAAGCCCGAAATAAGGCCTGCGGAACCAAAGGTCCCGCAGGCCGGCTTTCAGAATCATCGACTATTGTATAGTGCCACCATTACATACGCGTCAGAACAATCATTGAATTCATTACTTTCCTTTCACTCTTCTCTTTCATCTTTGCACACCCCATCTCCATTGCCCCAGGGTAAGGGAGCTAACGATATGTGTGTCTCCTTGATCTCGCTGTCTTCGGTCCTGTTTTCTTTGTTCCTTCCTTCTGAACGACTGCCTAACTACTTTTTCATTATAAAAAGTTTGTCACGTGTTTCTCATCATCGAAAGCGATGTCGGCGTGAAGCAAGTGTGCCACAGATAAATGTACGAAGTAGCCCTAACCAATATAACTGCAGTAAAAAGCTCACTATGGCGGAGAAAATTACATCCACTGCTGTGCCAAAACTGTCATAGAGGAGATGCTTTTCGTAAAAGCAACCAAAATTTCACAAGAATTGAGGGATTCCCTTCTCAGAAACGACATCGGATCAGTTTTGCGTTATCAAAGCAGTTTGGGGTTGAATTGTGGTATTTTACCACTATACAAAATGTTACGTGAATGACGAGTTGTAGCATAGTACACAATTTACAGTGCACACTTACAGCTGCAGTCCTGTGCGACTGGTTCATCCTGAGAGCACGCAGTGAAAGATCTACGTTCTCACCGTCGTGTGCACACGCACATGGTAAGCTCGCATTATGAACGCCGGAGGTATATGCCCCGTCTCGGCATGTCTAGGCGCCAACATCCCTGGAGTATCTACCACGCGAATACCTATTGCCGGCCGCCACGTTCCTGTTCTCTGTAGGGGCTCATAATTTGCCCTTGCGCTCTCATCTTCGGGACAGACTTTCTAATGACGCATTCTACCCTAGTCGACCATTCCGCTAGTATCTTTTACATCAATATTTCTCTTCGGCCTAATGCTCACTGCAAACTCCAGAGCAATCAGCTTCAATTCCTGTGCAAGATCTCGAGCAACAAGGGCAGCATGCAATGCCACTGAGGCTCTATATCCACTGTGGCTACTACTGAGCTGTGCTGAAGCTTCCACATGTCCATGAAATCACTCTGGGTCTGGGTTCTTAGTTCCGTTAAACTATTGTGCAAATAACGACTACGACATGTGTTGTAGCATTTTACAACGTGTTGTTAAATGAAAATTTGATATTCAAATCGACCATATCACTTTTTGTAACTGAGACTTTGCAAGGCAGATTATATTGTGCAGTAGTTAGGCTTCATCGAATAGCTGTTGCCAACGTCTTTGCTGGCAGTTCTTAAAGCTTTTGGTACTTGTATGTGTTAGCTATCTAGTCTAAATGCGCTGTCCTTTTCCAAGTCATTATCGTTAGCTGACGACTGGACGCGAATCGCTGTGAGAATTTATCCTCATGCTTTCGAGCAGGAAGAACAAGGCAGAGTGAACAGAATCTCCGAGAGTTGCAATGTGCGAGTGTGTCACCTATAGAAGTTGTCATCCAATAAACGTGAAGTGTAGCTTTGGTTTCACTGCTGCGCTAGACAGCACGGTGACTTCGAACAAGTTCGGTTAACTAAAAGTAGGGAAGGCAGCCGTTTCCATGCAAATGGCAGTAAATTGAGTCAGTCTAAGGCATACTTGTATAACACACGTTAGAAGCAATGTATTCCTAGTAAAGGAGTGTAGTTTATAATGTCTCATTAGCTTGTCTCAAGCAGTAACATTTTTTACCACAATCACTTTTTCTCTAATTATCTAACAAACTATAAATAGCATATTTTTCCACGAATTCTTCCGCTGACAACTTTTTCAAGCTTTCGGTTGACCAAGACGAGGGCTACAGCAATGCAATTATTGTCCTCGTCTTGAGTTCTCACTAAAACAGTCATTGTGACCTACGGAGTAGCGTAAGCCACCACGCTTCTAACGAATGAAGCACGTTGCCTTTATAGTATACTAGGACTAATGAATAGAAGTGCAGTGCAATCATGAATGTAGAGTTTTCGTACGGTACAGCACCACGCTTCCTTCTAATGCGCCCTTGTAGAGAGTCTCTAGCGTTTCAGAAGGCGTCTTGATGAGGAAACCCTGAAATAGGGCATACGAGCATTTTGATAACTGAAGGTGATACTCAAGAGGTTGCTGAGGGTAAAAAAACGTTATCGAGTTTGCTTGAGCGCACAACAAGGCCGATTTATGAGATCATTATACTCTCTAGGTATTACTTTCCAAAACCATCTCATGATTTGGAGACATGCTATAGTTTAGGCTTTCGAAATTGTTTATGTTCGCCTGGTCTTAGCGTGCGCTGACATTGCATAGCACTCAGGTGTTCTAGGACTTTCGCCCACAAAGATGGCGGCCATCGCGTACTTTATTACCTACATCACCACAGGCAGGGTATATCTGCCCAAGTTCGTTAGAGTGCATAATGAAAAGTAGGGCTAAAAACAAAAACAACCAGCAAACATGCTTGTGTAACGTCTGTTTCTTGCTTTCATTGTATTTTGCTTGTATCGTACTGGCTCAAGTACGCTTGAGTAGCATGATTGGGCTCGCTCAAGTATTATCATTCGGTAGCTTGGCCTCACTTCTCGTTGGACATTTCAACCAACCTGCAAAGAAAGAAATGTCTATGAAAGTCGTATTAACCATTTAGCGCTAGTCATCAACGCACACTGCAAGTTCAGTTTCGAAGCAGTCACTGTATCAAATTTTCCTCTGCAGAGAATTTTCAATGTACCCCCTACGCGCCCGTAATTCAATAGGCGAACATACGCAGTTGCTCATTTTGTTCATGCGTTTGCTCGCGATGGGTGTGCCTTTATTTCTTTGAGTCGTCATGCAATTGACACCGTGTTGACGTCTTGCGCGATGCTACGCTTTCGCCAACATTATCGAATGCGCCAATGACACTCATCACACAGCATATCATTCATACAGCTTTTCTAGGGCTTAAATATTCCGAACAGAGGCATGGCCCTGTGGTCGGGCATTACCTTGCCACGCAGACTTCAGTAGTTTGATTTACACTGGAGCTAAAAAATTATGGTATCTTCATTTGCATCTAGTGTTTTTGCTTACAGACAACCTTGATTGTTTTCGCCCACAATCACCTGCACCAACGCCACCATTTCTGCTCAAAGAGCTCTGTAACGCCATTGCGTTGAAATATGTATAATTGCAGAAATCTTCGTCAAAGTTTAGCTTGGCATAAATAGCGAGTTCACCCGTGAATTAAATTCGAATATTCGCTGCCTGCACGTTTATACCCCCTCAATTGTTTTGTAAAGTTTAAGATAAACGTCGCAAGTTTACGTGACAGTGGGCAACACTTTTGTCGAAATTCGGGGTACTTACTGTTGGGGATGTACAAGAATGCGGCCTCGGTGAAGTTATGAAGGGACTGATTGTATCTAAGCTGGGAAACCCAGGCGAAAGAACACGGTCAATAGCGCGTCTACTACTTGAACTGAAGTTGCCTTCTACAGTGTTATGGCTTCAGGGAATTTCATTGCTGGACACAACATAGTCAAAATATATTTGTACCCAGATATCATCTTAGGTAGAGGTCCAACAATATCGACAACAACCCCTTGAGAATTGTTGCAAAACTATAAAGACCCTTGCCATCGGGGCCGTCTTCTTGTCGTTGGATTTACCTACCTTCTGGCACGTCTGAAAAGATTGTATGAACTCCTGTGTATCCCTGAAACAACCTCGGCAGTAAAATTCCTGAAGTAGCCCCTTAGTTTTGTTTACATCGATGCGCCCTGCTCATGGGTGACCGTGGCAAATATTCAGTATATCCTTTCAACATTTGACTTGAATTACTATCTGATTGAAGCGTCTGCGATGTGTATCTTCATAATGGCGATAGAGGATACCACCTCTCTCCCTGATTGTGATGAGCCCTTGATGCGTCTTGACCAACATTCTGTAGTGTATGAAAAGAAGATGCCCTCACGATCAGTTTCGGTGTGCCTTTTGCGACCGGTGCCTATAGGTGGGCGCACCGCTTCAGCGTTAGTGCTATCTTTCTCGGCACTCACAGGTTTTTTTATCTCTGTTTGTTCCTCCACATTTTCCCCATTAACTGATTCCTCCACATAAGGTTCATCTTTGCCCTCTGCATAACGCAACTGTGCCGAAAACTTCCTGGCTTTTGATCGCACCTGTGCGAGCACATCTGCATCAACGTCAGTATGTGCCTTTATGACTGCTCATTCAATAGCGATTAAGACCTATTGGAAGAAAAGATAAGGGTACCCCTCGAGCAACCCTTTTGATAAAGCTGCCGCAGTTATCAAAATACCAAATGGCCCTACGACTTCAACTTTTGCCAATTGCAGACACACGAAATCTTCGCTGACTACTTGGCGAGTCCATTTGCATTCAGAAATGTAATCCTTACTTGATACGTACTTTGGGTGGGCCCTATCCATGGTGGCCACTGAATTTCCGAGTTCTTTGCACGTGTGACCGTTTGCAATTATATCTTTAGTGTATGGTTTTAGTAGCACGATGCTACTGGGATCACTACTTATTATAGTCGCGAATACACGCTTTTCCTTTCGGAAGTTTCGGCCCAGGTGAGCTTCTTCTTTGCAAATATAGCGAGTTGTGGGCCGTCTCTTTCTCAATTCCTGCGAGTGGTTCTCTGGCCCTTTTCCACGGAGTTCCTGTTTTTCGCTCATGCTTGAACTAGGTTGCGCTGATTTGAACTATCCTTTGCCCTCTCCCTCCCGCATGTGTCGCGGTCCTTTATGATAAGCCTTCTACCCAGGGTGAGACTTTCGATAGCCCTGATTGCTGAGGTCAGTCTCTTTTAACCCATGATTCACCACATACTCATCCTCAAGCTGCACTTCTTTCTTCACCCAGACGTCAATTTGTCTATCTCTCACCCACAGTCGTATGTAATCCAGCAAGCACTCATAGCACTGCTCTAGACAGATCGAACTCTGAAGCTCACTAAAGCCGCCCTCTGGACAAGAACCTTTTATCCATTCGCTATCATTTATCACGTTATCACTTAGGCGGCAAACAAACTCAACAATGCTTTCATTCGCTTTTTCCTTCCTGTTCTAAACCTTCTCCTAAACTCTTGGAAAGAGAACTTATGTTTATTGAACATTTTTGACTTTACTAGATCATAATCACTTGCTTACCCAGTGCTAATACGAGCAACAACCTGTGATGCCTCCCCCGGAAGCGACGCAAGCAACCTTTGTGGCCAAGTGTCATGGTTGATTGGATGTCTCTCACATATGCATTCGAAATTCACGAGGTAGAGACCGATGTAATTCACCCACTGAACGGCTGAAGCAAACTAGTCATCTTCACATGGTCGGGTAAAGCGGGTATCAGTGACACAGGCTGCTCCAAGACACTACTTGTATTTTCCAATGGGGCTTAGGACCTTTCATTGGGGTTGCGTAGTACAATAGAGACCCTTCATAACTTTCACCGAGTCCGCAGTCACATACATCCCCAACATTGCGCAAACGCAGAAAATTTTCATACTAAATTCACCAGCTGCCTCATTATTTATATAAGCCTTTCAGAGCTGTTTGTGATATGAAATAAACGTGGTAACGTGGGCAGTAATCATTTACTCTAGAGTGATTTAGGATCACTTTCCTGTTTTGTAACCGCAATCGGTAACTTTTTTCGCTAATGTGTACAAGGATTACTCAAGGAAGCGAATCAGGTAGACAAACTGAACAACACTATTGAGCGTTTTCTTGCAGCAGATTTCAAGAGCCAATAAAGTGGCTAACTTTCACAGAAAAATATGTTGTGAAACGCTGTTATTTCACGTTATTGCCTCGGACCAAATTGAAGGAGATCTATCCGAGCGTTCCGGTAATGTTATTGCATATTGCGTTGGTTTCACCTTTGGTCATAGCATATTTGGCCTAAAAAGGTATTTCTTCAAAGAAGAATTAGAAATTGAGCGCATTACTCTAACAATGTATAAGTATTCCAGAGCGAACATTGGAAATTAAAAACATATTACCATTTTGTTCTCTGTTCGCACAATTCAACGATCGATTCTGCATTGTCCGGCATTTATTAAAAATGCTGTTTGCTTGTTAAGTTATATAAAGTTCTTAGATAATATTCTAAATTAGGCACACTCTTTTGTATTTCTCAATAAATGGAACCATATGACCTTCGTTATCTTTGCTATGAACTTGTTTAGAGAAGTCTTAACTTATGATGAATCCTTTGTCCCGATTCCGTATACTATGTTAAATGCAGCTTAGGAAATGAATCGCCATTGTTAATAAGTAATTACCGCTGTATTGTCAAACCACGTTTTTCTTAAAAAACTGTGAATAAAAGGAATAATGCAGAAGTAATGCGAATAGGCGCACTTTTATTCTCATGCAGCGGGCGCGTATTCACTTTCAACGTTTGCATATTGCGCATGTAAACAAACTGGGGCACACAGCTAGCTTTCCCAAACACAAGCACAACAACAACAGAATGAGGGCCAGCTATTCGCCAGCCGTTGCTGCGTTTGCGATCGCGCAACGCGCAATCTGAACCACGTCTAGCTGAAAGAGGACGATGCACTTTGTTCGTACGTCTGCAGCAGCTGTTACACACCACGCGCGCGGTATCCGTGTCCGGCCCGACAAACAAGGACGCTATTGGCCTCACTTCCATCTTAGTGCTTTATCTCTTGCAGCTTTCTAGGCTCCATAAGCGGCCGTGGTGTGGAATGCCGGAAGGCAAGCGCAGCTTCGGAGAAAACATTACAAGTGTTCGTCAAAACGTGGGAAAAAAACAGGGCTAAGGAAACATGTTTGAGAGAAAGCAAGGACAGAATTTCCATGAAAATGGTGGAACTTGTTATTGGAGATGATATGCACTTGCGCAAGTTTGCTGAAAAGCAATACAATTCTATCGATTTGTCGATAGTTAGGTAAGGACTTCAGTGTGTTAAATTGAACATTCGATCGGTTCAATCAGTATCTTTGCTAGAAACGTTCACAAAGTAAGAAATTTTTTTTAACTTTTGTCCGAATAAAATTGCAAAAACAGGGCAGTTGGCATCCTTAATACTGCCGTGACCTAGGTTCGTCCAGGGATTCAAGTTTACACTGAAAATTTAGAAGTGAAGCATTTTGCTTTCACTTTATAAACAATTCCTGTAGCCTGTATTTTCGTTTTCTGGTCCAGAAAAAACAGGCTTTAGACCCCTAAAGCTCGTGCAAACCTCACAGTAGCTATTTTATCCCTGCTGCCCGAAGCAGGAGATCTATCAGACACGCTTTTCCGCAAAACAGTTTGGTATAACGGCAAATGTGCTATACGGCCGGGCACTTTGGCAAGAGAGTAACTATAGCCCCCTTCCCTTCGCGAAAAATTGAATGCAAAGGAATCTATAAAAAATGGCAGTTCCCATGTACAGTGCGAATCGATGATATGCGAAGAACGAATGAGAAAGGTTGACACGTCATTTTAAAATCAGCACAACGTTATCAGGTGGAGGTAAAGGATGTCGTACATGACTTCCGTGTCACGATTATCTTGTTTGCATGTGTCGTTTACTTACGTCATCTATTCACCTCACGTGACACAAAATTTAGTATATGTGAAGCCAATGAAACGACCACGAGCACGCTAGGAGCGTAGTATGTCGTCATGTTCTTACATGACACACGTGTCTGAAATATTATGTTTGCACAAGTCATATACTTTCGTCATCCATTTACGTCACTTAACACTAAATTTGGTATCTGTGGAACTAGCAAAATGGTCGCGAGCGCATCAAGAAGGGTCCAATACACTGCAATGTAGCGTTGACGCGCGCGCACGCTAGGCACAGCGACCCTACGTTAGCGAAACAGGAGCACGTTTTAGTCTGACGCCAGTCATCGGCGCGAAATGCGACATGCTGCATTTCGCGTCAATGTGTTACGCAGACAAAAATGCGCCCTCTTTTCATGACGGAGGAACGCCGGGTGCTTTAAAATTCGCACGTGTCAAAGCAAAGCACCTCGGCGCGCGCCTGCGAGTATATGGCAGGACTGGCGCCTGGCGTCGCAATGTCGGCGTGTTGCGTCGAAATGAACGCCGGCGAGCACGTGCACCGCATCACGTCAAAATGTATTGGCGCCTTGACTGTGGATTGTAGTGATGTTCTCACGTGACAGACATCTCACGATTATAATGTTTGCACCAGCCACATACGTTCGTCTTCCATTGACGTCACGTTATACCAAATTTGGCATGTGTGAAGCTAGCGAAACGGCCGCGAGCGCATTATAAGTGTGGCATGTAGTCACGTTGTTACAAGATATGCATGTCGTGATTATGATGTTTGTGTCATTTACCTGTGTCATCCGTTCGCGTCGTGTAATACCGAGTTTGGTACATGTGAAGCTAGCGAATGCATAAAGAGCGTAGCGTGAAGTCACGTTGTTACATGACACGCAACTCATAATTATTATGTTTGCACCAGGCACATACGTTCGTCATTCATTCAGGTACAGTAATAACAAATTTGGTGTATGTGACGCTAGCGAAACGGCCGCGAGTGCATCATGAGCTCCGCATGTATTCATCTAGTTACATGACACGCATATCACGATTTTCTTGTTAGTGTCTGTCGCTTGTGTTCAGCATGCAATCATCTCATACCAATAGCAGTTTTGCAACGTGTGAACAAAACTACCTCAAGAGCTGCAGGACCATGAAAAGTAAATAATGACATTCACGACATCCATGGCATGATTTTCATGTTATGAATAGTCAAATATGTTTTCCATGCAGTCATGTTATATCATACCCAGTTGGGTATCGATACCATTATTGAAATGGCCAGGAGAGTTAAAAGTCGTGAGCGGCTGAATAGATAGATAGATAGATAGATAGATAGATAGATAGATAGATAGATAGATAGATAGATAGATAGATAGATAGATAGATAGATACGCTCAAAGGTGCCGATGTTTGCTAAAAATGCTTGAGTGTGAAACAAACCTGTACCATGAGTGTGAAACAAACCTGTACCATGAGTGTGAAACAAACATGTACCATGTAGATGATGTTTACTTTGTTGTCATTAGCCAGTTTGATATTTGCTTGCAAGATCGCACATTCAAAACCTAACTTTCGGAAGGTGACCTTCAGGACCCGCAGTTGTAATTTCTGCGTTGAATTTTACACTGGACACCTCGAGCCGTAGTGAGTGCAAACATTTATTGCTGGCAACCTAGCAAGAGTATTGTGAACATTGCTGGCACATTGTTACTGTGTTTGACAGCATACCAAATTAGTCAGCTAGAGCATAATAAGTCAAAACAGCACTGACTAGGGCATCAAAATTTTTATTCGTAATATTACATTACTTCAGTGGGATGAGTGGCGGTGCCATGAAGGAGTTTGTATGAAAAGTCAGCAACTATACTTTGATTTTGAGAGCGCATGCTTATGCCACTTTTCAACTCGTAATATCAGACCCATCATTGCCAACTTGTATAAAACTTAAGAAGTTTAATCAGGGATGAGTATCAGCTTTCCTGTTGCAAGGCAAGGCCTCCAGACAGAAGTTCGTAACATCATTTTTAAATATGCGTGCGGCTTTCGTAAGTCTTTACATGTGACACTAGACTTCCTGGCCTTTATGACTGTATGCATTCGTTACTTGACATGGGCTCTCAGGTTGACGCATTGTTTCTATATTTTTTTACAGTTCTTGATCGGGTTTCTCACTACATATTTTACTAACACGGCAAAACATTCCTCTGAATGTGCTCATTTGGGTTAAAAACTTTCTTTTGTGCAGATCTCCGTTTACATCTGTTAATAACGAGAACTGCTTATGTGACAGCTGCTGTATTCCAAGGTAGTGTGCTCAGGGGAGGCCTGTAGCCGAAGGGGTGCCCCAGGACTTTGCCCCCTCCCCACCCCCACACATTGCATGTTGTGAGTTTTCCTACTGAGCAAAAGTAATGAAGAAAGTAAGTAACTTTTCATGGCCATCAACTAGAGCATCCCTCTCCCGAAAAATATTATTGGCTACGGGGCTGTCTTTTTATGAGCTCGTTATTTCTTCTTTCTTGTTCTTCATCGTTAGTTTTCGCATCGCATTGTGTTGCATGTATGAGAAATACAGGGTGTTTCAAGAAATGTGTCGAATATTCTTTAAAAATTAGAAAAAGGAGGTACTTGCGTGCTAGTTGTTGCATTGCCTCTCCTGTGACAAAAGGAATCTTCAGATAGGCACAAACAATGATTGCGGCAGTAATTATAGCAAATAATACAATTACGTTTTTTACCAGTGGTAGTAGCTGGTCGAGTCAAACGGGCACATTCAAGTCCTTTCTTCGAAAAGTCTATAGCCACTTTGAAGTTTTGGAAAAGCAGCTACTGATAATCACCTTGGAGTGATGCATTCTCCCTAATTTTGCTGTTGAAATGAGAGCAGATGCACCAGACAGCACACCTACCATTAAGTTCGACAACGCCCTCAATGACGACAGTGTTTCGCTAGCCGTTATGAAGCGTCAATTTAGACACTTAGCTTTGTGGCCGCTTATCGACGCTCACCTAGTCTTTGCCCCCAATGCAAGAAAAACAGTGTCGCCATAAAGGGATTTGTTGAAGTGAATGGTAGATTCACTGTTTAGTGCGTCGGTTTCGGTTTCGTCAGTTAAATTGAGCAGAATACACAGCTCTGTGGTGATAACCAGTGGCCACGTTTCCTAAATTTTAAACTGGCTTTGGAATATTTGTAGGAAGGGGTTTGATTCGCCAATTCAACCAAACCGGCTATTATTATTGGTTATATAGATATTTGGGTTAGTTTCTATAAATACAGGCAAAAATAGTGTTTGTACCTATCAGAAGATGCCTTCTGCCACAGAAAGGCAACGCCACATGTAGCGCGCAAACGCCTCTTTTCTCTAACTTTTAAAAGCATTTGACACATTCTTTGATTGATCAGCTGATGTTATTTCTAATGAGTCATTCCATGCCAAATCATCCACCGTTTTTGCGACCATCACATATATGGCTGATAAAACTTCTACATACTTCTCGAAGTGCGAAACTCATCCGCGTCATTTAATTTTGTTGCCAAAAACTTCCGCCCTATGTACGAGTGCCTATTGCTTGGCACCAAGTAAGGTAAATGGTGTAAAACAACAATTTTTTCAAAAGAAGTTTTTGGAATCCACTCGATAAAAGACATTTCTGATAAGGTATTGAAGTTAACTAACTTTAATATAGTACCTTGATTATGTATATGAATTCTTTGGGGCTTTTCACACGAGCAATATTGAATAAAGTTGCCACATATGGGGAGTTTTTACGGGAACAAGGTAATTCCAAGGACACAAATAAAATATGTGCTGGTGGCCTGTCAACATGCTACAAATGAACAATAATTTAGGCACTGATGTTATAGCAGTTACTCCGAAAAAAGTTATTAGTGTCACTTTGTTTGGGAAAACCTCGGTATGAAGCATCAAAAACTTGCCTGGGTGGTCAGACTATAAATATGCGCAAAATTTCATTTTAAAGCTCCGTGGAGAAGATTATTATAGGTGGAATTACTACAGGGTGTTATTTTTAAAATCAAAAAAATATTTTTTGATATATGTATCTTCACCAGATTTTCAGCTACTTAACTCAAGCGACATGGGACACTCGCAAGGGCAATCTTAAGCAGAATCCTACTGACCTGGAATACAGAAAGCGAATTTAGTGGTCTCTACAGAGCCATTGAAATGAAAATAGGGTTATCATCTGCATTCCGTTGCCAACGGAGGGGCGCTATAAAGACTGGGTTCAGTGTGGTGACTTCGAGGTGAGCCATGCAACCTTGTAGATATAAACTCAGACATCCTAATTTTTTGAGGAGTTCTGCAAACGCCGTAGGTGTGTTTTATACACCTAATAAGAATATTTAGTCATATTCAGTACATATGCCTTACAGCATGCTAGTAGCATTGACGCAGTACACTGATGAACGCTATCGTTTAACAACCGTTTCTTATTTTTCTGGATTTCAGGAAAGCATCCTGTTCTCTGAGGCCCAAAGTCTGTCAAATGAATACATAGGCGAAAAAACTTTAAAGTTAGAGCTAGTAGCCAAGGCGATAGTCTCGTTTATGTTGTGCGTAAGGAATAATCGTGTACTGTATACTTTTTAACGGCTTGATGGCTCATTTAAGAGTCATCACCAGTGGCGTAACAAAAAAGGCAAGAGGAGCTGCTCAACCCCCCCCCCCCCCCCTAGAACAGTCCAAGTATTTGTTATTCTAAAGCCGTGGATTGTCCTTCTACTGTGGCCGGTTCATGACTGCCTAGTTTATCGATGACTCGGCAGAAGGCGCTAGTGTGAGTAACAGACAGACGGATTCACAATTACCGATAAAACCCTCTGAAGCTTCGTCCACACATCATCATTCACTTCGTAGAAATGCTGTGATTTTCTTAGTTCTGCATGTGCGTACTACATGCACACATACAAACACACAAGAATGTACATGAAGTATGAACGAAGTCGCCCTCTACGCACACAGTACCCCCACGCGATAAAACTCTTTTTACTACGCTACTGGTCTCCCCACTCTAGCGACATTCATTGTAGCCCACCTCTGTTGGCAATAGAATGCAGATGATAGCAGCATTCCAATTTAAATTGCTCCGCATCAAGCTTACTGTGTGTACCTCAGGGCTGTGGAAGTCTGTTGAAGGTTGCCCTTGCGAGTGCTTCATGCTGCTTGAGTTAAGTAGGGGTAAAGCTGGTCAATATATATAACTTCAAAAAATACTTCTCGAGTCTGAATAATAATACCTTTAGCAACTTCACCTATATTGAGGTAGTACATATTTGTAAATATTTTTACTTTGTTTTTATTTCTGTATATTTTTTGATCGACCACCAAGGCAAGCTTTTTGATGATGAATACAGAGCTTTTTCCAAAAAATTGAAATTCTCAATATTTTTTTGGCTATCTGCTAAACTTCGGTGCGTAAATTATTTTTAATTTGTAGTGTGTCAAAAAGATCACCAGCACATATTTCATTTGTGTCCTTGGAATTCGCCATGTTACCAGAAAAAAATCCTAAACTTGACAACATTATTCAATATTGCTCGTGGGAAAAGCTCTAGAAGAATTGGTATACAAAAGTAAGTCATTATTTTTAGAGAGGTCACTTCACTAACTTTCTGAAAATGCCATTTATTCAGTGCATTCAAAAATGAATTTCGAAGAAAAATTGTTGTTTGACTAGTTTTAGCTCAGTTGGTGTCATACTACAGACTCTCATAACTAGGCAGTAAAACTTTTGTCAACGGAATTTAATGACCAGGACGAGTTTCGAGCTTCGAGAAACGTGAAAACTTTTTCCGCGATATTCATGATGGCCGAAAAATTCCGGTTGATTTTTCATAGCATAGCCCTAATCGTTCTATTTTTAATACATCAAATTTCTTCTTTGCTCCTCTTGCTTCAACTAATATTGTTAGCCAATATTTTGGTGTTTTTATGAAGTTGTTTGTGCTTTCAGCCATTTCATTCTGTATGATTTGTTTTATTATTATTTATGCGTGAATATTTATTTTTGTGCTGAAAGCCAGTGCCTCTAACCAGGCCTATTAGGAGTCTTGAACTAAATAAATTAAGTGTGTTCGCACTGTTTTTGCTCTGTACTCGACCGGTGTGGTTGTGCTGACAAAATGTTTTTCCTCTTTTCAGAAAAGAAGTCTGCACAATGCTGCTGCAATTGGAAAACAATATAGGTGCTTTGGGTATCTAGAAGTTTTGATATTCCTTCTTCGTTGAAGACACCCCATACGGGCCTCCAGCACTTCACACCCATCGAAATAAAATCACTGCAGCCGGAAACAAACTTTTGGCCAGCAGCTGAGTGAAGGAACCACTACTGTTACATCGTAGAGTCACGTCCGACGTGCGCCTTGATTCCCGGAGAAGACGTGTCAAGTGCAATCATCAGAAGAACGTTTATCGTTCGTAGAATAGGGATTTTATAGCCAAATGTGGGGAGCGGGAAGTGTTTGCCTCTTGGGCCCATGGGCGACTAGCCATATGGTCATATAATAGGCGGCAATGGGAGCACTATACTTGGCACGGAAGTTATGAAAATGACAATTTTGCGACATCTTTTATGTTTGATGGTCTTGATAACCCTGTAATTTCTCGGATACTTAATGATCTTGCAATTTACATGAAACTAATATATCTACCTGCTGTATACAAACTGCCACGCGTGCTTATTTTTCCATTTTTACGTACCCAGTTAATGCTTTGAGCCCGCAGCACTAGAATGTCGAATGTACTCGATTATTTTGAAATATGATGGTAAGCTTGAGCACGCAAAGGGGACAAAGCAATTTATTACTTGACGAATGCATCCACCACCGATAAGGCTGGAATATTCTATGTCACGCCTATAAATACATGTGAGGCGCCCTACAACTCATCAGCTAACGAACACTCAACCCTGTGGTAACCGCTATATGAGCAATAACTGCCGGAGTTCAACGTCCGAAAACGACCATATGATGATGACAGACACCGTGGTGGAGTGCTCCTGAAATTTAGACACCCCCAGGTTCTCTTACGGGCACCTAAACCTGTCAGCATATGGGCCTCAATCATTTTTGCTTCTATGGAAAATGCACTGCCGCCGTCGGGATTCCGACCCGCGACGTTCGAGTTTCCACTGGAGCACCATGAACACTGTATCACCGTAGTTTGCGACTGCCGCCATCAGTGTAAACCACGTAATGCTAGTACTTGAACGTTTCGTTCTTGGGCCCAAGTTCACCCACATGAAAAGTTTTATCTTGTGCAGTCCGTGTGCTGCTCCCTCACCTGTCGCGAGCATGTGATGATAAGAAGAATAATCACATACAATGTGGCTTTCAACCCTATTTATTCCATCCCGTTAATATATTTTGCGCTACAAAGAATTAAAAAAAACTAAACATCTAATCTTTAGTATGCGTAAAATTGTCGACATTGAAAAGCATGCCTAATGGGCACTGTGTTCTGGCTATCTGCGTTTGCTACCTGTCTGCGCTGGAATGGAAAAATCGGCATGAACAGCCGCTATACTGTTCGTGGTTGTATTGTGTAAAGAATTTTACTTTCGACACTGTTCTGCCATAAGTGGCGATCGCACATTCTCTGTGGTCGATAATTAGCCTCATTATTAGTGAGTTTTTTATGTACGAAAGGATTCCTTGTTCGCATAATGGCTGCTCAACGTTATGTGGTTATTATTTACGCTTCCAGACATCAGCCGGTTATTGTAAACGGGTACTACACCTGATATACGCATTGATGAGAAATTGATGTGCGAGAGGGTCATAAAATAAGCCGGAATGTATTGTGTAGAGCGGCGACATGTTTTTTATCTTTCCGCTAAATACGGCGGTCAGCACTTAAATTCTGATTATAGCGTAGACACCCAACTTGTCGGGGATCCTTAAAGTTCAATTAGAACTACAATCTTCGTTTTAAAGCCACGGGATTACATGCCTGCATCAAGAGCAGGCGTGTTCGCTAATGCAAGAATAAGTCAATATATAGGCCCGAAAACACCATTGCCAACGCTGGGACAAGAAAGCACAATCCCTTCTTAATAAAAAAACAGCCATTTCCTTTTTGATGAAATAATTTCATCAAAAAAGCTCATACTTAGGTTTAGCCAATAATGTACCCTGAAGAAGCAGCCAGAATATGCATAAAGAAATGGCGGAATGCCAGAAAATAATTATTAATTGTTCTAGGAACCTCATCATGCCAATGATATTCTACGGCTCTCGGCCCACAAGCACTTTTGTCATCTCGGAAGATAAGGGCTGCAGCCTGATGTCAAAGCTTCATTGTATTGAAGAATATAGCATTAAAACATAAGTTTAAAGCGAACCTAAAAGCCACTTGAGATAAACAAATTTTAGAATGCTGTAATACTTTTAATCCTGCTCCTAGCATGCCAGGTATCCACCAAAGCTTGACATCTAAATGATGCATGTGGCAAGCTGCTGCCAACACTCTCTGTTATTTAGAAGACATGCTAGTAAGGTAAAGATAGTGAGGTTTCGGCTACCTTTACGGAAGTCATTTGCATAGTGCGTTGAATTCGGATGCTACTTACAGATGCTACAAATTCGGTAAGTCAACCCAGATATTCCCAGTTTTCTAAGAAAATGTATAACGGTGTTTTATTTTGAAGTGTGAACTCACTGGTAATTAGAACTCTTCTACCGAAGGGTCTTGAGCAAAGTGTGGCACACAAGTGAAGTCATCGAGAACTCGCACTTTTATTTTTTTTGCGTTTGCATTCCGCATATGCTATGTTTTCTGGGCTCAAGGCGAGAATGGCTCCTATAGTATGATATATACCTGCCTGCATTACTTCACACGCTGCTCTAACATCCAAGAAATTTCTTGCTGAAACCGACTTATTTCACTAAATAAAGAACCAATTTAGAAAATGCAAACTGCAGCCTTCACAATGGTACGCGAGATAAGCAGTGGTAGAACATGGAACTGCCAAAAGCGCCCAATAGATGGCACTGCGTAAATAGAAATCGAAAAAGAAAGTGTGTTGTCCTTTTATTTCAGGTAGGAAAATATCGGCACATACCACACACCTGGGGGTCGACGTTATACGAAGCATGCGGAGGGAAGGTGACGGTGTTGCAATTTTATCATTCAGTGGCACGTCATAAACTGGCACTAAATATATGTACAAATGTTGCATGCACAGACATATGTTGAAGAGTTGCAGATGTTTACGTAGCCAGTTGTTTTCACTTTCGCAACGATGCCAACTGGAACATGCGTAATAGCAACACCAGAAGCTGATGTCAAGCGCTGGTGCCCGCGAGGATGCTGGCCCTAAACACTGCTACATAAATCAACCTCAGCTCATAGCAACTAACCACGATTGACGTTCACCCAACGTGGCGGCTGTTTCAAAGCTGTACATAAGTAATATTTATAAATTATGACAGGCAGCACTGCAACCACTATTGATGTTTCACAAAGAGTGGCCTCTATTTGAAAATTAGTTGCAAGTTCAGGCGTAGTTCTGTGGTAAAATGCTTTATTGCCACGCAGAATTCTTGGGTTCGATTCCTGCTGGGACCTTAACATTTATGCTTTGCATTAGTCAAGTCGACGCTACCAATGTAGGATATTTCTTAACGCTCGTGCGTTAGAATTGCCTATGTGTGTTCTCGTCGTTCCTCAGTAGATACTAAGTGTCAATCACCTGTGGCACATGCCTGTATACCAGCGGCACATGCTCACCCATGGGCATGTGCCACTGTCTGGCGGGAAGTGTTTGACGACGTACGCGACGTGATTTTGACCTTAATCATGTCTTGACCAGTGCATCATACTCGTAAAATCATCTTACCCCTCCATGCTAATTTTGGTTCACGCCAAGTTAAGGCGGTGAACACTAGAGCACCTGAACGTAAGCGGCTAGATAGATAGATAGATAGATAGACAGATAAATAGATAGATAGATAGATAGATAGATAGATACGCTCAAAGTTGCTGAAGTTCGCTAAGAAATGCTTCACATTTAAAAACATGACCGGCGTTTTTATTCCGTACAGGGTGCGTATGCGCCTACGCGGTTGCCTCGAATGACTTTTTCAATTTTTTTATCCATATGGCAGTGCTTTTAAATGCGAAGCATTCCTTAGCGATCTTCGGTGATTTTGAGCGTATCTATTTATCTATCTAGCCTCTTACGTTTAGCTGCTCTTGTGGTCACCCCCTTAATTCGGGGTGAACCAAAAGTAGCACGTGAGGGTAAAAAAATTTGACGAATATGCCATGCTGGTCTGGGCATTATTATTGTCACAATCCCGTCACGTACTTCGTCAAACGCTTCCCGCCAGACAGTGGCACACACCCACGGGCGGTATGTGCAGCTGGTATGCGGGTATGTGCCACAGGTGATAGACAGTTCGTATCTACACAGGAACGACGAGAACTCACATGGGCAATTTTAACGCACGAGCGTTAAGAAATATCCTACATTGGAGAACACACATAAGCGTTAAGTAATCCCTGACATCGGTAGCGTCGACCCAACGAATTCAAAAAATAAATGTCAAGGTTCCAGCTGGAATCGAATTCAAGCATTCTGCGCTGCAACGAAGCATTGTACTCCAGAGCTATGCCAGATCTCGGAACTACTTTTCAAATAGATGCTAATTGTCTGGAAACTTCTATAGTGATTGCAGCGCTACTTACCCAATTTTATAAACTTCAATTGTGTATTCCTTTGATACGGCCGTCACGTCGAGTTAACGTTATTTGTGGTTAGTTGCCATGCTCTGAAGTTGACTTATGTAGCAATGTCCAGGGCCAGCATGCTCGCGAGCATCAGCGCTTCTTATCAGCTTCTGGAGTTGCTATTACGCATGTTATAATTGGCATCGTTGCGCAAGTTTAAACAACTGGTTATATAAACATCTGCAACTTTTCTACACAAGTCTGTGCGTGCAACATTTGTACATATATTCAGCGTCATTTCCTGACCTGTCACCTAATAAAAAATTGCAACACAGTCACCTTCCTTCCGCATGGTTCGCATAACGTCGATTCCTAGGTATGGGAGATCTGTCAATTTTTTTATACACAAGTTGAAGAAAAACATCGGGACTTCTGAAGGGCTACGGGTGTCTCAATAAATTTCGTCTGATTGTTTTAAGAACGCCGACACGCCCAGGAGAACAACAAAGCGCCCTCAGGAACACAATTCCCGTGCGTACAAAAGTAACGTGAAACCGAAAGGCGTTCATTGGCAGCTGGCACCTGTAAAATAAAAAAATTCATGAGTGAGTACGGGTAGTAATATTGTTTCAAATGCGAAGCATTTTTAGTGAACTTTGGCGACTTCAAGAATATCTATCTATCTATCTATCTATCTATCTATCTATCTATCTATCTATCTATCTATGCCCAACCGCGGTGGTCTAGTTGCTAAGGTACTCGGCTGCTGACCTGCAGGTCGCGGGTTCGAATCCGGGCTGCGGCGGCTGCATTTCCGATGGAGGCGGAAATGTTGTGGGCCCGTGTGCTCAGAGTTGGGTGCATGTTAAAGAACCCCAGGTGGTTGAAATTTCCGGAGCCCTCAACTACGGCATCTTGCTTAATCATAGGGTGGTTTTGAGACATTAAACTCCAATTATGAATCGAAGTTGATTAATGTAGCAGTATCCACGTCCAGCATTCCCACGAGCATCAGCGCTTCATATCAGCTTCTGGTGTTGCTAATACATATGTTGTTGTTGGCATCGTTGCGCAAGTGCAAACAACTGGTTGTGTAAACATCTGCAACTCTTCAACATATATCTGTGCGTGCAACATTTGTGCATATATTTAGCTTGATTTCATGACGTGTCGCTCAACAAAAGATTTTCAACATAGTCACCTTCTCCCCGCACGCTTTGCATAACGTGGATTGCCAGGCGTGTAGGATGTCACTTTTTTTTTGTTTACAGCAAATCAGCAGTCATGCTTCTTCGCAAAAAAAAAATGCACCGTGTTGAAAGCATTATCAAGAGTTTGCAAGCGGGAAGCCCTCGCGTTCACAGGCAAACGAACAGAGAAGCGTGTCTCGTTTGTGGGTACTATTATTACAAAAGAGTCGTAAAAATCAGCATGAGGTTCTATAGTGACAGCTTCGAAGTACAGCTCCTGTTTTACTGAGCATGAATTAGCTCCCCCACTTTTTATTGCATTACGACATAGTGTTGTCAAGCTCAGGACACAAGAAGGTGAGGAACTCATGGTGGAGCGAAAGTTGAGAGAAAAGCAAGCATTCGAAGACGTGCACGATCAGTGAAAATGTACGTAACAAACAAATACACAACACTGACAGCGGAACGAACTGTCAACATAACATCAACGACAAAAAATTACACTTGTGCGCACATTAGCAAAAAGAATCTACCTGTCATCTCTGTGGAACTTGCAGAAATCGATGGATTCGCCGGTTTGCCTGCGTGACAGCTCTTGGGGCATCATAGGAGTACAGCGACTGTACCTAAAGCAACTGCAGTTACTTACAGAAGTGAATGAAAACGCTAGAAAGAAAACGCAACGCTGAGGACCATGCGAAACATCAGATGAAAACTAACTGCGCATATGCGCGTCAACTGCCCCCGTCGAACATCTGCGCATGTTTTCTGCTTCATCGCTGTCACCTATAAAGAATCCATAGTAGAGCTCACATGGTGCCACGATCGCTAAACAAATTTAGTGCTCCGAAATACTACGGTCGAAACGGAATTCAAAGTTTATTATTCAATTACATGGAAAATAGCATATTTTTGAAAAAGGGTGGTGTGATGGTTAAAGAACGTTCGTTCCTATGTTTGCATATAGCGGACGAGAAAGCATTATCATGAACTTTTTATTTCATGGCATGGGTGGAACGGCTGACGGCGCACGGATACGCCACCGTGTGCAGCATCGTTGAGTCGGACGTCGCGGCCAACCCAACAGTCAGGATCGCAACTCCGGAGGTCCAGGATCAGCCCACGGCTCACGAGGGCCACACCCGGTAGGCCTCGCCCACGAACCTGATCCCCGCCACTGCACCCAGGCAGGAGCCGTTCGGCAGGTCTCGGCCTTGGACCTTATACAGGCTGACGGACTCGACCCCGAACAGACACATCGGAGTTCGACCTGGCCGCTACGTACGGGTCCCACGTCCGGCTCAGGAACGCTCCCAGGAACTCGTCCTCTCGAGCGGCGCACTGCTTCCTCTGCTTTCCTGGCCTCCACCCTCGAGCTCTTTCGCACGTTTCTCGGTACGGCTCGGCACCGCTGGCGATCCTCAATTCAGCCAGCAACTCCCCTGGCCCCTCGATCCTCGGCCACCCTGGACCTCGCCCGGCTCCGTGGTCCTCTGTACACACGCCCGCGTCTCGCCTGGCAGAACGTCTCGCTCGTCCCTTGCCGATGTGCGACGCTCTGGTGACACCGGCACTTGATGGCATGGGTTCGACTACGGAGCAATCAACCCGCATCGGAGACGCGATGCTCCATGCGGGGCATGGCCAACCCGTCCAGCGAAGAGCGTGCGCCGAGACGTGATGCTCGACGCAACCGTGACCATTAGCCAGGCCACGTTCATCACTGTGTCGAACGGCTTACCATGGAGACGCCTCGCCGAGATCCGCGATGCCCTCGGCAAGGAAAAGAACAGCAGGCCAGGCCGCGCCCCGAGATGCAGTACTCGTGCCGTCAATGCCGCCCCAGCTGGTGGTTGGACGACAGTAGCGTGGATGGCCGCGTTCCCTGGCCGGAACCTGGATCGCCTGCGTCCGACGCTTCGGCCCGCTGTCTCCAGTCTCCGCTGCTCCGGCTCGTCCCCAGCCACACAGCCTACTGCCACGTAATGGTCATACGTGGCCCAATCGTGGCACACCACCTCTATGGGCCTCCACAGGTCATCAGCTGATTCGCTGATGATGATGATGATGATGATCCTTGACACTCTGGCGCACACCCACAAAGGGGGATTCGCTGACACTCGAACATTACACGCGCCTTGCCCTGAACTTCCGTCATTGTCGTTTTCTTCACTCATCACAGGTGGCTTCCTTCGCTTTAGATTTTGAGCTTACCATGGTGCCTCTAGCGGATTATTCGGCGTCCCCGAGGGCATCTTTGAACGGAGCCACTATGGTTCTTCTTTAGCTATCGATTTTAACGCGATAGCGTCAGAGAGCTCGTGTCGCGGAAATTCCGCCGTTGGCGTCACAATCATTGGTTTTGAGTGAAAAATCATCCGTTAGCGAAAAATTAAGAAGTAGATAAATAGAGAATAAGATTTTCGGCCCCATTGAGAATCGAACACGGGCCGTTCGCGTGGCAAGCAGATGTGAAACCACAAAGCCTCGACGTTACTTGCAGCTGCTTCGGGAAGAAACCCTACATAAATGCCATGTAGTTGAAGCACTCTCCTTAACCTACTTTATTGGACAGGTGTCACGAAGATAACGAGCCCATTTGGCGATTTGTAGGCGCATTTGGGAGGACATCAAACTACGTCAAAAAAGGCCAGGATAGTGCAGTCATCGCAGCTAAGAACACACAGAAATTTTTAAACAGCAATTAAAAAGGACAACTATGACCATCTAGCGGAAAACATAACATGCCTTTTTTAAGGTGTTGATCAAGCAAGCAGCAAATGCTAAGTATTGTGCTGCCATCTGTGAGGCATTGTGAGACTCTTTGTGGCCTCTGAAATGGCGAGCGCGCGGCGTGTATCTTGGAGGCTGTGCGACTTTTGCTTAAGATCAAAAACGTGTATGTACCAATTGCGCGCGCGCGGGTGTGTGTGTGCTTTTGTGTGCCATCTGTGAGATATTGTGAAAAACGCGTCTCGACTATAGCAGAGCGCCGTTCTACCAGAGGGAAGTGGCCACACTGCACAATCACTGCATTACTATACACATTTAGAAAAAAAGTTACCATCGGTTAGTAAACGTGCGTGTTTACTAGTTTCCGGAGGATTTTACTACCTTTGCGGCATACTTTAACTAGCCATCAGCTAGTACAGCTAGTAACTCTAGTCGTTAGTAACCAGGAAACTTTCCTGAGTTTTTTTATTTAACTAAGCAACTACTAAGCCACCTACGTTGCCAGATCTTTCGTAGATTCCGCAGTATATTTTGCCGCAATAGTGACATCCTAAGCAATACTCAGTCACGCTCTAATTTTATTGACTGCCTTGGAATAGAAGTTTCATGCTACGTAATGACTCACACAAATAAATAGAAGCAAACTTCATGATGCATAGAAGACAACAATTCTCTTATAGATATTGTGACTACTAACTAGTACGCGGTGTGTGGTCCCAAAGCAGGGGTATAAATAGTCTTCAAGCTGCTGCTACAGTAGAATTCTGCTATGTGCACGTCTTCAAGATTTACTTGTGAATGTGCTGCCATGATATACTCATGTGAGCTCTAATGCTAACATGAGCATATAATGATGTTCAGTGCAGCGTCATAAGAGCTACGGTCCTTAGAATTACTTATGTATGCCTTTTCTAGTAAAAGAGGAACATGCAGATAATATATGTGTTGTTACGGTGCCTCATATATGCGCAATAATTGCTTTTTAATTCACGATCGCAAACGTATGAACGCTGATTCTTAAGCAACATTGGAGGGCTCTGCGGATGGGTCAGCCGTTCGGGGTATCGACTGTGCTGTTTAGAGTACCCAGTTCGCGGAAGCGTTGTCAAACAGACAAACGTACTGACAGACAGACAGATAGATTAACGTTTTTGCGCGAAAGGTCTTCACGAAAGACTATCATCTTTAAAAGTGCGAAATGGCGCTCAAGTCTCACGTGTGACGTGACTTGATGCGCTCGTTTGCCTCCGCTGCACGCTCGAGGCACTCTAACGCAGCGCCTTCGGAATACCATTCACCGATTTTCTTGCGCAGAACATCAAATAAATGTTTTGTGCACTCTCTCCACACGCAAGATTATCGTATTCCGGCGACACTTTCAGATTACACGTAGAAACCGGGCCAATTTTTTTCCTATACTTCTGTAATCGAATCATTGCTATAGCCATGCGCACAAATATTTAACAATAAGGCGTAAACCTCAAGTTTGCGGAGGTTACTAGCAATTTAATAATAAACTAACTACTCGAGTCAGCATTATACACTTACTAATTAGGAAGTAATTTCAACTACCCAAGGACTTAGTGCTTTCACCCAGCCTGTTTGTATTTGGGCTAGTGTTTGTTACGAGCCCAACGGGGTAGTGCCTTTCACTATAGGTTACTTTTACTAGCTGCCTTTACTAGCTCGTTAGTGGATTCTGTGACAAGTAAGGGCTAGTACTTAGTGAATATACCAAACTTTTTTTAAGAGTGTAGATACGCTGCACTTGTGTGTTTGTGTGTGTGCGCGCGCGCGTGTGTGTGTGTGTGTGTGTGTTTGTGTGTGTAACAAAACACATTACAAGTAGGCACTTAGTAGTTGAAGGGTGCACTATGGATGGGATTTCACTATTGTGTTCAACTCTTAAAGACAAAGCATAAAGGTCCCCGTGTTTTTTGTTTTGTTTTTTAACCCCCGTTCGGTGACGGGTCGAACCTGAGACTTTCCGAGGCCTGCTAATTTGAATAAGAACGTCTGGCTTACTTGAGATTTAACAAAGGTGCCCTACACTGAATTCTTTTTTTTTCTTTGTACTCAATTTGCTGCAAGAAACAGCAATGCTGGGCAGTGGCGATGCCCTGTACGCTGCCTGAGTATCTCACAACAGAAACTTAAATGACGAGACTCGCCCTCTCCGGCTTGAGAATACGTGAGCTGACCACATTTTTTCTTAGCGACATTAATCGTATATGAAGAAACCAGGAGCTGGCTATTTTGTAGAGCACACTTGTTGCCAAAAACTTCCTGCTTCAAACTGTCGATGCAGTATACGACAGTAACCTAATGCTGCCCGAAGCTCTCGAATTGTAGCGAAGGCTACAGAGCCGCTTTATCTACCACAGCGAAATTAGTATATGCTTGAGAGTTAGTAGTGCGACAACGTAGTTCTGGTAGTAACTTCAATATGTGCATTTCATTAACTTGCCCAATCTGTTTTGACTAGATCAAGAAATATTTCGCAAAATACCCGTAATATACCCCTGTGCAGCTTTAATTGATACATGACCCTCTAACATAGGGGTCCCACTCGACCCAAACTTTGTATTACGCATATTATTTGTTTGTGCGCATATTGCTCTTTATATAGAACAAGGTGTCAAAATATTTCCCTCTACTTCACGTTCATACCCTTGAGTTGTGTTTCTCCAGTCATACTTCATGTCACCTGAATTGCACCATGAAGAAGCGAGGCAGCCGAGCAAGGGAGCTGGAATATACAGCTCCATAGCGGTATTCCCGCTGTCGACTTTCCAAGAAAGGCACCCGCCACGATGGTATAGTGGCTAAGGCACTCGTCTGCTGACTCGCAAGTCGTGCAATCAGATTCCGGCCATGGCGACCGCCTTTTTGATGGAGGCAAAACTGCTTGAGGCTCGTATGCTTAGATTTATTAAAAAAACAGCTCACTGACCAATGTCAAACAAAACAATGACGTTTCGGGACCCGTACGGGTCCCTTGTTCACAATGGAATGACGGCTGAGCAACAGGTTCTTATGTAACGTTGAGCGCATGACGCAAAGTCCGGGAGTACACGTGGTTTAGTGTGCCAGATGATCTATTGATTGTGTTACTTGTCGTCTGAATGATTAGTGATTCGAGGTTCAGTCTGGTTGTAAAATTCTTCTCCGTGGCCACGATGCGTGCGTTGTCCCAGCTTATCTCGTGGCCCGTCTTCTCGGCATGCTCTGCGAGCGCATTTGTCACTGCGTGGCCCTTGGCGACGTCATTCTTGTGTTGCATCAGACGTTTGCAGTAATTTCCACTCGTGCCAATGTACACTGATTCGCAATCGGCGCATGGTATCTTGTAGACCACACCAGTAAAGTGTTGCCGAGGGAGAGGATCCTTCACATTTAGCAACTCAGCCTTAAGCTTGCTTGCTGGAACATGCGCGATCTGTACACCACGTTTTCTGAATAGACGGGCTAGGGCTTCGCTTATATTTCGAATATAAGGAATCGATGCACGCTTTTTTGTAGACGATGTGTTATGCACGGCCTGACTAGTTGACTGCAGTTAATGCATGACGGATTTAGTTGTTTTCCTAATAAAAATCTTGGGGTATCCATTCTTGATCAGGTCATCTTCAATGGTCCGGAGCTCCTCCTGCAGGCTTTCTTCATCGGAACATATGCGAATCGCTCGTTGAACTAAAGACCGAATCACTGAGCGTTTGTGGGCTACCGGGTGGACTGACTCATAGTCGAGGTATCTACCGGAGTGCGTTGGCTTTCGGTACACAGCGAAGGCGAGGCCTGTGGGAGTACGTTTTACAACTGCATCCAAGAAAGGGAGGCAACCGTCTTTTTCTTCTTCCACAGTAAACTTGATGGAAGTCTCGACGCCATTTAGGCAGTCAAGGAAAGCTTGGACGTCTTTCTTCTTTATCACGCAGAAGCAGTCGTCGACGTATCTCAGAAAAACCTTGGGTCTCGGCTGAAATGTTTTCAATGCTTTCTGCTCAATTGCTTCCATTGTGATATTCGCAGTTGTGACCGAAATCGAAGCTCCCATTGCGGTACCAAAAACTTGCCTGTGGAATTCACCCTTGTACGAGAAGTAAGTGTTGGATAGGCAAAACCGTAACAAGGTGCACTGCTCAGTGATGTCGAACGGTGTGCGATCGGCCAATGTCGTGTCCTTGTGAAGCAATTGTCTGGAAGTGTCTACAGCAAGGTCGACGGGAACACTTGTGAAGAGGGAGCAGACATCAAATGAAACCAGTACTTCGTCAACATCCACAGTGATACTCTTCATTTTGCTTATGAAGTCATTGGTGTTCCGGAGGTTAGTTTCAGTCTTGCCTGAATCTTCGGTTTACCGAAGACTCACAAAAGCGGAACGCCTCTAAGGCCCATAGTAGGTTTCACTAGGTCACCCCTATGCAGCCTCTCAAAGTATCTTCACGGCATCCTGGCTCCCCTTGCAGGCAAGACTGAAACTAACCTCCGGAACACCAATGACTTCATAAGCAAAATGAAGAGTATCACTGTGGATGTCAACGAAGTACTGGTTTCATTTGATGTCTGCTCCCTCTACACAAGTGTTCCCGTCGACCTTGCTGTAGACACTTCCAGACAATTGCTTCACAAGGACACGGCATTGGCCGATCGCGCACCGTTCGACGTCACCGAGCTGTGCACCTTGTTACGGTTTTGCCTGCCGAGCACTTACTTCCCGTACAAGGGTGAATTCTACAGGCAAGTTTTCGGTACCGCAATGGGAGCTTCGATTTCGGTCACAACTGCGAATATCACAATGGAAGCAATTGAGCAGAAAGCATTGGGAACATTTCAGCCGAGACCCAAGGTTTTTCTGAGATACGTCGACGACTGCTTCTGCGTGATAAATAAGAAAGACGTCCAAGCTTTCCTTGACTGCCTAAATGGCGTCGAGACTTCCATCAAGTTTACTGTGGAAGAAGAAAAAGACGGTTGCCTCCCTTTCTTGGATGCAGTTGTAAAACGTACTCCCACAGGCCTCGCCTTCGCTGTGTACCGAAAGCCAACGCACTCCGGTAGATACCTCGACTATGAGTCAGTCCACCCGGTAGCCCACAAACGCTCAGTGATTCGGTCTTTAGTTCAACGAGCGATTCGCATTTGTTCCGAGAAAGAAATCCTGCAGGAGGAGCTCCGGACCATTGAAGATGACCTGATCAAGAATGGATACCCCAAGATTTTTATTAGGAAAGCAACTAAATCCGTCATGCATAAACTGCAGTCAACTAGTCAGGCCGTGCATAACACATCGTCTACAAAAAAGCGTGCATCGATTCCTTATATTCGAAATATAAGCGAAGCCCTAGCCGGTCTATTCAGAAAACGTGGAGTACAGATCGCGCATGTTCCAGCAAGCAAGCTTAAGGCTGAGTTGCTAAATGTGAAGGATCCTCTCCCTCGGCAACACTTTCCTGGTGTGGTCTACAAGATACCATGCGCCGATTGGGAATCGGTGTATATTGGCACGAGTGGAAATTACTGCAAACGTCTGATGTAACACAAGAATGACGTCGCCAAGGGCCACACAGTGACAACTGCACTCGCAGAGCATGCCGAGAAGGTGGGCCACGAGATAAGCTGGGACAACGCACGCATCGTGGCCACGGAGAAGAATTTTACAACCAGACTGAACCTCGAATCACTAATCATTCAGACGACAAGTAACACAATCAATAGATCATCTGGCACACTAAACCACGTGTACTCCCGGACTTTGCGTCATGCGCTCAACGTTACATAAGAACCTGTTGCTCAGCCGTCATTCCATTGTGAACAAGGGACCCGTACGAGTCCCGAAACGTCATTGTTTTGTTTGACATTGGTCAGTGACCTGTTTTTTCAACAATGCCTTTACCTGACCAGACGGCATTCCGTCGAACTCTCGACTGTGCTTAGATTTAGCAGCCCGTTAAAGAACCCCAGGGGGCTGAAATTCCCGAAGCACTCCACTGCAGCCTCTATTCTGATCATACTGTGGTTTTGGAACGTAAAGCCCCTTTACCAATAATATAACTCCAAGAAAGAAATGCTCGCTTGAGAAAGGAACTGTACACGCTAAGTTTTAAAGACTGTAGTCTTTCTTGAGCACATTCGTAGCCAAAAGTTTGGTCTGTCAGTCTTTCTGTCTGTACAATTGTCTGTTTGTCCATAGTAACGATCCATTTAAAAGCACGAAACGATATTACAGAGCACCCATATACTATCACTACACGATACCTCTAACTGCCAACCCCATCCGCAGCGCCCACCAATAATGCTCAAGTTTTAGCGTTTACACTTGCGCGATAGTCAATTAAAAAGTAATTCTTGCGCATATTTGAAGCACCATAACAACGCGTCGTTGTTTCGTATGTGTGCCTTTATACTAGAGAAGGCACACACAAGTAATTCTAGGGGCAGTAGTGTTTATCACACTGCGCTGACCGTGCAACGCGCAGCTCCAAAAGGCTATAGTGTTTCCAACACTTTTGCCAAGACGACATGGTGGTGGCACCTGCCCTCCACTTCGCGTTCCACTCTTTCACTTTCACTTCACTTTTATTCCTTAAAGAACCCACCATGGGGTATTACATAAGGGGTGGATTACAATATATACAACAGGTTGAACCGTTTATTATATGGTATAATTTGATGTGATCGCTTCAATGAAGGCAGTTGGGCTTATCTGTTATTATACGTAAAAAAACAAGCCCTTAGGTATACATCTCTTTCCCTTATTCATTAACGAGGGTCTCGTACTGGCAGACTTGGTGTAATTAGGTTGTATACGAGGGACTATTGGTCAGCTGCCCGCTCGTAATAAGTTCACGTGCTACGTGACGCCACACATGCCCATAAAAAGGCGTTTCACACTCGCCGCTTGGCTTACAGATGGTGCTGACTGACACTCCCACTTCTAAATTCACATATAAACTCAAAAGAGTGGATGGAGGGAAGGCCGCTGTGATGGCTCAGTGGTTAGAGCATCGGACGCGTTATTTGAAGGTCGTAGGTTTGATTCCTACTCACGGCTGGTTATTTTTCACCCACTTTTCTTCTTATTTACATTCCTTTGTTCTAATAACTTCCCCTATACATTCCTTGGCATTATTGTCTCTTAGATCTCATCTTATATATATATATATATATATATATATATATATATATATATATATATATATATATATATATATATATATATATATATATATATATATATATATATATATATATATATATATATGGGAGAGAAGTGTATACCTAAGAGCTCGTATTTCCGTGTTTTAACACAATAATAATGAGATATAACAGACAGTAATGCCAAAGAATGTACAGGGGAAGTTATTAGAACCAATGGAATGTAAATAAGAAGAAAGAAGAAAGAACAGTGGATAAAAAAATTACCAGCTGTGAGCAGGAAACGAACCTACGACCTTCGAATAACGCGTTCAGCTGCTCACAGCTGGTATTTTTTTCATCCACTTTTCTTTCTTCTTATTTACATTCCATTGTTGGTTCTAATAACTTCCCCTGTACATTCCTTGGCATTACTGTCTGTTATATATATATATATATATATATATATATATATATATATATATATATATATATATTTATATATATATATATATATATATATATATATATATATATATATATATATATATATAAATATAGGTGTGTTTTAATTTTAATGAACAAAGATTGAACTGCAATTTCACTTTTTCAAGGCGACACCAACGTCACGAAAAAATTCGAACCTAAGCGGATCACAAACTCTCCCAATGAATCCTAAACGCCAGCCACTAACTGCCGTTTGAGCTTACCGCATTATTAAGGCAAGTTAGCTAACACTGTGTATACAGGCATTATCATGATGTTGCCTCGTTCTTTTATAAGGGGGCTTACACCATAGCACAAAGCCTTCTCTAACTTCATTGTATATGTAGCGCTATAAAGTATGCTGTCTCATTACACTACTGTGTTACTTTCTCACTCTGCCGTACTACTCTCCTATTGTGCTATTAGAAAGTAGTTCGCGTCAATGCTGCGTCTAAAAATAGATCGAGCACACAAGTTCACACTTCCTTCGTCACCCTCCGGTGCTTGATGTTTCCTTTACAACTCACCCCTGTAATGCCGTCAGCGCATGAGAGTACAAAAAAATAAATCAATAAATAAACTGACTGACACTTTCTTACAATGAGCTACGGTTAAAAATATATTATAATACTGCCCGTCAAAAAAAAAGCTGCTGACGCACATCGTCAAGACTTTTTTTTTTCATGTTTCGATATTATAGGACGCACTTCGTTCATGAAGTTTGGATTCCGCAATTTTCTATTTTTGTTTTTTGCATTATCTTCCATATCCGCACTTCCTGAGATTAAGTTTTCCGAAAGAGGTGATCACACACATCCGGTTTTGCATAATAGCAGTTTCTCGGCTGGGTTCTCTTTTTCGCCACCATATTTCCGGGTTTCAATTACCCGTGAGGATCAACTTCGCGCATTCTACTTCCGGGATCCGATGATTTCACCTGCAACGCAAGCGGCTCCCCACTGCATTTTGAATTCCCAGCACGCTTGTCAAGTTAGAACCAGCGGCCATGGCACTGGTTTTAACTCCAGCCCATATAAGAACGTCTTCCCGTAGGAAGCTCGGAAAGTTGCTTGAAGAAGGGAAGCCATGTAAAAACGACTTATATATACTCTCATTGAAGCCTTTACGTTTATTTTTCAATAATCGAACGTCGTAAAGAGGAGGAGGAAGTCCGAAAAAAAAATAGCTCATTTTAACGCTCATGATCTATTGGGCTATCCACGATTCCGAAGAAGAAGAGCGTGGAAATACGAGCTGCAACAACAGCGCACTAATGAAAGGCCTTCCACACACTGATAGATTCTAATTTTTATACACTAAGAGTTATTGTAGCACTGTTCTGCGACGCTAAGTGAAGCACATGAGCAAAAAAAAAACATGACAACATATCGAAGGTTTTTTCACTGAACTCGGTGATCGCGTAACTTCGCGAATGGCATATCAATAGAAGTCTGCCACTTCTCACTAATCAACTTATAAATTCACAACTCTTTGTGAACATAGATGCAACATATGTAGATGCATTGCCACAAGAAGGCGATATGTAAACGTTCTCATTAAATAGCAAAAACAATAGACGCACACCATGTAATCAAGCAATGGTATCCATGAAAAATCCGACTTTTTTTTGTGGATGCTTGATATACAGGTTAGTTTGTCAAAAAATAGCCAGCAATATATTTATCAAGACTGTCTTTGAGCGCACCCCACTTTTGGTATTACGTACACATAAAAAGGCAAAACGTTCAAGAACAAACAAACAGCGCATGGCGATAGCGTACCAATTTTACGAGGCATGCCCTTTTAAAGACGACAGTTTTTCTTGGGGACCTTCGACACAAAAATTTTGGTCTGTCTGTCTGTCTGTCTGTCTGCCTGTCTGTCTGTCTGTCTGTCTGTCTGTCTGTTTGTCTCTCTGTACGTTTGTCTGTTTGTCCATTCTTAACGGCGTCGGATACTTGAAACGGCCGACCCCATCCGCAGTGCCCACCAATGTTGCTTAAGGTTGAGCGTTCATGCTTGTGCAATCGTCAATAAAAAGTAATTATTGCACATGTCTGCGGCACCATAACAACACGTATATATTCTGCATGCGCGTCTCCTACTTGGCTACTTGACTACTGGGCTTGGTGGCACCGTTCGGAGCATCATGCTAAACTACGTGCTCTTCGTTATACAGGTATGCCTTGGCTTTCACGGGACTGAACGTGCTTCCCTGCTGGGTTGCTGTGGTCATTCCGCCACAACGCCGATGTCATCAAGTATCCAACACGTGCAATTTGGGACGACGCTGCTACCGCTATCAGCATGGCAGAACAAACCCCATCATGATGCGACGCTTCGCACGTCACGTCCAGAGGATCCTTTTGGCGCACCAGCGACATCTGGCACATCGGCGGGACTGCATAAAAGGCCGAACATGACCCACGCGCGCTTCACTGGGCTTGGTGGCACCGTTCGGAGCATCATGCTAAACTACGCGCTCTTCGTTATACAGGTTGGTGATAAAAGGTCCTTTGGTAAATGTACTAAAACTACTTACGTTGGACTAGTTGTGCTGCCAAGCCCACAGTACATGTTGTTTTGCTACCTGCAGTGTGTTCGCGTGATATTTTTGTTATTGCAACTGAGTGGTGACGTAGAAGAGAACCCAGGTCCTGACAAAATAGATCAAATACTAAAGGCCGTCAATGAACTTAAGACATTTCATACACCTCTTGAGACGGGTCTTGAAAATGTCCAGCTAAGGCTATCTCAGACTGAAAGTACCCTTACGTCATTAAAGCAATGTCAGGAGAAGATAGAAAAATATGAAACAACCGTATCGGCTATGCGCAGAGAGTTCACTGAAATGCACAACAAAATAGAAGAACTAGAAAATAGAAGCCGCCGAAACAATATCATTAATAATGGTCTTAAAGATTTAGAACAAAAACCAGAAATGGGGCAACAACTTGTGACGCGAGGGATATTTTCTGAAATGTTGGGCATCGTGAAATCTGTTGAGCGTGTGCACAGGCTCGGTCTTCGGAAGCCTAACCGCGACCGACCGGTTATATTGCGCTTCTATGATTTTACAGAAAAAATGCTGGTATTACGAAACTGTTATAAACTAAAAAATACAGCCATATCTGTATCAGAAGACTATTCGAAGTTTCTTCGTGAAGCTCGGAGGAAGCTGTGGCAGGCGTCTGCGCTGAATCGCAGTAACGGAGATAAAGTGACACTAGTTTACGACAAACTTAAAATCAACGGAGAATGCTTCACATGGAATGAGATAGAAAATAAAATGGTAGCTGTGAAACGTGCTCGTACCGATGGTCACAAGAAGGCAAGCACTTCTCAAGCGTGACCGAAAAGAAAAGAGCCACTTACGCTGCTTTGCTTTAATGCAAGAAGTATCGGAAACAAAACACAGCAGTTGGAAGAACGTTTGCTTTTGTACGGACCTGATGTAGTGGTCATTACGGAAACGTGGCTAAACCCTGATATTCACGATTCAGAGATAGTGCCACCGGCATACGCACTGCTTCGTACAGATCGGGATGGCCGTGGCGGGGGCGTGGCCATCGCCAATAAACGGAACACGCCTTTTCATAAAGAAAGTAGCATTGCTGGTCACGAAAGTGTGTGGTGTTCAATCCTTATTAATAACGTCCCTGTGTTGATTGGAGGTGTATACCGGCTTCCGGGTGCTCCTGGTGAATACCTCGTAAAGCTACAGAACTTTCTTCACGGCTGTGTAGGTGAGTGAACGAAACTAATACTTACTGGTGATTTTAATATGCCGGGAATAAACTGGGACACTTTTGCCATCGGAAATACTGCTGTTAAAGGTTCAGATATACTTTTTGACATTATGTTTAGTCACTCGTTGACACAGCTGGTGATAGAACCGACTCGCATGCCCGGGTCGGCTTGTTCAGTGCTTGATCTTGCATTTGTGTCTGGCTCAGTAACACCACAAATTAGTATTGAAGAGGGAATCTCTGATCACTAGCTCATTCTGTTGACATTTCATGGCATGGGCGCCGCATATCACGCGCAACGATGCGCATATCAGTTAAAGATTACTACAGAGCGAATGACGAAAGTGTTATAGATTTTCTCGAAGCATCACAAGACGATTTTTAATACGTCATCGGGTGTCGTGGATCTATGGAACAAACTCAAATCTGAAATCACGCATTGTGAATCAACCTTCATACCTACTAAGCTAAAGAAAACTAAGCCTAAAACACCGTGGATTACGAGAAACATAATCCTCCTAAAGTGAAAAGTACAACAACTCCGAAAACATAAAAAGAAATCCGCTGCGCTCAATGAACTTTCACGCCACTTAAAAACGGAAATAAAGATGGAAAGAAACCACTTTTTCTCAAGCACTCTGACTGAGTTTATGACAAATCAACCACGTAAATTTTGGAAGTACTTATCAAAGCCAAATAGCATAGTAACTAAAATCAAAATACCGGGTAGTCTTGTTGGAAATGCACGGATTATTGCAGATGCTTTACACTTACATCTAATCAGTTATCACGCGTACGCAGCCTTCATTTTTACTGTCGTCTAACAGTAAAAATTACATGCCAGAGTTAACAATAACAGAGTCTGGCATACTTGACCTGCTTCTTCAACTCGATGTCAAAAAATCGCAAGACCCGGATGAAATTTTTGATGCTTTTTTTAAGCGCTATGCCGCTCAGCTAACCCCTTTTCTGCAAAAGATATTTTCCTTATCATGGTGTGCTTCCTGATGATTGGTTGGGTGCAAAAGTAATTCCTATCCATAAAAGTGGGAAGAAACAACTGATAAACACATACAGGCCAACATCACTGACAAGTACATGCTGCAAGCTATTAGAGCATATAATAAACAAAGCACTTATGAACTATCTAAAGGAAATTAATCTGCTTTATCCGAACCAACACGGTTTTAGAAGGAAGCTTTCGACCACTACACAACTTTTAGAGATTACTCATGACTTTGCTTTAGCTGTTGATTCTAGGCTGCAAATAGATGCAATATTTATTGATTTTTCTAAGGCATTCGACCGCGTTCTGCACTCGTTGCTCATACAAAATCTTGAATCATTGGGGGTTGACTCAAAAATAGTCCATTCGATTGCCGCTTATCTTTCCAACCGCACCCAGTATGTTTATTTTAATAAGGGCGAGTCAGACCGTGCCGACGGGTTCTCTGGTGTTCCCCAAGGGTCCGTACTAGGACGAACACTCTTTCTCATACACATCAATGACATCTACACTGCTATGGAACCAGGTATTACAATGAGGCTTTTTGCAGATGACTGCGTCATATACTCTCCCACTAGCACTACAGAAGACCAGGTGAAACTTGACAAATCTTTAGAAAATATTGGGCAATGGTGTAAAAACTTGGTATGCAAATTAATACAGATAAAACCATGTGCATTACAATTTCCCATAGAAAGACACCACTTCACTTTCAGTACAACTTCTCTGGGGCAGACATCAGGCACGTAATTACCGTAAAGTACCTGGGGGTCACAATAACATCATCGTTAAAATGGGATGTCCACATTAATCAAATTTCTGCACATGCATTTAAACAACTAGGTTTTTTAAGGCGTAAACTAACCGGAACTTCACCTCAAGTTAAACTAACAGCGTACAAGACGCTGATTAGACCCATCCTGGAATATGCAGCTATAGTTTAGAACCCGCACCAAGAGAACATGTATTGATGCATTGGAAAAAATTCAAAACCGGGCTCTTAGGTTTATTTTTTCAAAGTATGCCAGGCGGGAGAGTGTTTCCGCGCTGCGTTTGCAAGCACGTGTCGCAACTCTTGCTAGCCGACGACAATTAGCCAGCCTGAAATTTCTTTTTCTTCTTTCAAACAACCTGCTAAATTTAAATAAGAATGATTACCTTAAAGCTCCGCACCTTCACTCCAGTGGAGCTAACAATGACAAATGCATACGCCCATTCCTGTCACGTTATGACACATTGAAGTATTCTTTTTTTCCCGCAGCTATAGAGATGTGAAATGACTTGCCGAACGACGTTGTCAGTTCACAATGACCTGAATCATTTTTATCGCTGTTGGAAATTCATTTAGAGGCATTGCAATAAATACTGTGCTATCTTCTCCGAAATAAAGGTTGAAACAGTGTATCGCGTATGTGCTCCCACATTGCTACATGAGCTTAACCGCCTACATCTGCATATCAATGTTACCGTTGATGTTATCATGCTAAGTAGTTTTTTTTTCAGTGAAACACATGTGCATTGTTCATTTATTTCTTTATACTGTTATATCGTTATTTTTCTTTCCTTTGCATCTTTGCGATATGAAGTGTTATTTGCTTGCTCTGTACGCCCTCTCTGGTATAGGCCTGAAAAGACCCACAGTATTGAATAAATAAAAAGGCATACATAAGTAACTTTAAGGACCGTAGTGCTTATGACTCTGCTATGAATATGCAACGCTTGCACGGAAAGGCGAGTGTTTCCAACGCTTTGCTAAAACAAAACGGTGGTGGCACCTAACCGTAGTCTTGCGTTCTACACCTTGTCACCTCTGAGATGGGCATGCACACCCGTCTTAAAGCCACGCGCTTCGTTTTCTAAGACAACTGCCAGATAGCGGTTATGTCTCACGTGTGACCTGACTTGATGCGCTCTTTCGTCTCCGCTGCACGCTCGAGGCACTCTAACGCAGCGCCTCCAGAATACCATTCACCGATTTTCTTCCGCAGAACATCAAATAAATGTCTTGTTCACTCTCTCCACATGAAAGACTATCGTCTTTCGACGACATTTTCAGGTTACATGCAGATACTTGGCAATTTTTTGTACACAATCACTTAATCGTTTGCGCCTCTTTCCAGATTCTCCAGGGACCACAACATCAGCCTTGGGTCGTACTTTGAGGTTATCGACAGGACAATCTCGACGAGCTTTGAATGAGATTGCAATGCATCCTTTTTGGGGACGCTGACAGTGCGGTGAACAAGAGGTCTACGTGATTTCTCTACAGATTTCTCTACAGATGCCTCCATAGAATGACGATATTGTTCACTATGTGAGAAATGCCATCTAACTGAGGTGTTTTGGTGTACTATAATTTCTGTAGTTGCTTCATTCAGCGACACACGCCACCAGCTTCAGGCAGCTTATATCCGATGGAGGTGAGTCGGAAAGCTCACTCGCCTATATCAATCTGTTATTGCCTGCTCTAGATGAAAAACACGTGGATTGTGCTAGTCAAAACACGCACGCGGTTCTTAAGAAGCAACGCCGACGATAACAGAAAAACGCTCGACGTTACTTCTGTCCTCATAAGCCAGCATGGCCGGACCTCCCAACGCGGCCGTCACAACTGACGGGTATAGTAATTACCATAATAAATGTGTGGTAATAACCTATATGCATTTCCTCTATGCCTGTCATTTCCTCCATGCGTCCGTCCATGCCTGTGTCTGTGTGTCCATTCATCCATCTATTCAACACTACAAGTACCATCATCTCGCATATTTTCATTATATATTGTTCATATAGAAGCACCACTATCCAGCAGACATTCCAAGGACTAAACTAGAGGTTGGAACACGCACACTTTCTTACGGCTTGTGCTTCGTGTCTACTTCCTACCTTTAACCACCTCGATCTCAGGGTATATACTAGTTCACTGTATTCATGGCACTGCGGCCAAATGCTCGCTAAACCTTTCTAAAACGAAGAAAGTTACGCCCAGCGAGTATAACGTAAAAACCCTTTCTTGTCAGATAGAGCTCAATGTACGTGCCAATGGCTGCTAATGGGGAATGAGAGACAGGAGAATTCGGCTTTTACATTGCGCTTCGTATCTACTTCCCACCTTTAACCACCTCGAGTTCATGGTACATACTAGTTCACTGTATTCATGTCACTGCGGCTCAATGCTCACTGAACCTTTTTGAAACCAAGGAGACTACGCCCAGCGAGTATAACGTAGCAACCCTTTGTTGTCAGATAGTGCCCAATGTACATGCCAATGGCTCCTAATGGGGAATGAGAGACAGGAGAATTCGGCTTTTAGTTAACGCGCATGCTGCAATTTTTTATTGTTCAAAAACGCACAGGAGAAATCTCCCATCGGCACCACCTTGCAGGTCAACACGTAAGACTGGTTAGACACTATGACTACGACTACTACGAGGGACGAACGGTTGCCGCTTTAAGGAGCTTCTCCCCTAAAAAAATTGCATGTGAAATGGTAACGGACAAGAGGGAAGCAGAGCATGTCAAGAATGAAACACGTTGTAATGACTTTTAGAGTCGAAATTGAGGATAAATTGCCATTGACGTGATATGTAGCGAGATCGAAGATAGGTACGTGCTATTAGAAGAGACAAACTAGAATGCAAAAGAAGCGAGGCTCCTACGTAGAAGTTTGGCTGAGAAAGTGAGATTAAGAAGTTTGCAAGAATACTGTTGCAGTAGGAAATATTGAAATGGCTTGAATGCGCAAATACGATATAGGCATGAGCCCTACATTGAGAGCAGTCACTTGATCGAGATTACAATGGTAGGCTTGTGAAGAGCGTTATTACTTTACGTTGGCTGCCAAAAGAAGCAGCATATGTTACGAATGGTGTGAAAAAAAAAACAATTTGAGCAGATGTAAAAGGCAAAACTATTCCAATTTTGAGTTTATCAATATCCTGAACAGTGCTAATGCTGCGGTCTCTTTCTATTGACCTGTAGGCACAGTTTAACCTATTAAAATTGTATTGTTTTTACACTGCGGGGCCTAAAACCCCTCATGTACTGCTGCAGGTGGGTATTGTTCTGCTACCATTAACACGCATTGTTTCTGTGCAAGGGTAACATGTAAATGTTGAACGTGGGTGTCTAGGGTGATGCACATGCCTTCAAACAAGTACTGTCTTCTTGAAGCGCAGTACACGTACGGAGATTATCACATGTAGGCGCCTTGTATATTTTCCACACTAGTCACGTCAAACGGTGCTTTGCCACGTTTTCTTTCTTTATGCCTGCTGTGAGCGCTCATCATTGTTCTTTTTCAATTAAAAATGTCAGGAAGCCTTCATGTCAAAGTCACTTTGTTTTCTTTCATAGTTTATGAGGTTGCTGCTGTTTTTCAGACCAACCAGTGTGCGTCACCCCCTAATATACGAATGAGGTCTTTCAGATATTTTCTAAAAAATGTTTTTTTTTTCGTAGATGGAACAAGAAATGGACTTACTTCTACTGCCCATGATCAGTGCCACGAAAATTGACCCAAAGCACTTTTATGAAATTATAAATACTAACATAAATTCTACTGAAGTGAATAATACATCAATGTTGGTGCATCTTCAAAAACACTTTTTCAAACACATTGATAATCCAACAAAAAAATTTTTGCCACATAGACACAAAGCATACATAAAAACAAGGATGGTGAGATTAAAGCTGCGCATAGAGCGTTTTCACGGAGAGCAGGAGGGTAGCCCTGAAAACAGTGTATTTTTGTCACTACCTCTCTCCACTGGCTGCTGCAGCTACCGCCGCTGGTGTGTGGGGACTACCATGTATGGAATGCGGGGATTGTGAGGTCAACGTGTTACCTTTTGTTTGCTTTTTTATAGCGCTAAGAAAGTTGTGCTACCGAAAAGAGAAATATCAGAGGAGAACAAATTGACAGGCCACCACGGCGCTGTGTTTGGCTGCAACGAAAGCTCAAAAAGCTGGCAGCCGATGCATGCAAGGTGCACCTTCCTTCGGATTGACTTTATTTGTGTGAAAAGCTTTCTGTTCCGACGAGTGTTTTATTATATGTTTGTGGCGTCTGTACTCGTGGTCTTCTCTAAATCCACAAGTTTGTGGTTCTGGTGACACGCTGGTACGCATCTTCACTTGCAGCAAAGAGAAGCAATGTCGCAGATGACGGTTAATACAGAATATGTCTTGGTCAAAACTCTTCGGTTGTAACGTTAATATCCCCCATTTCTATGCAACAGCACATGAGTTACACTGTCTGTGGCAGCTGAATTGTAAGCGCGTGGAATTTTTAACTTATGAATTGAGCCCTTTTTTTAATGACATTGCTGAAAGGCCCGCATAAAATCAATGTTGTACAGTCGTGAACGTGCCTCAAGCAATTTTTTTTACGGCACGACATTTCTCGACTTATCGGTTTTGTGACAAAACATGGGACAGTTTTATGACGACCACACGTTTTTTTTTCTTTTTTGGGAGCCTGAGTGTCATGAATAATGGACCCAAAATCGTTAAATCGACGTTTTTACGTCAATGCGCGCGCTTGTCCTGATGAAAAAAAAAGAAAGGCAGATCCCACGAACAATGAAAATCATTGATGTGCGAAGCACGATAGAGAAATGTTGATGTGTCACTTTAAAATCGGCACAACGTTACGCGGCGGAAGTAAGTTATGTTGTACATGACTTCCATGTCCTAATTATCATGTTCGGACCTTTCATTTACGTTCATCATTCATTCACGCCACCTGATACCAAATTTGGCATATGTGAGCTAGTAAAATGGCCACGAGCGTGCTATCAGCGTAGTATGTAGGCCATCTCTACATAAAACGCATGTCAAGATTATCATGCATGGATGTGTCCTTTACATTCGTCATTCATTCACGTTACGTAATACCAAATTTGGTATATGGGGAACTAGTTAAACGGCCGCGAGCACGCTGTGAGCGTAGCATGTAGTCATGTTTTACATGACACACACATCATGATTATCATGTTTCGTCGTGTCACTTAACTTCGTCGTCTATTGACGTCATGCTATACCAAATTTGGTATATGTGAAGCTAGAAAATTGACCACGAGCTCATCATGAGCTTGGCAGGAGGTCGTGTCGTTACAGGACACGCATCTCATGATTATCATGTTTGCACCAGTAACATACCTTCGTCGTTAATTACCGTCTCATAATACCAAACTTGGTATATGGGAGCTAGCGAAACGGCGGGGAGAGCCCAATATACCGCGACGTATAGCGTTGACGCTCGCACGCTGGGCGCAGCGACGCTAAGCTAGCAAAACGCGAACAATCTACATTATGCCGCCAGACGTGACCATCGTCTGTCGGCACGGCCATGCGGCAGAATACCAGAACTCCAAAAGGCCAGGTATAACGAAGCATTTTCACCAATAACCTATTTACAGGTGCTGCTTAAGAAATGCATTGAAATATTTCTCACCTAGATAGACAGGAGGCTCCTGTCTATCGTTGGCACCACTGCGATAACGTCTCGTAGGTAGCCCCTGATTTCAGTTTCGGCCATTTTAAAGCTGACGGCTTAGCGATTACTTACTGCCGTTACACTCACGTAGCGTGGCTGTGTATTAAATGGTGTACCGCGAATAAAAGCGATAACCAGCGCACTGAGTGCACAGGCTGTGTTAAAAAAAGGTGTTTCTTTTCCTTTTCAACATGCTGCGTACGCCGGCAGAGATCCCAACACACCGTCTCGGCGGCGAAGCATCACAGGTGCTAGACAGCACTGCGGCGACAAAAATAGCAGCCTCCTTGTGAAAATGGTCTATACGCAACTTGACGGATACAATGAGAGCATGCATGACAAGAACTGCTTCTTTCAATATTAGGATAGATACATGCAAAACAAACTAACGAATAGACAAAAAACACACAATAAAAGCATACAAGCAAGGCTAATGTGTACCAAAATTTGAAGTATTGCTTTTTCAGAAATACAATGAAGGCATTGCTTGCATAATTTTTATTTGTTTGGTGTTGAGGGAAAAGAAGGGAAACTTTTGAGTAATCGGTGTGTCGGTTCAGTCGTGATGATTGGTTGTTTGACAAGCTCGCGATGTTGCTTGAATGATTAGTAAGTCGTTTCACGTTTAAAAGAACACATAAGCTGATACTGATATAGGTGGTCACTTCGCATAATTTTGAACACAAGAAACAGATCACGTGTGCGGTAACTGTAGGCACATTAACAATAACCCGTAATGCTCATTTATGTGGTGTGCCTAGATGGTCTAACGATATTTTATTACTGTTTGACTAAACAAGGTGACAGTAGCTCAGATGCGAAGCTAGTATTGCATTATATGATGCTACGAAGCACTCTCAGAGGTGAAGAAGACAGCAAAGATAAAGACAACGCTCGCTAAAGTCCGCGTGGACTTGGCTCTGCCCTGTATGTCTGGCGTTCCGTGTTTAGACACACCTTGTGAATATACTCTACGACGCCTTTTCTCACCGTAACATTTTGGTGGAAAGTGTGGGTCCTCCCTTTTACCATCACGACGATTCTGTGTAGTGGACGCTCATTGGCGGCCTCTGCTATGTCTGCTCACGAGGAAAACAAGGGTGCATCAGAAACGTCTCCGATCAAATAAGGACAGAAGCTGGCATGTTTGTGTCGATTACCGAAAACTCTAGTAGGTAACAAAAAAAGACATGTACCCCCTACCACGCATACATAACGCCCTTGACTGTCTCAAAGGTGCGAAATATTTCTCTTCGATAGATCTTCGTTTGGGGTACTGGCATATTGCAGTTGATAACATGAACCATGAAAAGACCACATTTATTACATGTGACGACCTTTATCAGTTTGAAGTGATGCCATTCGGGTTATGCAACGCCCTAGCTACGTTCGAACGAATCATGGACGCTCTACAACACGGTTGATTGATTTATATTTGGGGTTTAACGTCCCACAAACACCATACAATTAAGACAAACGCCGTAGTGAAAGGCTCCGGATATTTAGACCACCTGGGGTTCTTTAACGTGCGCCCAAATATGAGCACACGGGCCTAGAACCTTTGTGCCTCCATCGGAAATGCAGCCGCTGCAGCTAGGATTAGATCCCGCGACCTGTGGGTCAGCAGCCGAGTACCTTAGCCACTACACCACCGCGGTGGGGCCTACCCCACCGCGGTGGTGTACCACGGTTTCAGGTGGTCAATATGCTATGCTACCTTGATGATGTCATTGTCTTTTCACCGACTTTTGCGACACATCTCGGGCACCTCTCGACAATTCTTTCCGTTTTGCGAAAGGCAGGCCTTCAGCTCAACTCGTCCAAGTGTCACTTCGGGCCGTCACCAGCTTACTGTCCCCGGACATCTCTTAGATTTTTCAGGTGTTCGTCCAGATCCCGACAAAGTGCGCGCAGTCAAGGGTTTTCCTGTGCTGACCTGTGCGAATGACGTTCGAAGCTTTGTAGGCCTCTGCTCCTAATTTCGAAGATTTGTGCGCAATTTCGCCAACATTGCACGCCCTAAAACAGACCTATTGATGAAGGTTGTGGTTTGCAGTGACTGAACAAGTCACTGCATTTGCTGAACTGACCATGCACCTCACGCCGCAACCAATTCTTGGCCACTTCGAAATATCCGCTCCAACAGAAGTGCGAACCGACGCTTGCGTCTATAACATTGGCGCTGTGCTGGCCCAGCATTAGCATGGTAGGGACCACGTCATCGCATAGGCTAGCCACCTTTTATCACCAGCGAAATTATTCTGTCACCAAACGCGAACGCCTTGTGCTCATTTTGGCCGTAGGCATATTTCGCCCATATTTGTATGGCCGGTCATTCACCGTTGTCACGGACCACTACGCCTTAAGCTGGCTGTCATCGTTGAAAGACCCTACTGGACGGATGGGACGGTGGGCGTTGCGGCTACAATAGTACTCATTTACCGTCGTCTATAAAATGGGCTCACAACACGAGGACGCTGATTGTTTGTCTCGTCAAACAGTAGATCCATGAAACCTTCCTGAAAGTGGCGAGTCCACGTACGTCCTGGCGCGTTCCGCATTAGCAAGCAGCAGAGAGGAGCAACGACGTGATTCTCACTTAAGAGAGATAATCAACCAACTGAGCGACACCACTACGCCTTCATCGCTTCGTATGTTTGTGCTCCATGATGGTGTTCTATACCGTTACAACATGTATCCTGATGGTCCTGACTTGCTGCTGGTTATACCTTCACATATGCGTCAGACTGTTCTCGCGCATTTGCATGACATTCCTACTGCTGGTCACCTTGGCATCTCAAGGACTTACGACCGTGTTCGACACCGCTTCTTTTGGCCTGAAATTTACCGCTCTGTTCGTCGTTACGTTGCTTTGTGCAAATAGTGTCAGCAACGAAAAACACCGGCCCCCCTTCTAGCAGGACGCCTTCAACCCATAGAAATAGCATCTCTACCAACTTACAGAGTTGGTCTCCACCTCCTCGGCTCTTTTCCTCTATTCATGAGTGGAAACAAGTAGATAGCTGTCGCCATCGACTACACGACTCGATATGTGATCACACAGGCGGTCCTTACCAGTTGTGCAACCGACGTCCCCGACTTTTTCCCAGAGGACGTCATACTTCGCCATGGCACTCCTCGACAGTTCATTACAGATCGAGGTCGATATTTTCTATGGAAGGTAGTCCAAGACATTCTGCACGCTTGCCCTACAAACCATAAGTTCACCTTTGCGCATCACCCACGGACCAACGGCCTAACGGAGCGGTTCAACAGAACTCTTACGGACAAGCTCACCATGTATGTTTCGCCGGATCATCGTGGCGGGGACGAAACTTTGGCGTTCGTAACATTTGCGTACAATACGTCTCGGCATGACTCCACAGGTTTCTCTTCATTCTTTCTATTTTTAGGATGAAAACCCACGCTGCCTTTCGACACGCTCCTTCCACCCGTTCTTGATATGGCATCAGAATACGCTCGTGATGCAATCGCTATAGAGCTGAGAAGGCACGTGAAGTTGCGCGCTTTCGGCTTAACACTTCGCAAGAAAAACAACGTCTAATCTACGATGTTCGCCACGGAGATGTTCACTTCAATCCTAGTGACATGGTCCTTCTTTGGACATCGTCATAATGAGTTGGTCTTTGCGAGAAGTTGACTTACGTTACACTGGTCCGTACCAAGTCTTGTGACGAGCCACCGACGTCACGTACGAAATCGATCCTATGGAGACCACCGCAGCGCGATCATCTGACATCGTTCACGTCACGCGACCAAAGCCCTTCCACTCCGACCAGTCAAGCACCGGGTCGATGCCTTCGCCGCCGGAGTGATGCTACGAAGCGCTGTCAGAGATGAAGAGGAAGAAAGTAAACAGGACAACGCTCGTTGACATCCGCGTGGACATGGTTCTGCCTTGTATGTCTGCTAAGGTGAAAACTTGAGCGAGTTGGCGAGTTAGTAGGGCGTCTGTAACGCTCTATCAAAAAGAGATTGATTGTTCATCTTGTGATGAACACGTATGCAGTGAGACAGAGTGGCGACACGGTGATGGTGACGTTCATGCGACATTTGTTATATTGTGGTGGACACGTGTTATTTGCCTTCCATGATATTGCCACGTTCCATTTCCCAAGCTTTTGTTATCGTCCCAAAACACCACACGATTCTCAGCGCAAACCGCGCCTGCAGTTTTCGAGAGGGTTCCGGACTGTAGTAGATCATTTCGATAAGATCACGCCCACTGTGCGGATGGTACAGATTGTTCTGGAACGTACGCCGCCGCCAGCGGTAGCGCTAGAACGTTCGAGGGCGGGAGTATAAATGCCGACACGCTTCGCCGCTTGTCAGTTGTTGATCGAAGGCCGACGCTCCGTTCGCCGCTATCAGTCCGAGACTGCTATCTGTGCGAGACTGCTGCTGTAATTAGGCTTTCCGTTTACCGGGCACAGGTTCGCCCAAATAAAGAGTTAAATCACAACACGAAGTCTCCTGTCTTCGGCCACGTCACGACCCCGTGACATCTGGTGGAGGTGCTGCTTCGTTCATGTACCGCACGCCCCCGTCAAGCCGTGAACCCAGCCCACGGCGCGGAGAAGACACCGACGCCAACCAGGAGCAGCGAACAAGCCGCCGACAGCAAGGGCTACCACCGGAGTAGGGGATTCTAGAAGACAAGGCGCGGAAGACCAAGGCCATGACCACGACTGCAGCGACAATGACAACCGCCGCATCCCTGCCCACGATGGTCATGCATCAACCCAGGGAACCACCAATTTTCCATGGGTCATCGTTCGAAGACCCGGAGTCCTGGTTAGAAACATACGACCGTGTGGCCGCCCTCAACCACTGGGACAACGAAGAAAAGCTCCGGCGTGTGTACTTCTACCTGGAAGACACCGCAAGGACCTGGCTAGAGAATCGTGAGTCCACGCTCCGAACGTGGGATGTCTTCTGCGGCGCATTTTTGCAAACGTTCGCGAGCGTCGCTCGCAAAGAAAGGGCCGCTGCTCAACTAGAGACCCGGGTTCAGCTACCGAATGAGAAGGTTGGAATTTTCACAGAGGAGATGACCCGCCTATTTCGTCACGCTGACCCAGACATGCCTGAGGAGAAGAAAGTTCGTTTCCTCATGCGAGGGGTCAAACAGGAGCTCTTCGCGGGACTAATGAGGAATCCACCGAACACCGTCCAAGAATTTGTATCCGAGGCGACCACCATCGAAAAAACCCTTGACATGCGCACCAGACAGTATAATCGTCGCCTGACTCCAGAATGCGCTGCTGCTCAAACCAGTGACTCCGAAAACCTGCGTGAAACGATCCGAGCGATCGTGCGGGAAGAGCTGCGCAAACTGTTGCTTTCGGCGCAACCTCAAGTGGATTCGATCGCTGACATTGTGCGAGAAGAAGTTCGGCAATCACTTCGAATTCCCCATACACCGCTGCCCGAGCCAAAAACTATGAGCTACGCCGCTGCAGTGCGCCACAACGCTCCTCCCCGTCCACGCCAAAACGCCGCCCCGTCGCACTTTCGTCGCCAGACACCACCGCCGCCACCACCCCCACCGACGACCTACCGTTCACCAGCGGGCCAGCGCAGTGCGCCGAGGAAAACCGACGTTTGGCGCACCCCTGACCACCGCCCACTGTGCTACCACTGCGGCGAGGCCGGGCACACTTACCGCCGTTGCCAGTACCGACAGATGGGACTGCGTGGCTTCGCCGTCGATGCACCACGTCCGCAGCCAGGAGAACGACCACGTGACATCGCCGACTACCTGACATGAACTCGGTGGACACCACGAAGCCCTTCGCGTTCGCCGTCGCCCAGCCGCCGCACGTCACCGCACCACCGACAATACTATGGCCCAACGCGGGGCCGGTCTCCTAGCCCGTATCCGGGAAACTAAGGGCAGCAACCGGTGGAGGTGCGGTTGCTGTGCGACGAACTACCGAAGATCCTCCGACGACGACGACGCTGCGACGAAGCTTTCCGAACACAACGCCAACCAGGCGCAGCCCTGACGGCGAAAGCTCACTTACTGAAGGTGGCCTGACGACGCAACATGGAAGCAGCGGAACAAGCCGACGCAGCCGTGACCCGACGCCACGCCCTAACTGTAATGCGAGACGGCGAACTAGCGACCTCGACGTTCTTATCGACGGCCACAGTGTGACTGCTCTCGTCGATACTGGAGCCGACTATTCTGTCATCAGTGGGTCGTTCGCCGCGAGGTTAAAGAAAGTTAGGACAGCTTGGAAAGGCCCTGAAATCCGCACAGCCGGAGGTCATCTCGTAACGCCTGCAGGAATCTGCACAGCGAGAGTCACCATTAACGGCCGTATTTATCCTACAGACTTCGTGGTCCTACAGCGTTGCTCAAGAGATGCCATCCTTGGCATGGACTTCTTATGCCTCCATGGTGCTGTCATCAACCTAAAAACAAAGTCGATAACGTTATCCACAGAAGAAGCACTACCGCCGCGCACGCCATCTGGACACCATGCCTTGAATGTGCTGGAAGAACAAGTCACCATTCCGCCTCGCTCAAGCGTCATTATTTCAGTCGGCGCTCCTGAATCACCTGACTTCAAAGACGTCGTTGAAGGCAGTCAGCATCTGTTGGTCACCCGAAATATTTGCGTCGCAAGAGGAATTGCAGAGCTGCGGGGAGGCAAAGCAACGGTTATGCTCACGAATTTCAGCAATGAGTACAAACATGTGAACAAAGGATCAACGGTCGCATACATCGAAGAAATTGTCGAAGCCACCAGTGCTTTCGCCCTCGCCGATTCTGCGGAACCTGTTCAGAGGAACCAAGCCCCTCCCATAGCTTTCGACGTCAATCCCAGACTTCCGAACGATAAGCAAGAACAGCTCAAGGCCCTGCTGCTGCAATACGAAGATTGCTTTTCGTCGTCATCGAAAATTCGGCAGACACCAATCACGAAACATCGCATCATAACCGAAGAAAATGCCAGACCACTCCGTCAGAGTCCGTACAGGGTTTCGACGCGAGAACGTGAGGCCATGAAGAGACAAGTTGATGAAATGCTGCGGGATGACACTATCCAGCCGTGCAAGAGCCCATGGGCATCCCCCGTGGTGTTAGTGAAGAAAAAGGATGGGACCCTACGTTTCTGCGTCGATTATCGCAGCCTGAACAAAATCACAAGAAAGGACGTGTATCCTCTCCCACGAATAGACGACGCACTTGATCGGCTCCATAACGCCAAGTACTTTTCGTCAATGGACCTCAAGACTGGCTATTGGCAAATCGAAGTCGACGAAAGAGACCGAGAGAAGACGGCGTTTATAACACCGGACGGCCTCTTCGAGTTTAAGGTGATGCCCTTCGGCCTTTGCTCAGCGCCTGCAACTTTTCAACGCGTTATGGATACAGTACTGGCAGGATTGAAGTGGCAGACTTGCCTTGTGTACTTGGACGACGTCGTAGTGTTTTCCTCGAGTTTCGACGAGCATCTTCGGCGCCTTGAAGCTGTACTTCAAGCCATCAAGACTTCCGGACCCACACTGAAGCCAGAAAAGTGCAGATTTGCGTATGAAGAGCTCTTGTTTCTGGGGCACGTTATCAGCAAGTCTGGAGTTCGTCCTGATCCACGGAAAACAGCCGCCATCGCCGACTTCCCGCCGCCCACTGACAAGAAAGCCGTGCGCCGATTTCTGGGCCTGTGCGCCTATTATAGGCGGTTCGTGAAAAACTTCGCCCGCATCGCCGATCCTCTCACTAACCTTACCAAGGCCGACGTGGAGTTCAAGTGGGAAACGCCACAGGAACACGCTTTCCAGGAGCTTAAACATCGCCTCCAGACGCCTCCGTTACTTGCCCATTTCGACGAATTCGCCGAGACAGTAATACATACTGACGCAAGCAGCGTAGGTCTTGGCGCCGTTCTTGTGCAGAGGGCTGACGGACTTGAAAGGGTTATTAGTTACGCCAGCCGATCGCTATCCAAAGCAGAAGCAAATTATTCCACAACAGAAAAGGAGTGCCTCGCCATCATCTGGGCTACGTCGAAATTTTGCCCATACCTCTACGGCAGGCCCTTCAAAGTTGTGAGCGACCACCACGCCTTGTGTTGGCTAGCCACTTTGAAGGACCCTTCAGGTCGCCTCGCACGATGGAGCCTGAGACTTCAAGAATATGACATTACTGTCATTTACAAGTCCGGCAAAAAACACTCCGACGCCGACTGTCTCTCTCGTGCGCCTGTCGACCAACCGCTACCCGACGACCCGGATGACGACTACTTCTTGGGGACGATCACTACCGACGACTTCGCTGAACGACAGCGGGCCGACCCGGAACTTAAGGCCCTAATAGAATACCTCGAAGGCAGGACCACCGAAGTCCCGAAGGTATTCAAGCGCGCACTTGCGTCGTTTTGTCTACGAAACGGTCTTCTACAAAAGAAAAACTTTTCACCGCTTCGGGCTAAGTACCTCCTTGTGGTGCCTTCAGCTCTGCGACCAGAACTCCTGCAGGCCCTGCACGACGATCCGACGGCAGGGCACCTCGGTGTTTCTCGCACGCTCGCGAGGATACAAGAAAGGTACTACTGGCCGCGTCTTACCACCGACGTCACTCGTTATCTGAGGACATGCCGGGACTGTCAGCGACGCAAGACACCGCCGACAAGGCCAGCGGGACTTCTGCAGCCAATAGATCCACCTTGCCGACCTTTCCAGCAGATTGGTATGGACCTACCGGGGCCGTTCCCGACGTCGGCTTTCGGAAACAAGTGGATCGTGGTAGCTACCGACTACCTCACCCGCTACGCCGAGACAAAAGCCCTGCCAAAAGGCAGTGCATCCAAGGTAGCTAAGTTCTTCGTCGAAAATATCGTCCTACGTCACGGCGCCCCGGAGGAACGGCATTCACTGCCGACTTAACTCGAGCGATCTTGGCATACAGCCAAACAAACCACCGCCGGACGACAGCGTACCACCCACAGACCAACGGCCTCACCGAGCGGCTTAACAAGACGATCGCCGACATGCTGTCAATGTACGTCGATGTCGAACACAAGACGTGGGACGCCATTCTTCCGTATGTGACCTTCGCATACAACACGGCGGTGCAGGAGACGACGCAGATATCTCCATACAAATTGGTCTACGGAAGGAGCCCGGCAACGACGCTCGATGCCATGTTACCCAACGTCACCGACGAAGACAACCTCGATGTGAGCGAGTACCTTCAACGCGCCGAAGAAGCCCGACAACTTGCGCGTCTCCGTATCAAGAATCAACAGACGACCGACAGCCACCGTTACAACCTTCGACGACGCTTCGTGGAATACCAGCCCGGTTAACGTGTTTGGGTGTGGACGCCGATACGCCGACGTGGACTAAGTGAAAAGCTTCTGCGACGGTACTTCGGACCGTACAGGGTGGTTCGACGTCTCGGCCCACTTGATTACGAGGTTGTCCCCGACGGCATCACGAATTCTCAACGACGCCGATCGCGACCTGAAGTCGTCCATGTCGCACGCCTAAAGCCATTTCATGCGCGTTAACAAACTGAAACAGTGCTTTTTTGTATTATTGTTGTATTGTTTTTATTCATTTTACTTTCTTGCATTATTATTGTACCTTCATCTTTAGTTAAAGCATCGAGACGATGCCTTTTTCAGAGGGGGGCAATGCCACGTTCCATTTCCCAAGCTTTTGTTATCGTCCCAAAACACCACACGATTCTCAGCGCAAACCGCGCCTGCAGTTTTCGAGAGGGTTCCGGACTGTAGTAGATCATTTCGATAAGATCACGTCCACTGTGCGGATGGTACAGATTGTTCTGGAACGTACGCCGCCGCCAGCAGTAGCGCTAGAACATTCGAGGGCGGGAGTATAAATGCCGACACGCTTCGCCGCTTGTCAGTTGTTGATCGAAGGCCGACGCTCCGTTCGCCGCTATCAGTCCGAGACTGCTATCTGTGCGAGACTGCTGCTGTAATTAGGCTTTCCGTTTACCGGCCACAGGTTCGCCCAAATAAAGAGTTAAATCACAACACGAAGTCTCCTGTCTTCGGCCACGTCACGACCCCGCGACAATATATATGTGTTCGCATTTCTAAATGAAGATTAGTTGTAAGTCAGCGCTTTGTCCTGTTTTTTTCCTTCCTTTCCTGCTGTTTTTGCGCTGGTTTTTTTTTATCTTCTATGCCTAGCGTTACGTGTTTAGACACACCTTGTAAATATACCCTACGACGTCTTTTCTCCCCGTAACAGTATTATGAGTTTTTATTTAAGCGAAAAGTATTGCAAAGAACTAGGAGTTGCTTCGTGTACGAATATTACCGATAAGCAAAGCTCCTTCGAAACGGGACGCAAACGACTATGCGCCTGGTCTCGCTGCTGGCTATCCTTAAGGCGGTAGCGTGGGGTGCAGGTAGCGAGAGTGTATGTTCGTAGCGCTCGGTGGCGGGATCAACTTAGGAATTATAGGGTTCCTCGACGCACGCGCCCCCCTTCGCCTCCAAGGGGGCGAGCTTATCGAGGAACCGTAAGCGAGAAAGTAAGCGGCGCAGCGCGCGCCAGCCTACAATACCACCTATGGTGGCGCAAGGGTGGAGCGATAGTATCGCAATTTCACTGGTTAGAAGAGAGAGGGATACAGAAGGAAAAGGGTGGAACTTCGCTTCTAGTTTGCACAATATGCCAAATAAAAAAAATCACAGCATATTCCCGCTATGTATGGTGAAGCGTTATCAGTCCGTCCAGGCTTCTGTCCGTCAGTTCATTCTTGCTTCCGCCCGTGCGACTATTCATGCGTCCGTCCGTTATTCTATGCGTCCGTTCGTGCGTCTGTCTGTCCGTTCATCTGTGCGTGCGTCCGTCCCGGCGTCCATGTATCCATTCGTGCATCTGTCCTTGTGTCCATCCGTGCGTCCGTCCCTCCATGAATCTGTCTGTTGTTCGTGCATCCGCCCATCCGTTCTTCTTCTTGTCTGTCTGTCAGTCTGTGCGTCCGTTTATTCGTCCATCTAGCGAACACTGAAGCACCATCATCTCAAGTCTTTTCGTCATGTCTTCATCATATAGAAGTACCGCCATTCACCGGGCAGTCCATCCATTTATTCTTGTTTCCGTCCGTCCGTTCGTCCGTTCTTGCAACCGTTTGAGCGCCCGTCTATCCGTCCGTCCGTACGTCCGTCTGTGCGTCTGTCCGTCCGTGCATCTGTGTGTGTCCATCCGTACATCTACGTGTCTGTCAATCCATCTTTCTGCTTGTCAGTCGCTCCATCCGCGCGTGCGTCCACCGATCCGTCTATCTACTGAACAATCCGAGTACCGTCATCTCACATTTTTTCATCATATACTCATCAAATAGAAGTACCGCCATGCAGTGGACATTCAAAAAACCAAACTACGACAGCGGACAACTACTACTGCTACTACTACCACCACCAGTACAACAACAACAACAACAACTACTACTACTACTACTACTATTACTACTACTATTACTACTACTACTACTACATACACATGGACGCGCGACCGATGGCTCAAGGAGCTTCGCCCATAAAAAATAGTGCAATAGAGGCGATAAGAAGCTCACCGGTGCTTAGAGTCACAGGGTCCGTAGCCTATATTCCAGTTGTTTCTTTCACCCATCTTTGTATCCTTTATGAACTTTTACATTCCTCTCGAGTTCAATAGAACAATTTTTATGCTTACCTACATGTATGTTAGCTTTATTTAGTTGTGATTGAAAATAATCACCCATCTCGGTTGCCTTATTGTCCTTCTATATGTATCTTTATTTTGTCGGTAACCTTTTCACTGTTTATCTTTAAAATACAGCACGTCACGCGTATTTGAAGAATCAGCGTTATGCGAAGCATGGGTAGGGAATGTGATGGTGTTGCAATGTTTTTATTGAGACACCATATGGCATCACGCTAAATTTGTGTACAAATGTTGCAATAACAGATATACGCTGAGTAGTTTTACATGTTTATATATTTAGTTGTTTGCTCTTGTGCAATGATGCCATCAGAAACATAAGCATTAGCAACGCCAGAAGCAATACGGCAGCTGATATGAATCGCTGGGGCTCGCAAAGATACTTGCCGCGGACGCTGCTACAAACATCAAGCTTAGTGCATGACACCTAACTACAAGTGACGTTAACCCGAGCTGACTACCGCATCGTAGGAGTACATATTTATCAAATTGGATAGCCAGCATATACGCCTGTGTTGTGTAGTAGATAAGGCACCCGGATGTGCACCCGCAGGTAGCGGGATGAAATACCGGCTGCAGTGACCGTACTTTCAATCGAAATTTGTGGAAGCCTTTTTGCTCACACTTATGTGCACGATAGAGAGCCCCAGGTGGTCGAAATTCCCTTAACCCTCAACTACGGCGCCTCTCATAATCATATGGTAGTTTCGGAACGTTCCACCTTAACAATTACTATTAAATTTGAATAGCCACCGCTGAAACAACAATCGACGTTTCACAAACGTTAGAGTCTATTCGAAAAGTAGTTGCGAGACAAGGCGTTTCTCTTCAGTAGAATCCTTGATTGCCATGCAGAATGCTGGGGTCCGATTCCTGCTGGGACCTTGATAATAATTTATTTGAATTCGTCTTGCCAACGCTGCCGATGTCCAGGTTTCGTTGATACTCACGTGGTACAATTACCCATGTGCGTTCTCGTACTACTTTTGGTTTACGCCAAGTTAAGCGGTTAATCACGAGAGATACCAGATATAAGCGGCTAGATAGATGAATACGCATAAAGCGGTAGAAGTACGCAACGAAATGCCTTGTATTTAAAAAAAACATGTCAGTATGGAGTTCGAACTATGCCTACACAGAGGTTCTTTATTCTCATTATCTCGCGCAAAAGAATGGTACTTTCCTAGCAAGCCAGTTACCACTGCGCTAGTTTCGACTTACCGGAAGTACATGAAACGAGGTCATGCAAGCATTCTCTGACGTGACAATGGGACGCATAAACCCGAACGCTTGAAGGAAAAGTTGACACTGAGGAGTCGTTCGAGATACAAGCTTCTGACGCCTCAAGTTGAAACGTACGAAATGAAAAGTATTGGCGTACTTATCGTTCTCGCGGCTGGTGAAGTGACGCCGCTCAGTGTATGAATCTGTACAGCTAATTAATATCATGAAACGGGATATATACCAACGTTGAACACTGTGTGTTTAGTTAGATTGCCTTAACTTTCGAGACGGCTTTCTTTTCCTAAGCGTCGCGCCGTTTCGCAGGGCACTTGTTGAATGGTGGCGGCGCTTTCTTCTACCGGAACAAACAAACAAACGAGGAAGAGAGTTCAATGACGGGGCCGATAGTGGCAGCACACCCAGTCGTCCTCTGAGAAGTGAACACCGAAACATGACAAGACAGCTGCCGTTAACGAAACGAGCTGGCACTTGGCACCGTGAAGCCTTGCACTGTATTTTGTCGCAGCCACAGCAGGGAGAACACAAGCAGCTTCCCTATGTGGCTTGTGAAACGATCTACTATAATTTCTTTGCTTGTTCACCTGTGTTATTGTTTCTTTCTAAGCGTTCTCTAGTGTGGCGTGAATTGAGCTTGCTTTGTCCCGTCTCTAGCCCAGAATAGTCTCTCGTCACATTCTTTCGTTTTGTATGAATGTAGCTTCTTTCTGAAGGAAACGTTCGGGAAAAAACAAGGTGGTCGTTAGCCACTGCATGCATTCCCTCCAAGGCAGCGCGTTTACGCTTGTCATTCCAGTTGAAGAGCAGCTGTCGTGGCTTTGTGGTGATTAGGCCTAAAAGAACTGGTGCTGTGCACTCTTCAGTTATTCGTGCTGTCTACCATACCCATTGACCATTGCTGTCTACCATACCATTGTCTTCTCCCTGCTGAGTCCTCTTTGGCGAGAACTGCGTTGCGCTCGTTTTGCATTTGCTGCCTTTCTTGTTTCAAGTTTTATGTTACTGGTACATCCCCCCGAATCGTAAACAGTCAAGCACTATGCAACCACTAATGCCACATTGATGCCCTTTTATTGCCTAAGAAAAGATTCGCAAAGCTACTATTCCAATCAATCCTTTTCTATATTGCGGACCAGCTTGGGGCTCGGTTCGCCCTACATTCACCTTCCGTGGCGTGATCACGCTTACCTTATAACGCTCAATATAGAGCATAACAAGTCGAACATTGCTAAAATTCCGGTTAAAGTAAAGGAACGAGGTCTAAAATATTCTACCTAAGGAACAGTGAAGAAGCAATCGAAAGAACACACTACGTAAAAAAGTTTATGCATTTTCTTTCTAAAGATCAAGATTTTTTTCAAAACTTAGATATAGATTCAACTGCTTCCAAGACGCACATTCTCATAAAATTAGCCAAAAGCGGCTTATTGTGCCTTAAATTTTTAGTGCCATTAACATATTGTGATAATGTGCTTGAAGAGGAACTTGCTCACATAAGACGTCTAGTTGGCGATGTGAACTTCAGTTGGATAATTGCCTCCTGAAGAGCTGTACGTTGACGAGAGGCTTCTTTTATGCAATGATACACGAGCAACGTACGCGTATAGCCTTTGCTTTACAACATTTTATTCATTCGTGCCGCAAAAGAAACGGAAAATGCTCTAAAAATTACCAAGCAAACGGCACTCTTTGTAAAACTACACGCAAACTAGCTTGGAAACGAGTCAGTCTTCTTTGAAACGCCCCCGGGGAGGTGATTATTCAAGCGCACGAGTCAAACTCGTCCAAAACGATAAATGTGTCAACCTAAAATAGCTCAAATATTTCTGAGGTCTGTTTTGACAAACGGACAATATCATATCTCAGGCTTTCCTTATCGGTATTTGCGTATTTTTTTTCCTTGGTTTCGTTTGGTGAACAAATAGGCTGGTATTCCCACACCAATCTTGTATTTATCTTTTAGCCTGTTACCATTTTTGCGTCCCAATACCATATGTAGAGTGTGGACAAATATAAAGAAAATTACTTATGTATGCCTTTTCTAGTTAAAGATACACATACATAACAATGACGTGTTTTTATGGTGCCTCAGATATGTGCCATAATTGCTTTTTTATTGACAATCCCACAAGTATGAACGGTGAACCTTGAGCAATATTGGTGGGCGCTGCGGATGAAATCGGCCGTTTGAGTATCGCTTGGTCACTTTGGTGCCGTTAAGGGTACCTTCAAGGGTGGACAAACAGACAAATGTACAGACAGACAGACAGACAGACAAACACATAGACAGACAGACAAACAGACCGAAATTTTTGCGTCGAAGGTCCCAAGAAAGACTATTGTATTTATTATAAGATTAGGATAAGGTTGGTGTGTGAATACGGGCTGACTCCGGTGGCGAGCAAAAGACGGTAGTGTCACATCGCTAGGCGAGTGAATGACGCTCCCCCAGCGCCACCTCTTCGCAACCTGATTACATTTGGCAGGACAACAACCTCACGGGCATCGCTAATAATAGTAGCGTTTGTAACATATAGCCATCAAAATTACAGTTCAAGGAGATGCGAGCCTTTTTTAAACAACAGACGAAATCGGTTTATGTCTGTTTGAGCAGCCGCTGCTTACCTCTTTTCCTGCGTCATCTTGCCCAACCAAAGAAGATGTAGGACAGAATCCGTCGTTGACAGAGGAAACGTGCCGATCACTTTCATGACATATGGTTTGGCACAAGACCACAGCGGCACCTTCAATTCTCCGAGTGTGACTGACAACTAATAGGAAAGCGGCAAGAAAAGTGATCCCAAATTCTGGAAATAGCCATCACGTACAGTCTGTTTCTTTGTATTTAAAACCACTCCTGTGCATGGCACCATTGCTGTACAGGCAGGTGACATAATTATTTTTTCGATACTACTTTTGCTACAAAAATAGGCTTTATTTATTTATTTATTTGATGCTGTCAACCCCGTGCTTTTGGTCTTTAGAGAGAGGGTGTCCCAAGATACATATCATTCGAACAAGAAAGAAGAGAAAAAAAAGCATTCTATAGCACATAGCAATAAAAAGAATCACCAGCATCAGAAAATAAGAAACAAACTACAGTCATTGGGCAGGCAAAAATCGACTAATGAATGCTCGTGCTGGGAAATAGGTGGCATCACTACAAAGAGAACAGTCTAATGCATCTTCGAAATTGGCTGATGTTGTATCTTGTACAGCAACACCTAGTAAACTATTCCACATTTATATTGTGTGAAAAAAAGGCTTAAACGTAAAGAAAGAAGGCAACCTCGCTTCACAATAGGCGCGACTCTATAGGAATGAAAGCATTTCTTTTATGGAAAATCGCCTAAAAACTTGCTTTCAGAATGAGCCGGGCTTTGTGATCACACTTTCTGACACCCAAACGCATCCTCCGGCATCAAGGGGCACGCTATGAGCTGCTGCTGACCACTTATTGAACAAACATAACCCAATTTCGAATACCCAGATAAACACATGAGTGTGCGAGCGCCCAAAGGACCAGCGCTATTCGATGTAGTCCACGATAATATCAGTAATGTCATATGCTAGAACTACCCGCACAGCTTCCACAGTAAACTATTTGACTCCCTTATAGCGCCGAGCATCTGAGCATACGTAGGCAAAACACGAAAACATGAAACAGGCACGAGAAATAAATGCCAGCTTCAACAACATGCGCTGTCGAATTTTAGTTTGGTTTGGGAAACCTTCATTGTGATAGTCATAAAGCTTGCGCCCTAGACCATGACGGGCCGCTCCCACGACGGGACCGTAAGACTGAGACCTACCGCCGCATTGCGGGCTCTCTGGACAACCCAACGTTGTGATGATATGTCGGACTCGAGATAGCGTAGTCCACTTGCTGGACGATGCTGTGTTGGTGCCGCGTGCAGAAGGGCACTTCTAGAACATCAGGTGTAAGGTGGCTATACCACCACGTTTTGTACACGAGTTAGTTAAATAAACCTCAGGATAGAGCTTGTAGAGAAAGGAAAGGTTTGGGTACGTTTCTGTTTGAAGTAATCGCAATGTAAGCGCCTGCACTCTATTTAGCTTCCTATGTAGAGGTGGAAAGCTTTTTTTTTATCCATAGCGAAATACGGAGTAATTATATTGTATGAAGTTGGGAGATCCCAGTTTACGAAATCTCCATATCGACCCAAAGGTCCTTCATGGCCACGGAGAGCTACCCCTCGCACGCTGGAGTGGACCAACTTATTCAGATTGATAATTCCTCAGTCTAAGTTTCCCATATCACCGGGAACCATGTAAGAGTATGGGTTATAAGTCACTTTTCACCAAGTATGTTTTTGGCCTCTTTGCGCACAGCTCCAACACTGAGGGTACGAATGGCAGCTCTAGAATTGCTAAATATATGTTCATGATGGTGATCGAAAAGATCCATGGCAATGGCAGCCTGCTCGGCAGCATTGCAGTTTGGGCGCATACCAGCGCCGCATTAATTGTAACCCCTTTGTGGTTGATGGCTGGCCACTACCGCAAGTGTGTCTCTGTGGTCATCATATTACGCCGCGTCTACGAAACAGGCACCCACATCCATATCAGCAACTTGGCGAAGAAGGGTGTGAGCGCGCTTTCTCCTCCTTCCAATATTTGTTGGGGATGCATATTCTGCGGGGCAGGCGAGACAATGATATTCTCCGTCTGATCCCTCGTCAACACTTGGTACAGGGTCTCAATATGAGATGGTGGGACACCCATATTCGCGAGACGCACCCTCATCGCTTTCGAGCCAGACAGCCTAATTGTCTGTGTTCTTTCTTGCGCTTCCGCGATTTCTTCCAATGTATAGTCAGTTCCCAACTGCAGGAGATGATCTGTGTGGGTGTAGCTGGGGAGCTAAAGGGCAGTTTTTACCGCTCTCCTAATAGTTGCATCAAGCTTGTCAATTTTCAGTCTCTTCCAAACACGCATTGCCACCACATATCGAAAACGAGACATCATAAAAACATGTCTAAGCTTGACCAAGTTGTCCTCTGATAGTCTTGCCCTTCGATTAGCCACCCAATTTATGAGCCTGATAACACTATCTACCTTTTTTGCTTACCTTTGAATCGTGATGTTATTGAGGCCTGTTGCTTCTTGCTTAATACCAAAGATCCGAATGGAAGCGACTTTAGAGATTGATTGTCCGCTTTTGGTACGTAGGTAGATGTCTGCCTTCAGTTGTGGCACCCATCCTCGCTATCAACAGCCCTTCCTGACAGGGTTCGGGATAAGAAGCTCAGACTTTTCCTGAGAGCAGAAAAGGCCTGTGTCCTCGAGAAAACACTCGCTAGTGTCGATCGCCTCTTGTAGTGCAGCCTATGCAGTACCATGACTTCCTCCTCTACACCAAATGAAAATATCATCGGCATATATTGTGTGACGATCAACTTGAATTTCAGAAAGCTGCCTCGAGAGACCAGCTATGACGACGTTAAAAAGTGAAGGTGATAGAACAGATCCTTGCAAGGTGCCCCTATTTCCCAGCACTTGCACATCCCATTCTAAATCTCTAACATTAGGTATGGCTTTTCGACCACTCAGGAAGGATGTGACAAACGCATAAAATGAAGAACATAGGTCGAGACTAGAGATCGCCTCTAAAACAAAATCATGACGGACACTATCAAATGCTTTTTTGTATCCAAGCCTAGGATTGCCCTGGTGGCTCTGGTATAATTATCTAAAATATGAGTCTTAATGATTTTCATACCGTTCTGGGTAGAAAGACCTGGCCTAAAGCCATTTATGTGATGAAGAAAAAGATTATTGTTACCCATGTAATCCACCATTCGGTTCCGGATAACGTGTTCCGCCACCTTTTCTACGAATGACGTGAGAGATGGAGCGCAGATTATCCAAACTTGGTGCTTTACCGGGCTTGGGAATGAGGACTACCTTGGCCAACTTCCATTGCTCCGGGATGTCACCTCCCTTTCAAATCCTATTTTTCTCATCAGTAAGAAATGCAACACTTTATGTATACGCCCACTTTATGCGTACGCACTGGAAAACTCAAACTACTGCCCTTGAGCCAACAATAAAATCATTGTATCTCTAGTGCATGTAGTAAATGTTTTTTTTTTTTCATTTTTTTCATTCATTTTTATTTCCCTAAGGACCCCACTCGGGGGTATTACATAAGGGGTGGATACACAGGAAAAGAGAACATTTGAACACGTTAGTTTTAGCAGCATAGGTGATTTGTAAGCTTTGTCGCGAAGGATGATGGGCAGGTGGTTGAAGAAATGGAGCAGGGAAGGTCGTTCCAATCCTTGACGGCGCGGGGAAAAAAAGAAGCGGAAAAGTGGCAGTTCTGTTACGATAACGGGACACTTGAAGTGGATGGCTTGTGCGGTGTGAGATGTATGTCGGGGGGAGGATGTAAGGAGCTGCATTGAGAGAAGAATGAAAAAATTTATGAAAGAGCGAAAGGGTGGCGATACGGCGGCGAACAGAGAGGGGTGATAAACCGGATTGTGCTTTCAAGGATTAAATACTGATGTCGTATGAGTACTGGGAGTGAATGAATCTAGCGGCGCGATTTTGGACAGATTCGAGGTCGTTAATGAGGTATGTTTGGGGCGGGTTCCATATGGGGGAGGCATATTCGAGTTTCGATCTGATGAGGGACAGATATGCTAGCAACTTCACATGTTTTGGTGCATGACGTAGGTGACGCTTCAAGAAGCCCAGAGTTTTATTTGCCGATGAAATGACGTTAGTAATATGCGCATTCCAAGTGAGATCGCAGTACAATGTGACACCTAGATACTTGTAGGATGGTTGTGATTGTACAGGGACGTTGGCGATATGATATGAAAAAATGAAAGGATTCTTACGGCGGGTAAACGTAACAAGTTTGCATTTGTTAGGGTTAAGAAACAAAAGCCAATTATCGCACCAATCTTGAATGTGGTTAAGATCGTTCTGAAGAAGATTTTGGTCGTGAGTGTTAGTTACTGTCCGATAGATTACACAGGCATCTGCAAACATGTGGATTTTGCAGGATATGCTGAGGGGAAAGTCGTTGATGTATATCAGAAACAGGAGGGGGCCAAGAACTGAATCTTGAGGTACGCCTGATGTTACTTTGAGGTAAGCAGAAGATTTATTATTGACATGCACAAACTGAGAACGGTTAGTTAGAAATGCTTTGATCCAATTTAGTACACTTGGGTCTAAGTTTAACTGGGATAGTTTTAGCATTAGTCTTTGGTGGGGTACTGTGTCGAATGCCTTTGCGTAATCTAGAAAGATTGCGTCAGTTTGTAAGTTGTTGTCAAGGTTAGCATGCAGATCGTGAAGAAATATTGCTAGTTGTGTTTTGCAGGAGAATCCTTTCCTAAAACCATGCTGGCTGGGGTGAAAAAAGTTGTTGGAATCTAGAAAGTTTACAACCTGAGAGTAGATGACATGTTCCATGATTTTGCATGGGACGCTTGTTAAAGAAATGGGACGGTAGTTCAATGGACAGTTCTTATCACCTGATTTGTAGATGGGAACGACCTTGCCCATGTTCCAGTCATCTGGAAGAAGGCCTGTGGAGAGCGACTGTGCATACATCAAGCACAGAAATGGGGCGATGGTGTTATGGATATTTTTTAACACTTTTGAGTCAATATCGTCGACGCCACCTGATGAGGACAGTTTCATGTTTTGAATAATACTTGATATACCACCTGCGCAAAAAACAATTGAGCCCATAGAGGATGTCAACAGCACCGGGGCAGGAGAGGAAGGTACGCTAGATTCGTTAGTAAACACAGATGAAAATGCGCTGTTAAAAGCCTCAGCACATTGATCATCTGAGAGCATGTGACCAGAATCATTAGTAAGGTGGATGGTGCTGGTAGGCCGAGGGTTCACTATCTGCCAGAATTTACGTGTGTTATCGGTTAGCATGCCTGGTAAATCCTGGTTCCAAAACGTATATTTTGCGTTACTAATGGCGGTAGTATATTCTTTTTCGGCTGCGTTGTATTTCGCCGAAGCTTCAGGCGTCTCGTTTGCTTTTGCTGCGCGAAAAAGGCGCTTTTTGCTATTCGCTAGTCTGTATAGTTTGTTTGTAAACCAGGGTTTCTGCGGCGTGCTACGGAATGATGTTGTGGGGATAAATTTGCGAATTAATTTATTCATCTTATTTTTAAAAATATCTCAATTATTGCTCACAGATCGGGAGTGAAAGCTATGTTCGAAGTCTGGGAAGAAGTAATTGAGTTCTTTGTTAATGGCCCCATAATTACCTTTATCGTATAAGGTAATTGTTTTCTTGAGTTTGTCGCGCCGCTTAAGAGGGAAGGAAAAAACTGCATGTATTACTTTGTGGTCACTAATTTCGGGTAGGTATGAAATGGACGATAAAGAATCTGGGCGGTCGGTTAGTATTAAATCTAGGATGTTAGCACAGCCGCCTGATATGCGCGTGGGCTCTGACACAAGTTGAGATAAGTTAAAATTCAAACAAACGTCTATGAAATCTTTCGTTTCGACATCGTATGCCGACGAGGGTGCAGGGTTAAGCCAATCAATTTTCGGGAAATTAAAGTCCCCAAAAAGTAAAATGTGAGCGTTAGGGTAGGTGGTCGTGAGTGTGCTCATTATATTGTTTAAATCACGTGAAAAACCTGTATTGGTGGTTGGTGGCCTGTAGCACACCCCGAGTAGGAATGTTTGAGGGGAAGCGTGGCACATTAGCCACAGAACTTCAAAGGCAGATTTTGTGTTAACAGCAGAACAGGGTAGTTCTGGGCCAACAGCGATTAGCACACCCCCGCCCCGGCCGCGTTTGCGGTCGGTGCGGAATAACTGATAATAGGGTAAATCCGAAAGCACTTCGGCGTCAGTAACTTCATCGGTTAGCCACGTTTCTGTTAGTACCAAAATATTACTGTTGGAAGACGCCACAACGTTTGACACGAGTTGGCACATCAGCATGAGACTACGAACATTAGTAAAGATAACAGAAAAAGAAAGTTCACGACATGTTTGGATTTGGCGGTGGTGTGGTTTATTCTGCGGGCTCGGTGATCGCTATGCGACTTCTATAACCGATTGTGATCCGTGGTCAAAAATGTACCGTTTCGAACCCATATACAAAGTTTTGAAACGGATCTGAAATTTACCTGATTTCTGCTTAGCGAAAGCAACGAGATGACGGCGGGCAGTACGAACTGAGAGGGAAAAATCTTTGCCAATGCTGAAATTTGTTCCTTTCAATTTTTTGGCATTTGAGAGGGTGTTTTCTTTGGTTTTGTAGAATGTGAACCTGACAATTATCGGGCGGCAACGATCATTGGTGTGGCGGCCGAGGCGATGCACTCGGTCTATTTCTTTCGGGTCAATTTTTATTTTCAAGCGTTCGAGACAGTGGTTAATGATAAGTTCTTCTGTTTCTATATTTGTTTCTTTGGCGTTAGTATCTGGAAGGTTATAGAAGATTAAGTTGTTGCGGCGTGACCGGTTTTCTGCGTCATCCAGCCGTTTTTCAAGTTCGGAAACTAAGTGCGTGGTTGCGGTAGTTTCGGCTTGAATTGCGGCAATGTCAGCTCGTATGGGCAAAATATTTTGGTAATGGCGTTCTGGTTCGGTCATACGCTTTCCTAGATCCGACAATGTTTTGTCGGTTGTGAGGAGTTGCTGCTTTACTTCTTCAAAATCGGATATTAGTTTGTTTTGTCCAGCGCTAATCTTTCCGAGTTCTGCGAGAATTTCGTTCATTTCCGGACCAGGGTTAGTTTCAACGTCACCAGATAACAACAAGAGTACGGAGTAAACGACATATAAACACTCGGCAATGATAACGACAAGACACTGTGGGCCCGGCAGCTGGACTAGAAAGTAATCACTAGATATTTTTGCGTAAAGACTGCTGTGCTTACTAACCTGCTTTGTTGGGAGGAACGGGTAAGCGAACTGCATTGCGTCACAGCTGCCAAGCCCACAAGCTGATGCCGGTGACCATTCGCGATATATAGGTGCTCGGAGTGGTGATGTTGACTTCGATGGGGCTGTCGAAGGTGAAGTGGGGGACGAGTAGTCAAGCCACGGCGCTGGCAACAGCATCGGAGCGGTAGCGGAGGGGGGCGGGACAGTGCCTGCTTCGCCATTGCCAGGCAGGAAGGTGCCGTTTGATGATGGATCCAACGAAGTTATTGCCAGGCCGGGCATCAGCAGGTGAGCGACAGTTACAAGGAACACCTGCATTGTTGGGAGGAACGGGTAAGCGAACTGCATTGCGTCACAGCTGCCAAGCCCAGATTCTTTTCAGATGTTCTTTTCAGATTTGTTTTTGACGCTTTCTCGAGTGGAAACATGCCACACACTCAATGTCGATAGCAATGATATTGTGACGTAGACTGTTCCGCATGTTGAAACCACATATGCACCGTCAACAGTGCAGACACCATGTGCGAGCAGCGAACAATAGACCATCATAAATGGTTGAATCGAGATATTACGGGAACCTCTACAGCTGTCACTTTTATGGAAGGGAACACACGAGCGCGTAGCCTTGGCGCTTCGTGCAGTGCGTTCAAGCCAGAGTTATTCAATCATATGAGTTACGAAACTGCTTTCCGAAACCCGGATACGCCATTGGCCGACTTAGTGGGAGTGAGCCGATCGTCAAGCCACGTGGGAGCGACAATACAAAGCACTGCGTTGCTACTTGTGCGCCTGATTTTTTTTTTTGCAGCTCAACGCCGCACGCAACACTGGCGTAGTCGCCTCAATAAATGGCCTTAGCTTGCACGGGGCCCGCCATTGCTGTCAGCTGTTTTCGGTCTGCAAGTGCGTAATGAAACCCGGGTCAAAGCGTCAAAGTTTATTTCGTCGAAGGTGGTGCTTGCAATTTCGAGCCATCGTGGTTTTAACGCTGCGCTCCGATTATTTCTGTCACTCCTCACTTGCTCGTTTGAAAATGTGCGCTTGAGATCGATTGCTCACGAAAAATTTGAAGAGTCCTTTTACCTGTACCACTCTGCGGTTTATGATGTGTCTCACTAACACGACGGGAGTGATGGCCGCACAAAGAAGACACAGATACGGTAGAGTGCAACAAACCAAAGCACAACAGTGCCGATCAGTACTTCCCGCGAATTGGCCACTTTGCCTTTCACGCAGAAGTCGAATTCTACTAATCACGAAATCAATGAGGCAGCGGCTGGGATACCCTATAATTATGAAAGCGCGATTACTAGAAAGTAGGAACTTGAACATTACTATTTACTTGCAACTAGCACTGCAAGCGTTTTTTTTTTCTCTTCAGGTGCTATGTTCGTGGAGATTTTCCAACGGCACCGGCGTTCGCTGCTCGGAAAACGTCGTCTGCTGCCGTCGACAGACTCACAGGTTGGATCCACCCGGATCAACGCTGCATCCCGCTTGCATCACGCCTTGCCGCTCACTGTTTTGCCGAAATGTAAACATCGTGGGCTCACCGGATCAATGTGATCAACTGCCGACTTCGCTGCACCGTTCATTACGCTGTGCTAGCTGTGTACCACATGAGAACATGTCGCTTATAGCCACGTTGATTCTAGCGCAATGCAGGAAACATGAAAAAGGACACAACATTAAAAGAACAAGCAGCTCCTCTGTCCTTTATCACGTCTCGACCACTGCGAAAAAGTAAAATGTTCAGCACTTTATGCACCAACGAACAAATTCTAGGCGCTGCCATGCTGTTTGGCAGAATTCGGCGGTGCTCACAATCTTGCTAAACGCGAAACACAAAATATTTCATTTTCTAGTCAGTTTTGTTGTCAAGAAATGGCGCTACAATCTACTGACTTCCACAATTTCCGCTGATGCCGCGTTCGGATTTTCATACAAGGAGCCTATGGGGAGTTTCGCAACTCGCATGATTGAATAACTCTGCGTTCAAGCGGAAGTGAGAGCAGCCACAGCCTCTTTTTGCGTCATCTCGTGGCGAGCGAAACAGACAGCCATTGTTAATATAAAACCTGGTATCTCCAGTAATCACCTAGAAGGGAGATGGGGGCACAAGTCTTGCTCCAAGAAAATAGTGAGGCGAAAATTAAAAGGGACCCCATGAAGAAGACACACAAACATATGCACGCCCTAAGTGTTCGTATGAGTTTTTTGATGTCTCTTCAGAGTTTCGCACAATTAAATTGAAGCATTAAAACCAGTGCTTGAAGCATTGTTCAGTCCCGCATTATAATGCAGCATGAAATAAATACGACGGACGAAAACGCAAAATTCACGAAAGAGCGCTTGTTCAAATTTTTTCCCTTTATGCTTGGAAAGAAATAGCGGTGTACAAGAAATTGGCATGAACTGCCATATCAAAAAACATCAGTCTGCATATTCAGCTAGATAGAGATATAGCGCAAAATTGAAGTAAAATATATGTCGACATGCATTCGAAGGTAGGCATTCTAAGTGAATCTCAGTCCCTGGAGTGGGCATAATTCACAGAAGAACGATCCGCGATAAATGTAGCGTGGTACAAGGCAGTGAAGAATCACGAGTCTCCCCCTTTACAGAACCTTCGTACACAATGTTCACCAGGATGCCTTTGTTGCCGAAACGACGCACACGGACAATCTCGTATAGGCTGCGCTTTTAGGAGTGCTTCAGTGCTTCCGCCACTACAGAGGGAAATGAAGCATTCTTTAGCAAGTTTACCAATGACACAATCATGGTACTATCGTCCTCCGATGAAACCGGTCTGCGTGCTCTACAAGCATGCGCCGAAACTGTCTGTATCCAATTTCGTGTATCAGCATTGATACCTCTTTTCTTCATTCTCACAATATCCGGGGGCAGCTGTGCATTGCGTGTGTGGAAATCACAACTAATGCACGAAAAGAACAATCGCGACAGAACGAACAGCAGTGTATTTACGAGACAAGAACTACCGAGGCGCTGTGCGAGGCACACCAAGAGGACGCCTAAAACGCATTGGTGCGTAGCTTTACGATCTATGTCGAGTAGCTGCGGACCATTCTTTCTTATTTGGTGAGGCAGTCCAGGGTCTTTCAGGAGCAGTTGATGAGGTTTCAGCTGAGCAACGACGGACACCGTCAACAACACGATGCATTATGACGTCTTTACGTTGTATGACTTCAGCCTTTGTTGCTCACTGCAAGTCTACTTTGTTGCTTCCTTCCCCTAGTTCACTTTTTTCTACTTTTTGTTTCGCTTTATTCGGAGCTCTTTCGTCTATTCTTCGTGTTGCTTCACTATGTGTATCTGAAACTCAGAAACGACATTTACCAAAAATTTGCTTTTAAACACATGAATTAGCAAATGATAAAGCAAGATGAACAATCAGCAAAAAGAAGATAAACATCGAAACAAACCAGTGCGAACTTCCATAATATGTTAAAAGTAGACACGGATAAAACTTTAAAAGAAAAGCAGTCTACAGATGTTGACACGAAAGTGAAATCTCAAGGATGCTTCAGTGAGTCTATGCAGATGGGTTAAAATAACACTGTGGTTCAACCCTTACTTACGGTAACCAGAAGGCAAAATGTTTCATTTCTGCAAGTCTTGCCCGAGATCACTAGTCCTCGCAACAAAAAAAAATTAAGGCAGCTGGGCTGCAGTGGCACCTAAGCCTGAAAGAAGTGCACTACTGAACAGCCTTATTTTTCTTCTTGGTTTTCTTTGTCGTTCAATAATTTCTTTCTTGTTTTTCCTTGTTTAATGAGTATTCTTTATTGCACCTTGCTCTTACTTTAATTATTTTATTTTTTGTCTTCGTCAACTCTTTCTCTTTCTCGTTTCTTTTCTCTATTCAATTTTGAGGCTACACGGAGTGTGTGTGGCTGTCTTTCCCCAGCCATAGTAGTAATTTCCCTCCTTAATGTCATCAGTGCTCATCACCAAGGCGCTTGAAGCACAAGACGCCTATTTTTCTTCGGTACGAGGGTCTGCTCAGGACGCTACATTTGGCTACGCAGTCCCTGGTTGATTTTTAGTTAATAGTATCAAGGTGCTCGAAGAACGAAAGGGAGAGCAGGTTTATTAGGTGCACACTCACCATGCTACATCTGTCTATGCTCTACGCGGTATTATCTGCGTTATGCACCAAGCAACGCCGCCAGCACATGACAGACCGACCCTCTAAGATGTTACGCACTTAGTAGAAGCTTTCGAAGAAGTATAGGAGCGGTACCCCAGAAGCAGAAAATGATCACTTTTTTTTAGGTTTCACTTTCTGTCATGTCACAGATATTGTATATTACAAGACGACTTCACATTACTCTGCTTTCAAAAATAGGCTTACCCTCAAATGAAGAAGCTGTTTTAGGCGTCAGTGCGTCAGGTTCGGCATACTATCACAAGGATGCCTTTGATGCTGCGTGTGATTCCATTATAGCTAGTAATCGTGTACCATTTTATTCTTGTATATAAAAATATTCATTATCGAAGTAAAGTAATATTCATCTAATCTCTTAAAATTGTTCACACCGGGTTAATGCGCCAGTCCGCAATACAACCTCGATAGCATAATACTTGCAGTCTTCACCTGATGCGTTACACATTATTGCCATTTCATTATTTATTATTAAACCACCTAACAGTTTTCAAATCACATTCCAATTTTTCAACGTCGCATTTTCGGCCCATCCCCCAGAGTGGGTTCGTGCCACAGATTGAACGAAAATCTTAGCGAAACAAAACAAAATTCAAGTTTATTAGATGTACACAGTTCACCAAGCGGAAACAATAATTGTAAGCACAAAATTTTAACGTCAACATTGTAGTGTGAAGTACTAGGAGGTATGTCGACAAGTCAAGAAAGACGTTTGCTCGTGTTCAATGGTAATTCAAGGTGTCGGAAGCCTTTGGAATGAATTCAATTTTTTTAGTATGAAGTCTTCAGAAATCACACCCCAATCTCAATCTGCACCCCAATCTCGATCTGCACCACAATCTCGATTTGCACTAAGAAAGTAGTTTTGGAAGGCTAGTTGACAATGAACTGAATATGAGCAAATGAACACATTTATAACCATTTCAGTGGATGTGCTAACTTTTGGTGAATTTCCCAGCTTCAGCCGCGCTGTTCGGCCAATACATATATTCCCATGAAATGTCAGCGTTGAAAGTGTGCCAGCATTATTTTTAAAGGATTGCGCATACACCTAGATGGAAGATTGCTCGACATTGTGTCGGTTGTGATGCTCTTATTCTGTCACCTACTGTTATTAGCAGTGCATCCAACGCAATGAATGTATTTTGTGTTTAAAAGCGTATTGCTTCCTGTTGTTGTCACTGCCACTAACCCTGGCTATACAAGAGTGTCCGTGATATGGCACATGTTGTTCATTTTTTCAACTACGTGCTTTATAGACCTGCTTTAGCACCGCTTGTTCACCTAAAGACATGGTAACAGCACAGCATAGCCTAATCTGAACAGCTGGCCCGTAAATAACAATCAACTGTGAAAGAAGTAAAGAGGCGATTTCATGCAACAATGCTGCGTAATGTAGGCCTGTGCTGCGACACAGTGTTTGTGTAGAACAAAATAACCTACCCGTGTTAAAGATTCATGTTTCCATTACAGAATCCCACAAGAACCGGCTCAAAATCACTGGGAAATGAGCCGCACTGAGAAATTTTCAGCACCATAAAGCAGGAAGCAGAGGAGCTTTAGTCGAACTGCGTTGAATATTTTAGTCGTGTCCCAGTTGTCGAAACAGCTATCTGAAAATAAGTGTGAGTGGCATGTATACTTGACAAGACACTGCACTACTTGATGCTGATTTAGAGTTGGTGGGTGCAGTAATCACAACTTGATGAAAGAAAGCAGAAGCTCCATACAGACAATTTACAAAAAACAACAGCTCACGCAAAGAAGAGTAATATTGGTCAAAATATTCACCAATGACATGAGTATAAATCGAATAATAAAGCAGCATAGATATGGGGTTCAATAAAGAGTCAACAACTGCATCACATTGAGAATTATTTACGGTTACGTTGTAGAGAAGCTTTCCTCAAGACTTTTCCGTCATGAAAACTTTGTTGGCCCCCAAAAAACCCGTCAAGTTATCTGTGTGCATACGCAAATTATTGCATTTCAGTTATTGCAGACGTCCACTGTACCATCAATAAAATAGTTGTCGCATTGATCTTGCAGTTCACTTACGATGCGTCTGCTGCATTAAAAATGATCAATCTCTTCCATGAATTCCTCTGTCGAGTTTTTCAAAACCGTCATTAGGACCCAGGGTGCTCGATCATTGTGTCTGTTGAGATCTACTGAATCTAACTGCCAAAACATGTGGTAATGTAGATATAGATGTAAATCCCAAACTTTTGGCTCACACCTACCCTGGCTTGAGAATCGGTCAAGAATCGGGTAGCTTAACAAAAAAAGAGATGTATATATTTAAATACTGCCGAAGAAATTTAGCAGAAATATTAATTTTCTTGTAAATGATTTTTGAGAAAAAGTTTGATGAATTAGTTCCTACTGAATGAGCAATAAATGATTGATATCAAAGAAAACTTTTATAGCCTTTATTAGTTAAAGCGAACCTCTCGGTATTGAGTTTTTATTTATTTGGAACATTGCCCACAGCGCCATCTTAGGCATTATTGCGGGAAGCCCAGTGCCTCATAAAATGAGTCCGCAGTCTTGCGGCCAAATAAATCAGCTGGTAACATAATCCATGCGATAATGGCTTGTAGGAAAAAGAATGCTTAAAGAGATTCATTCTGGGGTTGTATGACCATACTTTAAATTTGTGGTCATGACGAGAGGATTGGTAATGCGCTGGTTTTACATAATCTGAAAGATTAATGCCTATTTTTTGTTATAGACTGCATAAGATAGTTTCAATCTAAGCTTACGTCCTAATAAGTAAATCTCTTAGACTGTGCAATGAAATCTTGCACGGCCAAGTACAGTTTCGCGTTGCTGTGCTCTAGGTTATATGCACCTTGGGATAGCAAATTTGACATTGTCAAAGCTAAGCCAAGGATTCGTAACAGCATTTCTAGTGATAGCTTTCTTGATGCTCAAAATTTCCTACAAAAGATCAAAAAGTGCTCCACAGTTTCCTCTTCTCCACGAAAACAACAAAGTGGGGAGGGAATCAAGCCTGCATGCTCTAAACAAATAAAAATGGAGGAATACGATATCGTAATCGAGTGACTACAACTTACAGGGGTCGATTATTACACGAGGAAGTTTGCCAGGGTGTCATTACATATTTGAAGTCCAGAAAAGTTTTTTAAGATGGTGTAGACAATTCTCGCATCAACGTTTGCCTCCGATATGTTGAAGCTAGTATAAAGGATGTTGTATGGGTAATATTTATAGCTGGTCCCTCTAACGCTGTTTTCGGTAGTGCATCAGCTGTTCCAATTATAGTTACGCCTCTATGCCCCGGCACCCGTACTAATAGCACCTGGGATAAGTGATTTGGTACAAGGCAGTTGAATTCGCCTAATGCTTTCGAATCACCGGATGTCGTGAGGGCACACCAGACTAACCAGGAGTCTCTCATTATTAAAGCGGAATTCATTGTTGTTGTCAGTTTTTGAAGGTGTACGAGACCACGTCCGGTATGGCAGCAACCAGGTTCTCTTTTCTTAATCCAGACGCACGAGCCAGAGAGCCAGCCCGCGTGACATACGATGATGATCACTACAGTGGTTTGGTCATACAGATGAAGATAAAGTACATAGTCAGCGCTCACACTATTTTCCCCCCTTCGCGAAAGAGGGCAGCAAGTTAGAAAAGGTTGGGACGCCGAATATATCGTTTCAGTCGAGAGACGTGGGCGATCTTGGTGTAGCGGCGACGACAATAAGAAGCCGCGTTGACAGAAGCAACGCGATAGTTTACTTCATATTTTCGTTCCAGGACGGTGTAGGAACGGGGTATCGGTGAAGAAATTTTTCGCAGAGCCCAGGTACACGAACAGGTTTCCACAAAAGGACTTCGTCGCCTGGGCAGAACACAACAACTCGACGCTTCGCATCAAGGTCGATTTTTCTCTTGTCCTGAATGGTAGAAGTGTTGGCGCGGGCGATTTCACGGCAGCGGACGACGCGAGCAGCGAACTCTTCCGGGAGAGATGAAGATGGATTGGAAGATGTGGACAAAAAGGTGGCGTCCAAAACAAAAGCCGGTACACGGCCATACACGAGAAAAAAAGGGCTGAAATTCGTTGTACGTTGTATGGCATTGTTATGTGCAAACGTGACAAAACGAAGTATTGTGTCCCAGTTTTTGTGATCTGGTTGCACGTACATAGAGATCATGTCGGATAAAGTTCGGTGAAAACGCTCAGTCAGACCATTATTTTCTGGGTAATACGCTTATGTGGTCTTGTGGATGGTGTTAAAGGCCTGTAAGACTTCAGCAAGGACATGTGAAAGAAATGTCTTGCCACGGTCACTAAGGAGCACACGCGGTGCGCCATGTCGTAAAATAATGGCGCGAAGGAAAAAATCGGCTACTTCAGAGGTAGCACCAGATGAAAGAGCTGCCGTCTCCGCGTAGCGAGTAAGGTGGTCTACGGCAGTAACAATCCAACAGTGACCGGCTGGCGTGAGCGGAAGTGGTCCGTATAAGTCTATGCCCACAAATTAAAAGGGAGTGGACGGGCACGGCAGTGGTTGCAATGACCCCGCGGGAAGAGACGTGGTACGTTTTCGGTGCTGGCATGACGCGCAGGAAGCGACGTACTTGGCGACAGAAGTGGAGAGGCCAGGCCAAAAGCAGCGAGTCCTGAGGCGGTCATAGGTCTTGTGGGACCCTAAGTGGCCAGCTGTCGTATCGTCACGAAACGCTTGTAGAACTTCCAGACGAAGTGAGCGAGCAATGACGGGAACACATTGGTTACCGAGAGGATGGTAAATTTGCTTACATAATGTTCCCTCTTGAAGCTTGAAACGGGCAAGTTGTCGTCTTAAGCGGCTGTTCGGAGCACGCGATAAGCCAGTGAGCCGATCGATGATTGTGCGGCAGTAGGTATCGGCATGTTGGAGTGAGGCGAGATCTGTGGACGAAAGAAGGTCCGCCGAGGCAACTAACTGTTTCGAAGCAGCAGCCGTCTGTTTGGTCACTTTGGCGGGCGGTGACGAATAGATGGAAGGTGACACTTTGGCGCTTTGCGAGAGCGGGCAACGGGACAAAGCGTCGGCATCTTGGTGCTCTCGGCCCGACCTATATGTGACGCTGTAGTCATACTCTTGCAATCGTAGTACCCAACGGCCAAGGCGTCCCGACAAATTTTTGAGAGACGATAACCAACACAGAGCATGATGGTCAGTCACTATTGTGAAATGCCGGCCGTATAAGTAAGGACGAAACTTTTGTATGGACCACACGATGGCAAGACAATCTTGCTCAGTGATGCTTAGTTTCGCTCAGCAGGTGACAGAGTACGGCTCGCGTAGGCCACAACTTGTTCTTCGGAAGCGTGGTTCCGCTGAAGAAGGACAGAACCGATGCCAAGTCCACTTGCGTCAGTGTGTGGCACAGTAGGTGCTGCAGGGTCGAAATGGCGAAGCACTGGCCGTGATGTGAGGCATCGCTTGAGGGTGTGAAAAGCGGCTTCGCAGCCATCCGACCAGACAAAGGGTGCGCTCGTGGTCAGAAGTTTGTGCAGAGGAGCCGCAATAGTAGCGAAATCACGTACAAAGCGGCGGAAATACGACGCTAAGCCAAGGAAGCTGCGGAGGTCTTTCTGTGTGGTTGGTGTAGGAAAGTGCAGCACCGCGGCAACCTTGTCGGGATCGGGCTCAACGCCATGTTTACTGACGACGTGACCTATTACCTTGATGCTGTGACTGGCAAACCGACACTTCTTAGTGTTGAGCTGGAGACCGGCCTTAGCTAAACACGTGAGGACTTCGTCTAGCCGTTCCTGGTGCTGTGAGAATACTACAGCTAAAATTCGGCAATAAAGATAGGTGTGTAATCTGAAATTCAGACGAAAAGGACCAGTCTAAAACACCGCATAATATACTGATGCCACTCTTTCCTCTCTCTGTTAAGCGTCCATCGCAATGATGACAAGATATCGCATTGAAAAATGAAGTACATTTCTTTCTTTGGCACCTCCTATTTTACAAGCAATAAAATATCACTTGATATGCGATCTTGCAATCTGCTCGTTAATATTCATCAAAATATTGTGGATGAAGTAGTTAAAAAGTGTTGTCAGTCCACACCTAATGCAATACAAAAAGAAAAATAAAGTAATTTGCAAAGTTGCAGAACAATCAAAAGACGATAAGTATAGGTTACAGGTGGGCAGTTTCATTTTTTGGGGGGCGAAGTCACAGGAGATGCACTGATACATCATCCCCGGATGCAGTCTTCTTTAAAGAAGCATTGCGAAAAAAAACATACCAGTTTTGTAAATTGCCATGTGAACGAAACCACTGCAAGAGCTACAGGATCATGAAATGTAAGTCATGACAATAATTACAAACATATCATTATTTTCAAGTTATAACTAGTCAACTATGTTCTTTGTACAGTCATGCTATGCCATAACTTTCGTATTGATACTATGATTGAAACGGCCAGAAGAGCTAAAAGTTGTAGACCACTAGATAGATAGATACATACGCTCAAAGTCGCCGAAGTTCGCTAAGAAATGCTTCACATTTAAAAGAAAATCAACAGAATAGTGATTGTTTTTGCAGCCTTCTTTGTGTTGGTAATGCCAGGCGAAGTAATAAAGACGGGACGCATAAATCACACAAATTACTAGCTACGAGGTAGTAAGAAAAACTTCTATGTCTTCGCAACGACGAGCTAAACATTTTCAAGGAAGCCATTCAAAGTGGCAACTCTATATTGTTCAGAGAGAACTGTTGCCTCGAATGGTATTTCTGTAATATTGTTCATAATCACAGAGCTGGGAAGTCAAGGGCGTTGACACATAAAGCAAGAAGAAGCTACAACACGATTATTGTCCCTGAAGAGAACGCATTGAGCTACAGCAACGTTATCTCTGGGAAAGAGAGCTTCGTGCAGTCAAGTTCAAACAATAGAGAAGAAGCAAAGCAGTGATACTAGGATTCAAAAGTATATACGCAATTCAATTTATCGTCATCTGGAAATTCCCGGAGTAGCAACTCAAATTAATCATTCAAGTCTCCTAGGTGAGCTGGTGCTAAATTGTCACAGTGTGATGTATCGTTGCGCCCACCATAAGGTGGCCGCATTGTATTCTTTCACAGCCACCTTTATTCTGTTTACTTGTCTGGACCTTTTCTTTCTTAATGTTTTTGGGTTTACTTTTTTTCCGTTATCGTCGTACCTTCGTGCTTCACTTTAAGAAAGAACCCAATTCTCTACCGCTTCAATCTTCCACATATTCACAAGCAGGGAATGAAAATTACAAGTACACTCTAAGGATGTGCTCTGATTTCATGACATCGGGGTTAGTAATGATGCTGCGTGAATTTTAACCGTCCTGCCACTTTGATAATCTTCGATGGCTTTGAATTGTGGGTCAATCAATTTCATACTGTGAACTTATCTTAACTGATGGCTGGCCACAAGCGGTGTTAATGTTAACGCCTTGTTAATGGCCAAATTTGAGAAACGAAGCTTTGTATATTATCTGGATGCTGGCGATGACTTGATGATTATCGCAAAGAGCAGGCGAGGCTGAAGGGTGACAAAAACAGTTTACGTTAAGCTGTTTACCATACGATAATCGTGTGGAAGCCTCCGCCTCATCGTGTGGAATCGTGTAGAAGCCTCCGAATCATGTCCTAATCTGTTGACGATAGACCAGTCAATTCATACGATTCACCAGCCATATGATTCAGAGGCGTTCGAGTAAAATTGTTGGGATAAGTGAGCTTAACTTCAAGACAGCAGATGCACATGTGAAGCTTTATTCTGTTTAGTAGAATTTACATATGACATGTTACATTCGAACACTTACAACTGTCATTATGTGGCAGCTTATCTGGATTTATTTGGCCGTATTCGATGTATGGAATAATCATTTCATTTTCGAACTTTCTTCTGAGGCTTCGACAGAGGCTTTCTCGTTGATGGTCAGCTGTTAAAAAGCATACCTTGTGAGGGCGAAACAATATGAAAGCTGTTCACAAATCAAAAACACTCTGAGAAAGTTTGAGGAACGGCCCATAGTAATGCAGGGACAATTTCTGAACTCCATGTACATAGATTGTATCGAAATACCCGACTTGCCCACCTGCCAAATGGTTGCTTAAATGATGGACAGAGTCCAGCATACTTTCATCACTACCTGTGGACGACTTGCAAACAGGGTAGCCACTGTGTAAACATGATATCACACTACTATCAAAGTTTAATGGGTTTCTGTCACTCCCTAGTTTGTATGCAGAACAATTTTAAACGATTTCATTGTTTGCCAGACGCTTCTGTTTTAAATGAAGTATGTGCGGGGTAAAAACCGCCAGGCTACCGTGGTAGGCATAACACTGTCACAGCGAAAGCTAAATAAGCGGCCTTTCAGAGCCTTTTGAAAACACTTATTGAGTAACTACTGCTAGCACACTTGCTTAGTACGCACTACGGAATTAATAAGAAACTTTTGGATAGTAGGCTGGCATTCGCTGTCCTCTTTCTTGTTATTCGTCTGAGAAGCGTGGTATCCGCTAAACACTTGCAAGAAACTTTCTGCCAATTGTCCATGCAGTGGCTGACGACGATGAGGAATGATGGCTGAAGTGGGTATGTGCCACCGTTAGTAGGGAAATAAGAACAACCTTTTTTGATGGTTTGGATTATTGGACAGCCCACTTGTTACGCTATTCGCTTTGTGCGATGACTGGTTGTTCTTGCGCTGTTGTAACACGCTTTATAAGTCATATTAACGCGATCGCTTTCGAGAGATCAATCCTGCCTAAGGCAAGTTTGACAACAAGTCACAAGCACTGGTGTAGAAAACAGGAACATGAGCTCCGGGCGGAAGTAAATGATTTGGTGAAAATTGAAGCAGAAAACCCGGGCTTATTTACACATCAACTGCAGGTTGTCAAAAGCAAAATTCAATGTCTTGTAGAAGATAAATATTAAGGCGCAGTTAGACACGCAAGCGCTGAGAGATTCCTCGTGGGTGAAGCCCCGACAAAGCGAGCCTGATCAGATAAAAAGGCACACGCTCGAGCTCACGACATACTTCAGATAAAATTGAATGGTAAAATATTGAGAGAACAAAAGATGTCATGAAAGCTTTTGAAAGCTACTATCAAAAATTGTTTGCTTATCGTGAGCCAAAGGAGCCGGGTTTTGTAGACGAGTTCTTGATAGAAGTACTCACACTTGATGCTGAGGACACAAATTTGTTGGAAATGACTATTAGTATACGGGAAATTGAGAAGGCTTTTGATGATCTTGGCATGGACAAAGCTACCGATCCAGATGGCATTATTGTCGTCTCTTGCAAGGCGTTCAAGAACAATATGGCCACAGCATTGCATAAGGTTTTTTCAGCGTCTTTATATCTAGAAACTCTGCCTCCATCGTTTATTTGTGCGCACATTGTGCTAATTCCTAAAGGAAAAGCGCAACATGTTTTACGCAAAGCGACAGGATACAGGCCAATCACGCTAACAAACGTACATTATAAGGTGTTTATCAAACTTCTGGCTAGGAGGTTGCAGGGAGTTGTGTGCAAGTTGGCCGGGCCACATCAGACTTCAAGCGTAGGAGCATATCAAGCGTAGGAGCATATTTACGAATATTCATGTCGCTAGGAGCATTTTGGTGTATTGTGACGCTGCACTTCTGAAAGTAGCCACGTTACAAATTGAACTAGCTTAGGCTTTCGACATTGTTCTACAAAATATACTCTTCGCGCTAGCTGAGTACGTTGTTCATGGTGCGATCATGTGTAAATGTATTAGATTGGCCTACATACGTTCAACCATAAATTTAATTGTAAATGGAGAACTCTCACAGCGCATGCAAGTACTTTCCTCCGTGCGCCAGGAGTGTTCTTTAAGTTTTTTGATTTTTGCACTATTTTTAGAACCACTGGGTCAGAAAGTGAATGACCACGAAAGGATTAATGGTTTCAGGTTACAGTCATGTGAAGGGCGTGTTTTGGCATACGCCGACGATATTGCCTTTTTTTCTGTTGATAGAGAGAGTGTCACTTCGTTATTAAAAATCACTGAAAGGTTTTGTGACACGAGTAGAAGCTTAATGAACAAAGAAAAAAGCATCGGTTTATGGCATAGTAATTGAGACCTCACGCCCAGTTCCTTTAAAAATATTCAGTGACTCACGACACCTAGTCGTTACCTAGGGGTATCCAGACAGTGAAGCGTCTTTACTTAAAAAGGCTGAGGAAGTGCGCGTGACAGCGAAGGGATGGGGTGGTCGTGACTTATCAATTTTCTCTCGGTAGCTGTATGTAACGTCTTTCTGGCTGCTAAAATTGTGTACCTTATACAAGTACTTAGTTGTACGCGTAAAAGCATTCATAGTATACGCAGAAAATTTGCCACGTTCATCTGGTGCTCTACATGGGAGCGATCTAAAACGAACATGCTTCGGCGTGTTAAGCAAGGAGGCCTCTCTTTGTGCCATCTGTTTTTTAACCAAGTAATGTCACGTTTCCTGCTAATAAGGGACCACAGAGATGTTTCTTTATGTCCTTTATTTCAAACAACAGTATTACATAACATGCTTGACTTCTTTGTATCTTCAGGCAGGGGAGAACGGCACAACTTGTCACCGTTCTTGCGCAAAGTTGTGTTCTCATATCGTTTCTTGAAAGCAAGGTTTTCGATAGATTACCTAACTAAAGTGAAAAGAAAGCGGCTTATGAAAGACTTAATACAGAATGTTTTTCTTGTGCCTCTTTATCGTTCAAAGTACGAAATATCATATAGACAAGACGTACTAAAGTAAGTGGAAAACACGTGGACACCACCTAATGTTAAACTTTCTTTTTGAAACTGCATACGGGAACCTTGCCAGTGAAATTTTGGCTTGAAGAGAGAGGAATGTATGTACCATGGGGAAGCAGCTGTCTCCTGTGCAACAAACCTAGACCATTGAAAAGGTATTTATTGATTGTGAGAATGCCATTTTTTAGGGGGGGGGGATATTACAGAAGACTTCAAAAAAGATTTATCTCTTACTCCACAGGGAATTCGTTTTTTGCCCTGTGATAGTTCTGTGCAACATTTGGATGTAATTTTCTGACTTAGTTTTCTTTCGGTTTGGTGTGGCATGGTATTGTACAGACGCTGTGATGTAAGAGTTCTATTCGTTTAGAAGTGTTTCGCGGAAGCTGTGATCAAAGTGCGAGATGTGTATAAGACTACCGACTATATTAAACATGTAATTTCTTTGTTTGATTATTTAACACACAAGAAACACGTGTTATGTGCGATTGTCAGAATAACTTGACCTGTAGTCAAGAAGACAATAAAGGAAAAAAAAGAACCGGTATAGCTCAGTGGTAGACTACTGGGCCGACACTTAGTGGACCCGGTTTCGAGCCCCAATGTGCCATTGGTGCTAGGCCGTGCCTGTCTAAGACAAATTTGACAATAAGTGACAAGCACCGGCGTAGCTCTGTGGTAGAATATCGGGCTGGCACGTAGCAGACCCGGGTTCAAGCCCCACTGTGTCATTGGTGCAAGTTTTTTTTTTTCGCGCCATGTAGTTGTGGACAACGGCGGCGGCAGCGGACAACAACTGTGCGTGACCCGAAAAGTGATCGCAAACAGCTTTCGCTGTAATAAAACGTAGCCTGAAAATACTGTAACATGAATAAAAAGTCACAATTACTCTACAAATCAGACTTGAGCGGTGCTTTCTTTAGTGATCTGATATATCATTGAGTATAGGCAAAAATTCAAAGTAGATTTGAATTGTACGTTACCCTTTGATAGAGGCTTTAGGAGTCGTCTACACTTCGTTTGAAATAGCTGTAACGTTTTTGAGAGAATGTCGTCTCTTTCATTTAGCATGTCACCTTTGAAGAATTCAATTGATTTACGCTTGCCTGCCGGTGATTGACAACGCCCAGCGCTGGAAAACTGAAATTTTACCAATTTCACAATCTCTGGTGTTGACGCACCCTACTTGTAGTGGGAAATGATTGGGGGGCCAAGCTTCTGAGAGAATTTTTTTCGTTCAAGAGTTTTTCATAGTAACAACAGGAAAATTGAGAGATATATACTAACAAAGCTACAATGAACACAATGTTGATAATCTGTGTGCTAAACGATGCCAGCAACATGTGAGATAATGAAGAACTGAAATTGGTTTGCAGTAATACGTTCACAATATGTTTTCAGTGAACTGCTTGAAGTTCTTGTGCTCAGATTCAGGTGCAAGTTGAAGAATCCTAAGTGGTCAAAATTTCCCGAGCCCTCCACAACGTCACCTATTATATTCACATGGTCGTTTTGGAAGGTTAAATTTCTAAAAGATTTAACTATGTTGTGTTCTTGTACTCGAAGGTGTATATGTATATTTTGTTATAAGATATATATGTGCTATTTTATGAATAAATTGCAGAAAAACAAGGTAATTTGTGAGGATTATGTTTCAAAATTGTGTTTTCACTTCAACAACTTCCCTCCATTATAGCGAATCTCCTTTCTTGCAGACAAGAACAGAATAGTGACTAGATACCTGAGTGCTCTTCATAAACGTAGAAGAGGCATGTAGACGCCATTGGTGCGCTCATCAATTTCATCTTCACAGTAAAGAGGACACAGATGATCACACCAAGTTCAGCCATTGAAGTTTCATTTGTGAACTGGCTTGGAAAAGCATTGCCTAGTTTAAAACAGAACGAATGTTCCATGGCGCGCTTTAAATATAGTTTAATACATTTTCTCTGAGGCCCCTTTCTGACAGGTCTCCTGCAGCACCGTAGCTTCATGTGGTATAATACACTTTCCCCACATTAAGAACCATCACAAGGCAGATATTTTTCGAACAAATACGTCAAACCAGCTTCTGGCCCATCCAGAGCTAGTAAAGGAGCATTATCTTGTGAGATGGAAGTGTTAGAATACGATAAAAATTACAACGAAAATATTGGACTCAGAAATGAGAGCTTGACGACACACCACTATCAACGGTGTGTTATGCGCAAAGTTTTATAAGGAAAGTTTAGATTATTACGTAGAAAAGAAGGGAACAGAACAGAATAGGAGCTACATCTCGTCGAGGAGGTCACCTCAAGAGCCCTCTGTAGGTGAAGAGAGGGCAAATAAAGCAGATAAACAAAGTAAACACGCGAATAGAGTTAACGCGGAAGTAAGAAAGAAAGAAAGAAAGAAAGAAAGAAAGAAAGAAAGAAAGAAAGATGGTTAGAAAGAAAGACAGAAAGAAAGAAAGAAAGAAAAAAAGAAAGAAAGAAAGAAAGAAAGAAAGAAAGAAAGAAACGAATCCGAGCACTGAGATGCAACGCCAGCCGTTTCAGGAATGGTTCAGAGCAAAACTAAATAACTCAACGCATATTCATGGAGTGAATAATTATGAGTGGGTCAAAGCTTCGAAGGGCTCTATCAGCAAACCGTGAATCCTCCGCAGGTCGAGTCTGTCTGTCCGTGTGTCCACATGTTCGTCTGTCAGTATGTTTCTCTGCTCGTCCATCTGGCCGTTCGTCCATCCATCTATATTGGGAACACTTGGAGTACCGCCATTGAGCATCTTTTTATCATATATTCATCATATACAAGTACCACCATCTAGCCAACATTCCAAGGACTAAAACAAGAAATGGCTACTAAGTACAAGAGACGGACTACCCACACCCTAAAAAGCTTCGCCTTTAAAATAGCCGAATCTTTCCTGGGTAAAAAAACTGACGCATTAGATAGTCTCGTGTGGTAGGGGTGAAACCTGGTGCTTTTTTTTTCTTTTCTTGCTCCTTTGAAACCGCTTCGATGCTGTCATATACAGCAAACCTCCTTCCCTACTGCAGGAGTAATTTGTCGCCTCAGAGGAACAAAAGAGACAAACACGAGGGCCGCACTGGCACCGGCAATGAAATGCAGAGAAAAGAAGGGTGACTTCCGACGTCTGACAAGGGAACAGTATTTTTGGTGGCTTTCCGGCGGCCGTTACTGGACAGATGCTCCTAATGAGGGTTATCGAAACAGGAAATGAATCCATGAGAGACAAATTACTTTGACCGTAATATACACTATTTATTGAGCCTGTACAAGTTTGCTATTTATCGTCGCTTCAACTCCGAAACCAATTACCATTCGCGTATCTTTAGGAGTTATCTGGTTCACTTGACTTGCGTGTCTTTTTCGTGATTATGGTGGGATTGTTCTTGGCTTGGCAGGACAATCAAGTTATGAAGAGTTGAAGTTACAGGTGCGGACGAAGAAAAGCAGGGATGTTCTTTTTATTTTTTTACCAACGCTAAACCTTGCCAAAAAAAGAGAGAGTTTGGCAAACACTTGACGTAGCTGTATTCAGCTGAGCCGGTGAATGAACGCATGTTACTCTACTAAGTTCCAAGCAGTGCTACTGCTGCATCTCCTAATTATCTATTGATAATAATATCTGCGCTAATATATTCAATAAATAACCTCATGACAGCTGAACTGCGTAAGAGCTTTGAACATTGCAATTACTAATAGGAACACATTATTCTTTAACAAAAATGTGTCATTGATAACACCTTTTCGATACTTTATTTGAAGAAATATACAATAAAGGATAAAGCCCTAATCAGAATCGAAGTGCAATCATATATTACTGCTAAACCTCTTATGAGAACCCAACTCGGGTCACGCGCCACCGTTGTTGCCCGCCGCCAGCACAGCCGCCACCGGTGTCCGTAACCACATCGCACGAAATTAGAAAAAGAAACCTAGCGTTAAAACACAGTGGGGCTCCAACCAAGGTCCACTGGGTGCCAGTTCAGTATTTTACCTTGGAGCCATTTTTTCTTTAATGCATGAAATCATCACCACTAAGGTACACACAACATACTTCATCAAAAGTCAGGCAAACACACACAAACGTCAAGAACGGGAAGCCACTCCGGAACGAGGTAAAAAGTCTCAACAACACTGCACACTTGAGCAGCTGCTTCACGGAAAACAGATCTCGTCGACCGTGGTGGCTCGGCGTGTATATCAATCATGCGACTTTTTCATAATGAATAAAGTCCCAACAGCATAAACAGGTCATAAGGAGTATTATCTGTGAGACTCTTTTTCAATAGGAGGAACCTATATTATGAGGTGTGATTGGAGGTTCCTTTTATAACATTAATTTTAGAATGTCCTAAACGTAAAAAGCGCCATGACAATTATTAAAACAGTGTTCAGATTGGTTGCAGAGTCTACAACTCACTGTCCAGGGTACGTATATTGATTTTTCATCCAGCCTCGTTTTCACTGGCAGCGTGGAAGTGTGCAGTTTAAAGAAAAATGTTTTCGCTAAAAGAGATATCCACATTCTACGTACACGAAATAATACATCGTGACCACACAAAAGCGAATATGGCTTTTGATAAACAGGTTTGGGAAAAGGTTATTCACAAGTGAAGCGAATAAATTTGTTCCATCAATAGTATACAAATACTCTAAGCTAAACCTGCCTTTCGAAAACATGGCAGTATCAACAATTTCTTTTAGGAATCCTGGCAACGCAAATTCTTTAGCAACGCTTGTTGTGACATGAATAAAAAGGAAGTTGGTAACATGAATGGTTACGAAGAACCTCTAAATGAAAGGGGTGGCATACATCCTTGAGGTAAAAAAATCACACCACCAACTATCACACGAAAAAATGCACAAGGCCGAAGCCACCCTTTTCAAGCGGAAGAAAAAGGTTCTCTCTTCTCATGGGTTCCCAGAAAGAGCTTCAAATAATGCAGGCGAATATCCTATGAAAGGCTTGAATGGGCACACGAGAGCAGTGCAACACCTGCAGAATATACATAAGCTTTGATGCAAGGAATATATTGCACGCTTTCGCTCTGGCAAAAATGGAAAGCTCCATTTTTCTGTGCCATTTTTCTGTGCTCTGTGCCATATTGCCACCTTTCGGCGGATCGTAGTTATCGCAGCGGTCCAATGTGGGCCACTGTTACGATAGTTAGCAAGAGGCACACCAAGGTACTTCATAGGAGTCGCATTCCAATGGATATTTGCGAAAACCGAAGGAGTTTGGGTCCGAACGTTTAGCCAGAATCCACTGCCTTTATCAAAATTTATGCTGGCGCCAGCGACTTCCCAGGAACGTAAAGTATTGTTGGCTGCTTCTTGTACGCTGGGTTTATCAGTGCAAAAGAAGGAAATGTCATCTGCATAAGCTAGAACTTTAACTTCCTTAGCATCATATCGGTAGCCTCTTATGCTAGACTTTAGAAGCACACTTCTACCTAATGGTTCCAGATAAATTGCAAAAAGCAAAGGCGAGAGCGGACATGCCCTACGTACAGATGAATTTGACTCCATTATACTGGCTAGTGTACGGTTTACAATGAGCGAAGTTGTGCACTTCTTATAACAGAGTGAAATACCATTGTACAGTACGTCACCCTACTGCAGGTGTTTTAGAATCCGGAACAAAACAGCATGCTGTACCTTATCAAACGCTTTTACAAGGTCTATTTGAAGGAGGGCTAGGTAATTCATGCTACCATCAATACACTCAAGAACTGAACAGACATATGAATGTTTGTCTGTATAGAGCGACGGTGAGTTCCACATGTTTGGTGGTCACCTAAACATTTAGTAATTACTGTCTGTAGCCGACTTCTCAACAATTTAGCAAATATTTTGAAGTCAACGGTACATTACGATATAGGACTGCATTCGTTAACTCTATTTATGCTTCAGGATAAGCACTTTTTGGAATTAATGTTGTATGGCCCTGACAAAAAGAGTAGGAAGTTCACCACGTTCATAAGCCTCTTTAAAGAGTTGCTCAAGGAAAGGTATCAGAAGTTTCAGAAAAGCAATGTAAAATTCGTCACTAAGGCCATCTGGGCCAGGAGTTTTCTTCTTCTGCAACGTTGTTATTGCAAATCTAAATTCCTCTCTCGTTATGGGCTCATCTACAGTGAGTCTATCATCATTTTGTAACTGAGGCACAAGGGCAATGGAGTGTTAAGCTTCTTCCTCAAAATTCTCCTGAAGCTCAGCCGTGGTGAACAAACTTTTGTAATAATCTTGAAATGCGGCTCTTATTTCACATTTCTCTGTGCAAAGGGAACCCCGCGACTCAACTTGCAGTATCTGTTTAAAAAGTGCACATATCTTTTCATCCCCGAAGGATTTTTTAGTGGGTTCCTCTTCAGTGAAATGGGTAACACGGGAACAAATCATTGCCTCTCTGTATAAATCTGTATCATGTTTTTGTATCTGGGCTCGAATCACAATTATCTCGTCCAGGTTCAGCCCGGCTGTTGGCTTTCAAAAGTATGGAGCTTATGAAGTAAATCATAAAGATAGTGTATTTCAGCTTTTTTTCTTTGCGCTATATACATGAAATACTAATTGCCTGATACTTCACTCTTTCTTTAACCTTTTCCATTGAGCGAAAACTGGCAGCTGTCGACACTGTGTTGCCTCTTGTACCGATTCTCTAACTGTTTTAACAAAACAATCTTCGCGCAACAACTGTACGTTGAGCTTCCATAGGTCCCAGTTTAAAGGAACTTTACGAAAATGTTCAGGACCCCGAGAATAAGTGGCCAAAATGGTCTGTAAAAAATATGGGCTTAACAGCATAATTATGAGTGTGATACCATAGGGTTAGAGATACATATACACGGTCAAGCCGAGCATGAGAGATGCCTTATACTTGGTCAAGCTGAGCATGAGAGATGCCTTGAAAGTACGTGTACCTCACCGCGGAAGGTGCATGCGCTCCCACATCTAATAAATTGTGGTCATTCAATAATTTTTGCAGTAAAGTTGTACTTGCATCATAACGATTTGTTATAAAGAATTGATCTCTTGCGTTACAAACACAATAAAGGGTGTGTTCTAATACTCACCGTAGACGGCTAAATAGACAGCTAAATGGACGGCGGTCATCTTATGTCCCATTCCAATTCTCACGTAGCCGACAAAATAGACCGCTTCGAGAAGACCGCATCGTAGACAAATACGATGCAGGCTAAATTGCTGTCTAAACAAGATGGCGGCTCAGCGAATCGCTCAGATATATTGGATCTCGCCGGAACGGGCGACTGCACACAAGCAGACGCTTCCCTAGATGCTCATTGTGAGAAACGTTTACTTGTTTTTAATTTCAACACAAAATAAGCCAGAAATTACGACTGTAACACCTGGTTATTTTAGCTTTTTTTTCGACGCGAGGTGGCGCATCGTCGTGTGAAAGCTGTCTAAATGTGTTCCATTTCTCGGACAGCATGGACCCGATGCTGTCTTCTAAGCAGTCCTCGTAGACTGTCTACGTGCTGAGTAAGGATTGGAACACAGCCAAAGTCTGCGAAAACTATCAAAGTTCTGTCAGTGTTTAGTAGCGAAGTTAAAGAGAGGGAAAAAGCATTACTGTCATTCACTTTGGAGGGAGCATAGACACAGATAAACCTCCAATTATGGGAATGAAAAGATAAGGCGCAACAAATGAGGCTTCCTTCCCCATATCATGTAGCAAGGTCAAAGTATGATTCAAGTGCTTTATAACTAACTAAAATCACCCAGTGGATGCACCACGTGCTAGGCTCATGTATAAATTGTAATCTCGGAAAACTTACAGTGCAAGGTCGGTGTCACGAGCAGTCGAAATTATAGTCTCTCGCACTGCAACTATGTCAATGTTGTACTGCTCAAGCACGTAGTGCAACTGCCACTGACGCCTTACATTCCTCAGGCCACCTACGTTAAGTGTCGCTACACACACGGGAAACTTTAGAGCGGTAGCCATTTTGCTATCTTTAAACTTTTGTTGGTCACCTTTAGCCACAGGGCAACCTGGTGACTTACCTTCTTTGCACATTTTAGGAGCACGTTTTTGAGGACGCTGGCATAGGCATTCGTCCCTCGGTCCCCAAATAAGGTTACACGTGGACAACACGAAGACACTTGCTCTGTCGTGTCTGGCGCACTCACTGTTGCTTCATCGGTGACCGGTGCCGGACGCTTCCTTGCTTTACCACTGTCCACTGCTTCTCGTTCCTCGTTGTCAGGAGGCTTGTCTTTAAGATCTTCTAGATGGTGTCCTTTTGCAACTTTGCTTTCACCTATGTTTTCACAGGAGTCTTTAGCGATGCTATTTTGAGTGATTAGGGTGGTCTCCATAGACATGTGCTCAGCTTCCTTTCAGCCACCTTCTGCTCCTACCGCTGCTCCTTCCTGTCGCATCAACTACATCAGTGGTATCAATAAGATGATCCAGATGCGGCTCTTCAGTGCCTCGGTCAGAACAAAGTTTGTTGGCATAAGTCAACCCGCAGGCATCCGACGAGGGACCAAATCGATGGCACTGCAAGCACGACAATTTTTAGAGTGTCGACGGACATGGCCAACTCGCTTGCACCAAAGACACAGGGTAGGCGTCCCGGGAATAGGTACGACGAATTGGTGGCCATAAATAGACATAATGTGTGGTATTGACCTCACAGTGATGGTGTCCTTGAGCTTCAAGGCAACGTCTTTGTATGTGGTCATCCATTGTTGCATTCGTGCACACGTCCATGCTTCTCTCTAAACGGACTACACAATGCCGTAAGCTTGGAACGCCTTTTCAGCACGTCGCGATTCAAGATGAGGTGGAAGCGAAAGAAGTTTAAGCCTAATATTTTTAGTTTCCGGATCTAGCACCATGCACTTCAACTATTTTACATGGAGCTCTCAACAAGCGACTATTTTCTCTTTCGCCATGCTGCTTGCACACGTAACCATCCATACATGGCTCATTTGATACTAGCTGACTCCTGGGATGTCCGCTGTGCTCACCACTTTAAGCAGCGCATCACGGAAGTCTGGGGCACAGTATGGCCTACCACTGAAGTCCACATGAAGGAAAACAGATTTCAAAACGTCGTTACTGTTTGGAAAACGTAGCAGGACGAGTTTATAGCTCGTGCCTTCATCATAAAACGGATTCGATGATCCTTGGCCATTGGCCGATACGCTGTTCATAGCAGAAAGCATTTTCGAACATAGCTGATCAGTGCGGCGTCTTTTTTTTCTTGAGCAATACCGGTGCTTGGGACTTGTTGGCTAATTTGCCTTAGGCAGGCTTGATGTCGGGATTGATATGATTGATTTGTGGGGTGTAACGTCCCAATACCAGCATATGATTACGAAAGACGCCGTAGTTGAGGGCCCCGGAAATTTCGACGACGCGGGGTTCTTTAACGTGCGCCCAAATCTGAGCACACGGAACAACAATTCCGCCTCCATCGGAAACACAGCCGCCGCAGCCGGGATTCGATCCCGTGACCCGCGAGTCGGCAGCCTAGCACCTAAGCCACTAGACCACCGCGGTGGGGCTTGATGTCGGGAAAGTAATCACGTTAATATGAATTATAAAGCGTTTTAGTACAGTGAAAGAACAACCAGTCACTGCACTGAACAAAAGCTTGTTCTTGTTCAACTAATAACTGTGGCGCATACCCACTTCAAGCATATTTCCTCATCGTCATCAGCCAATGCATAAACAATCGGTACGAAATTCCTTCCTAATGTTTAGCAAACACCCCACTTCTCAGAAAAATGACGAAAAGTCGGATAGCGAAAGCTGGCCAACTACCGGAAAAGTTTTATTATTAATGCCGTGGTGAGCATCATGCAAGGGTGCTTGCAGTAGTTATCCAATGACTGTTTAGAAAAGTCTCAGGAAAGCCGCTCTTCTAGCTTTAGCTGTGACTGTGCTGCGCCTTACGTACAGGCGTGGTGCTTTTTGAAGATGCCATGTTTTTCTTTGAGAGTAAAGGGAACTACATCGAATGTGTGCACTGCCTTCTTACAGAGGTTGTTTCTTTCGAAGTTAGAGCACCGTCGGGCACGCCAAGTTATTTTATTTTTCCAACCTTGTGGAAAGCCTTAGGCCATCGCCATGAAGTGGCATGACTTCTTCATTCTCGTGTATTTGTTGAAGTGAAACTAACTAAGCGTTTCAATTGATTGATTGATATGTAGGGTTTAACGTCCTGAAACCACCGTATGATTATTAGAGACACCGTAGTGGAGGGCTCCGGAAATTCCGACTACCTCTGGTTCTTTAACGTATGCCCAAATCTGAGCCCATGCGCCTATAGCATTTTAGACTCCATCGAAAATGCAGCCCCCGCATCCAGGATTCGCTCCCGTGACGTGCGGGTCAGCAGCCGAGTGCCTCTGTCACTAGAACAACACCGCGGGGCGCGTTTCAAAGTTTAGGTGATCACGATGTGCCATATTGTAAAGCTAGACATCTGGAATTATGCAACGGCCATGTCCATGAAAGCACAGAGTGGGGCAGCAAGGATGCACTATATTCTATGTATGATTTTTAGAACCGTAAGAATGACTGATATAAAATCAGCATTTCCACTGACAGGGATTTTGCATGAGCTGACTACGAGTAAAATTCTGTATTTGAGCTCCTTCCATTTATGACCGCCAACCACGGCGCAACATGCCGTAGCATAAATATTTCTTTACTTAGGGTACAAGGTTTCTTTGACTGAATGATATTTGTCCACGCGTACTTCAGTTGTAAGAATAGTTTGTCATTGCCTCCCGTTTACCCACTCAGTATTGAGGCATCAAAGCTAAAGCAGAGACTGGTCCAGCGGTTCCAAGGTCTCAGAGGTTCAAGCTGTAGCTTGTTGACCCCCAATTTGATCACCCGGTGGCCTCGTAATGACCGTGCTAGATTCTACGCCATCAGCTGCACTATATTCCTTAGTTCTTCCGCAAGATTTTCTTTAGTATTGATAGAATATATTTTTTGGCAGCAGGCTTGGCATATACTCAGATCTATTAACATCGAAAGCATGCTTTGCTCATTACAAAAGAAGTAATGCACTCCCAATTTTAGATTTACATTGCTGCTGTTCATTCCTAATAGTCGCTGAGATGTTGTAAAAATCACCAACTGGGCTTGTTGGTTTAGCATGTTTGAAGTTTAAGGCGCGAGTACGACACCGACGAAGACAAGGTATATAAACACGCACGGAGTGCCTCCATGTGTGTATACATTTCCTTGTCCATGTCGTCTTCGCGCCTGAAACTCAAACTTTGCTTATATGACTTCTGAAAAAGGTAGAATGGAATATTTCAGCCCGTTTTGACAGACTCGAGACGTATGCCAAGCTAGAAAGAAAAGTTTGCATTAAAATGGTTTAGTCGCATATGTAGCTTACTCGCAATGTCCCTAAATTGTCAGACCACTAAGCGGATGTTAGGGGAAACCTCTGTAGGAGGGTTATAGGGCGACAACACTTGCGACTCTGTCATCCACTGCTTTCTTTGTCTTGGTGGCCTGATTTTCAACGAGTTAAGACAAGACAGTAGGATTATATGTTTCTCGTATCAGTACATTCAGCATCAGTACAACTAGAGCATTCGTAGATGTTTGTGCCCACGTGTTAATTACCCCAAAGCGCACAAACATGTGCACAAACATCCATAGGAACAGTACATCTTTCCCTTCGTAGCCGCAATCAATATGATTAAAGCAGTTGCTCATAGAAGCCGTAATTACACTTCTTTGAGTGATTCTTTGTTCGTAAATATTCGCAGTGCTCATAAACTATAGCTTGCGCGGTGAAGGCGATCGCCCATACCCAGGTATTAAAAAAGGTTGGGGAAGCAGAAACTAATGGTGCGAAAAACGATAAACCTGGTTACTTGCTTTTCTCATTTTTCCCTTCATCCTAACATCTGTAGCCTTGCTATACAAGCCGGCACCTTCGCCGACATGCGACTGACGCTTTTGCTGCTTGTGCAGGTGTCTGCGTTGTTTTGGTGTTCGTTCCGTGAATCTACCTTCAATTAAGTTGGAGGGGTGACGCTGTGTTCCGCGACCGGCTTATGCACAGCAGCGGTATCACCTGGCTCACACCGGTAGTCGGTGACGTCGACGGACAGCCGCTGTACCCGCACCAAGAACAAAGGGTCTTCGGAAGAATCGTACCGCCACGTTTCGCTGGCTGGGAACCACGTGATGAACCACGTGATGACCAAGAAGGCTACCTAAGCGAGCAACACTTTGCCACCATAGGATTTGGAGCCGGCACCTTTAACGAGATGCAATTGACGCTTTTGGTGCTTGTGCAGGTTAGCCAAAACTGTCCGTTTACGACTAGTATATTTCTACTTGTTGTACCGGCTCTACCCACTCTGGCGAGTGTGACGTTGCCTTGTTACAAGTGGGTCTAAGGGAGGGGTAGGAAAAGTTGTTTTTTTCTTAAGCAGAATACTGTATCTTGTGTTGGTGTTGCTATCAGGTAACGTTGAGCAAAATCCTAGCCCTCATGACACAGATAATTTGCTGAACACCATTCAGGATGTCCAAACAGCCATTTTGAGTAAACTGATTGATATGTAGGGTTTAACGTCCCAAAACCACCATATGATGATGAGAGACGCCGTACTGGCAGGCTCCAGAAATTTTGACCACCTGGGGTTCTTTAACGTGCACCCAAATATGAACACAAGGGCCTACAACAGTTCCGCCTTCATCGAAAGTGCAGCCACCGCAGCCGGGATTCGTTCCCGCGACCTGCGAGTTAGCAGCCATGTACCTTAGCCACTAGACCACCGCAGTGGGGCCATATTGAGTAAACTAGATCCATCGATGCCAGACTTACGAAACATGAAACTTTACTGACAGAAATGAGCAAAAACTTAGAAGACATTTAACGACAATCGTAAGAGGTCAATAAATTGGTCTCCGATCAAGCCGATGTAAACAACTATCTCTTAGATAAAGTAAATAAAATAGAACTCAAGATTGTGGATTTAGAAAATTGAAGCCGTAGAAGAAACATTGTATTCTACAGTGTAGAGGATAATGATCACTTTGAAACTTGGGACAAATTGGAGCAACTGATTATTGATATTTGTGATTCTTATCTGGCCATTGAGCTTAAATTCGTTGAAAGAGAACATCGCGTGGGACGTTATGCCAGCAAAGCAAAACGGCGAATATTGTACGTCTTTCATCTTTTAAGGAACAACAATTTTTACTGTGAAACACCAGGAAACCTAAAGGGACCGCGTATGGTATCGTTGAAGATTACTCACCTGAAACGTGTGCTATCAGGAAAAAAAAGCTATAGCAATATGCTAAAGTTAAGAAGGCCGATGAATATATATATATATATATATATATATATATATATATATATATATATATATATATATATATATATATATATATATATATATATATATATATATATATATATATATATATATATATATATATATATATAAAATATATATATATATATATATATATATATATATATATATATATATATATATATTGTGAAGCAGAAAACGCATCGTTGGCAAGCAACATCGCCACCGCTTGGGTACTGGGTCCTGGGCTTCGCTCGCTCGGCTCGTGCTGATCATCGCCGGCATCTGCTTGACCATTGCTCTTTCCCGATCGTGTTTCATCGTAGGACCACCGTCGCAACAGTCGCCAATAAACCCTTTTTCAACTGTTGGAGGGTGCTGACATTCCCCGTCGCTTGAACCTGGGTGCTGCCAATCGCCGTCGCTTGAACCTGGAGCTGCTTAACCGAACGCTACCTCCCATCATGGCTACCGAAAACGCGCAACCTGGCTCTTCCACTCCATCCCCCAGCAACCCCGGCGTTCTTCGTTTGCGAGAGCCCAAGGTCTTTAGCAGAGCTGATGAGACTGACGTGGAAGACTGGTTCGCTAACTACGAACTGGTGAGCGCAAACAACAAGTGGGATGACGATGACAAATTGACTAACGTCATCTTTTACCTCACTGACGTGGCCGAAATGTGGTATAACAACCACAAAATAGACATTACAACGTGGTCCATCTTCAAAGCGTTGTTTGCTGACGTTTTTGGCCGACCCGCTGTCGGCAAGTCAAGAGCCGAACAGCGCTTGCGAACTCGTGCACAAAAGCCAACGGAATCTTTCACCACCTACATCGAAGACATTATTGCTCTTCGCAACCGTGTGAACACCACCATGCCCGAGTCTGAGAAGATTCAAGACATCCTCAAAGGGATAAATGACGGTGCATATCAGCTGCTCCTGGCCCGTAATCCTGCCACCGTTGCGGAACTTGTCACTTTGTGTAAAAGTTTCAACGAGTTGAGCAAGTAGCGCGCCCTGACTCGGCCATTTTCCTCACACGCCGACTCGCTCTCCAGTCTCACTTCCGTACCCGGCCACTCACTAACCCTGCAAGAGATTAAAGACTTCGTGCGTGAAGAAGTAGCTCGACAACTGTCGTTGATTCCCTTCACGCAGCAGCCGCCGTCCTCTCGTCTGCCCTCACCACTCCGCGACGTTAATGCCGAAGAGGTAGCTAAGGCTGTTCCCGCCGCTGCCCACCAGCAGCCTGTGCCCATGTTTGTTGCCCATGCGCCGGCTATGCAGCCCGTGGCCGCGCCTCTTACGTATGCCCAGGTGGTACGCAGCAGACCCCGCCAGCAGCATTTGCCACCCATGTCTTCAGTTGCTCCCCACTCCGCCCCTTTTTCGACACCTTGGGCCGCACCACGAGTCAGCGATTCCTGGCGCACTCCTGACAATCGACCGATCTGCTACGCCAGCGGTACTCCAGGACACGTGGCACGATATTGTCGCCGTCGCTTCCAACCACTCCACGACGCTACTCGGCCGTTACCGTATGACCCACAGCCCATGCACATACCTGCTTCCTATCCCTCACCGCAGTATGGATACACTAACCTTCCAACCTTCCTGAGTCTCGGTCACCCCAGCCCTCACCTCAGACTCACTCTCCCCGCTCCCCATCTCCTCGCAGGCGATCACTGTCCCCAATGCGTCCTGGACCCGCTTCCTCCAACCGGGAAAACTGAACGCCGCAGTTCCAGAGGCAAGAACTGCGCCGTCGTTGAAATGCTCAAGTCCTCGCACTTCACCAGCTAACGTCGTCGCCATATCTCTCGATGGTGTTTCTACCTTTGCCCTCGCCGACACAGGTGCTGCCGTTTCTGTTATAGCCGGCCAGCTCTGCCGCTCCCTACGCAAAGTGACCACGCCGCGCTCTGGACTATCGCTTCGTACAGCTAGCGCACAACCAGTTCCACCTCTCGGCACTTGTACGGCCCGCATATTCACCCAAGGCTCTATGTACGTTGTCGAGTTCATCGTCCTTTTGGTGTGCTCGCATGACGTTATCCTCGGGTGGGACTTTCTGTCAAATCATCATGCCATCATCGACTGCGCACGCGCTGAAGTTCAATTTTTGCACCTGTGCGACGAACCTTTGCACGAAACCCTAGGGCGGTCGCCAAAACTTGTCGTGTGTGAGGACACTGAAATTCCGCCAGCCTCTCTTGCCGTTGTCCGGGTTTGCTGCGATGACTATAACGATGCTACGGTAATGTTTACACCTTCCGACATTTTCATGAGCCGCAGAGCCGTTTCTTTGCCCTTTGCTACACTTGACGTCACTGCTGGCCGAAGCAATATTTTCGACCACAACCCCCATCCTGCACCACTTACGTTACTTGCCGGCGAATGTCTTGGTCGATGGGAATACCTTGATTCTTCTCTGTTCCTTAACATGCCAGACAAATTGTGTAGTAGCGCCTCTACCAAACTTCATGCCCTTTCCCCACTGGAATGCTCGTCGAGTGTCACCATCTCGAGTTCCATCGCCGACACCTTAACTGCTCAAGAACGCGCCGAGCTTCTTAATCTCCTCCAGCACTTCGCGAATTCGTTCGACGTTTCTCAGCCGCAATTGGGTCGTACTTCAGCAGTGCACCACTACATTGACACCGGTTCGCACCAGCCATTGCGTCAAAGACCATACCGTGTCTCTGCTGGAGAACGTCACGTCATCAACGACCAGGTCGAAGAGATGCTACCTCGTCGCGTTATTCAACCATCGCACAGTTCTTGGGGATCTCCTGTCGTTCTAGTTCGAAAGAAGGATGGATCAATTCGATTTTGCGTCGACTATCGGCGATTAAACAAGGTGACGCGGAAAGACGTCTATCCATTACCGCGCATTGACGACGCCCTTGACAGCCTCCAAGGAGCCGAATTCTTCTCCTCCTTAGACTTACGATCTGGATACTGGCAGGTCCCTATGGCAGAAGCTGATTGCCAGAAAACTGCGTTCATTACACCAGATGGCCTGTATGAATTTAATGTAATGCCTTTTGGGCTTTGTAATGCCCCTGCCACGTTTGAACGACTTATGGACAACACACTGCGTGGACTGAAATGGTCTGTGTGTCTATGCTACCTCGACGACATTGTCCTTTTCTCTCCCAATTTTCCTACACATCTGCTTCGGCTTAAACTGGTTCTCAAGTGTTTAACCAACGCTGGGCCCCAACTGAACCTGAAAAAGTGCCGCTTCGCTGCGCGAGAGCTGTCCATCTTAGGGCACATCGTGTCCAAGCATGGTGTTTTACCCGACCCTGCAAAACTGCGAGCAGTCACCGAATTCCCGAAACCTACTACACTGAAAGAATTACGCAGTTTCATCGGACTATGCTCGTACTTCCGGCGCTTCGTTCGAAATTTTGCGTCGATCATGTCACCACTGACCAACCTCCTACGCGGTGACGCAGACCTTTCATGCTGGTCTCCTGACTGCGACGTCGCGTTCGCCACGCTCCGTAATCTGCTAACATCTCCTACCATTCTACGGCATTTCGACCCAGCAGCTGCAACGGAAGCTCACCAGACGCTAGCGGGGTTGGTCTTGGCGCTGTCCTCGCCCAGCACAAGCCGGGCTACTCCGAATATGTCGTCGCTTATGCGAGTCGCACGCTCACTAAAGCTGAGGGCAATTACAGCGTCACTAAAAAAGAGTGCTTAGCGCTAGTGTGGGCGCTTCGCAAGTTCCGCCCTTATTTGTACGGTCGTCCATTCGACCTGGTAACGGACCACCATGCACTTTGTTGGGTTACCTCATTGAAAGATCCTTCTGGCCGCCTAGCTCGGTGGGCACTGCAAATCCAAGAGTACGACATTCACGTGATCTATCGCAGCGGACGTAAGCATTCTGACGCCGACGCCCTGTCCCGTTCGCTTTTACCTCCCGACTCGGCCTGTGGAACCACTGGTACCAACTCCGTCGCATCTCTCGACCTCGACTCGTTTGCCAGTGAACAACGCGAGGACCCATGGATCACTTCCCTTTTTGACTGTCTCTCTGGATTGTAAACCACTGCGGTATCATGATCTCTCCCACGATAAGCTGCTCATTTCGCCATTCGTGATCGGCTGATACACCGACGCAACTACGCCCCTGAAAATCGTAAGTGGCTCTTGGTTGTCCCCGCAGCTTGCGATTGCAAATATGCACAACCTTTCACGACGACCCCCAGTGTGGCCATGCTGGAGTTTTCAAAACTTACGAAAGCATTCGCCGTCGCTTCTACTGGCGTGGAATGTATAATTTTGTTCGAAAATTCGTTATGGGCTGCCCTGACTGTCAACGCCGCAAATCACTGCCTTTTCACTCGTCCGGTGCACTTCAACCGCTTCCGTGCCCTGCCAAACCTTTCGATCGAATCGGAATGGATCTCTATGGCCCTCTACCAACCACATCAGATGAAAATCGGTGGATCATAGTCGCTGTGGATTATTTAACACGCTACGCTGAGACCGCCGCCCTTCCAAGTGCCACTGCGCGGGACGTAGCGTCCTTTGTCCTCCATCGATTCATACTACGACATGGTGCTCCTCGAGAACTACTAAGGGACCGAGGACGAGCCTTCCTATCAGAAGTCGTCACGGCTCTGCTTTCTGAATGCCATGTTGTTCATCGCAAGACCACGGCATACCATCCGTAGACTAACGGGCTCACGGAGAGATTTAACCGCACACTGGGCGATATGCTTGCGATGTATGTGACATCTGATCATACTAACTGGGGTCGCATTCTTCTATTCATCACGTTCGCATACAACACCGCGGCACAGTCCACCACTTGATTTTCACCTTTCTTTCTCCTTTATGGACGTGAATCATCCCACATCATCGACACTCTCGTTCCATACCATCCTGATGCATCCGAATGCCTATCTGTGTCCGAAGCTGCCCGAAAAGTGGAAGAGTGCCATGAACTCGGACGCACCTTTACGTCACAAGAACAGCAGCGCCAGAAAGAAAACAACGCCGGCTCTTCACGAAGCCACAGCTATTCCCCGGGATCATTTGTATGGCTGGCTGTTCCTTACCAAACCCCCGGCCTTTCCTCAAAACTAGTCCCGAAGTACGAGGGTCCTTACCGATTTTTGGAGCAAACCTCACCGGTGAATTTTCTCATTGAGCCACTTTCCCCATCTGACGACATGCGCCGGCGTGGACGTGACATCGTCCACGTCGCCCGCCTTAAGCCATATTATAGCCCTCTTCCTCCAGACTCTTAGGTTGCCAGGATGGCTCTTTTTGGGTGCGGGAAAATTGTGAAGAAGAAAACGCATCGTTGGCAAGCAACATCGCCTCCGCTTGGGTACTGGGTCCCGGGCTTCGATCGCTCGGCTCGTGCTGATCATCGCCGGCATCAGCTTGACCGTTGCTCTTTCCCGATCGTGTTTCATCGTAGGACCACCATCGCAACAGTCGCCAATATATATATATATATATATATATATATATATATATATATATATATATATATATATTGTACCGAAGCATAGTGGCGCCAGCTCTGTGCCAGCGTGAAAGAAGACGTTGACGTCCGTGTGTGGCTCGTGCTTGCCGGGTTCCTGCCTGTACCAGCTTGTTGCGGCTAACGTTTCTGGAATAATAACCTGTGTTTTTACGCAACCTTGCTCGTTGCATTTGGTGGAAACGTGCTGGGTAACGTCCTGGAGCTCCGCAGCCGTAAGCTACCATCTCAGTCCACGATGACCGAGCGCGTCGATCCCCCACAAGGCTCTTCCACGCTGCCACCCGTCATGTGTTCTGGTGTACTTCGTCTGCGTGACCCACCAGTATACAACGGCGCTGAAGATCAAGATGTCGAGGACTGGCTGGCAGAGTACGAGCATGCCAGCGCGATTAACAAGTGGGATGACCCTGCGAAGCTGATTCACGTCATCTTCTACTTGACGGATTTGGCCAACCTATGGTTCACCAACCACCAAGCCGACATCCCCACCAGGTCGGTTTTCAAAGAGGCCATCACCTCGTTTTTCGGTCGTCCAGCCATGCGTAAGCTTCGCGCTGAACTGGGACTGCGGGGACGATTTCAGCGAAATGGTGAGAGCTTCACAAGCTACATTGAGGATGTGATCAGCCTCTGTAGGCGAGTTGATGACAGGATGACGGAGGCTGACAGAATAAAGAACATAATGAAAGGCATTGATGACGATGCTTTTCATATGCTTGTGGCCAAAGACCCACAGACCGTCACGGCCTTGACTCAGTTGTGTCAAAGTTTCGATGAGCTGCGCAAGCAACGAGTTTCTACACGTCGCGCTAATACGCAGACAGCTGATATTTCGGCCTTGGAGTGCAAAAGCAGTGGCCCCGACTACAGCGTGTTAATGCCTCAAATTCAACAGTACATCCGGGAGGAAGTTGCTCGACAGCTCTCTCTTGTCGCCACCATCAACGAGACCCCCACAACACTGGACCACTCACTTCGCCGTGCTATTCAGACGCAAGTTGCCGAGGCTCTCTCTTCGCCCACATCCCCAATATCAGTGGCTGCACCGCTGACTTATGCAGAAGCCGTCCGCCGACCTTCTGCCCAACCGCCGCTCCCTTCATACAGTCCATCCACCAACTACTACAGGTCACCAGTTTCAGTTTATCCGGTAAATCGGCCCATTCCACCACCTCGAGCACCTGCCAACTCTTGGCGTACTCCGGATAACCGGCCCATCTGCTACAACTGTGGTATTCCAGGACATGTCGCGCGCTACTGTCGTCGCCGTGGATTCTATTTTAATGATGTGCAGCATTCCGGCAACATACCTCGGCCATCAGAATCGCATGTGACACCTGATTCGCATGACCCCCGCTCACGTCGACCAGACTTCAGCCGACGTCGATCTCCTTCACCCCGTCTTCGGTCTCCTTCCCCCATGCTTTGCCGTTCCAACCACGCCCAGGAGGAAAACTGACAGTCGCAGTTCCTGAGGCAAGAGCTGCGCCACCGACGAAATTTCCAAGGCCTCATCTATCGCCCCCTATCGAGATTGCCGTGTTTGTGGACGGTTTCGCCACAACTGCTCTTGTCGACACAGGTGCCGCTGTTTGTATAATCAGTGAAGTGTTATGCCGCAAACTGAACAAAGTGACGACTCCACTGGTTGAAATTTCTTTACGCACGGCGAGTTCGCAACACGTCCAACCTTCTGCCACATGCACTGCTCGTGTTGTGATTCAAGGGGTGCTTTACATCGTAGAATTTGTCGTCCTTCCGCATGCGTCGCATGAAATCATCCTGGGATGGAACTTTCTTTCCGCTAATCATGCGGTTGTCGACTGCGCTCGTGCTCAACTCGTTTTGTTTCCATTCAGCACGACATTCATAGATCTCCCTCGCTCACCCAAAAAGGTGATCGTCGCCGCTGACGTCGTCATTTCTGCTTTTTCGGTCACCGCGGTATCTCTTTTGTGCAACTCCGTTTCCGATTCAACTGCCCTATTTATGCCGTCACAAGAATGCGCTCGTCGCCGGAACCTTGTCGTCCCGTTTGCCGTCATAACACTTGCCGATGGCTCCAGTGCCGTGTACGTGTGCAATCCGTTCCCTTGTCCCGCTACCTTATTGCATGGCGAATGCATTGGAAGTCTTGACACTTATGATGACATCTTTCCTTTCGATGCCCGTTCTGATACGACACCGATGTCCGTGGATGCTGTCACAGCTGGCACCGCGCCCTCACTACCTGACAAAGACGTTTTCTTGCGCAGCGTAGACACCGGCCTTACGCAAGACCAGCGCAATCAGCTCATTCAACTACTTGACCGTTTCCGCGCCTCCTTCGACCACGGACAACCTCCCTTGGGACGCACGTCAGTTGTCGCTCACCATATCGACACCGGTCATCATACTCCACTTCGTCAGCGCCCCTACCGCGTCTCGCAGGCCGAGCGTGACGTCATCACTCAACACGTCGACGAGATGCTGCAACGTGGTGTTATTCAGCACTCACACAGTCCTTGGGCTTCGCCAGTGGTCCTCGTGCGAAAAAAAGGATGGCTCCATCAGGTTTTGCGTGGATTATCGTCGACTAAACAACATCACACGCAAGGATGTTTATCCCCTGCCACGCATTGATGACGCCTTGGATTGCCTTCAAGGTGCGGAGTTTTTCTCTTCACTGGATCTGCGCTCTGGATATTGGCAAGTACCAATGGCTGAACCAGACCGTCCAAAAACGGCGTTTGTGACCCCTGACGGCTTATATGAATTTAATGTAATGCCCTTCGGTCTTTGCAATGCGCCTGCGACTTTTGAAAGAATGATGGACAGTGTCCTCAGGGGACTTAAATGGCACATCTGTGTTTGCTATTTAGACGACATAGTTGTATTCTCGGCGAATTTCGAAACTCATCTTTCCCGTCTGGAACAAGTTCTCCAGTGCCTTACGGCAGCCGGGTTGCAACTTAACTTCAAGAAATGTCGTTTTGGCGCCCGCAAACTCACAATTCTCGGCCACGTCGTTTCAAAAGAAGGAATATCGCCAGATCCTGCCAAACTGCGTGCCGTTGCTGAGTACCCCAAGCCTACTACCCTAAAGGAGCTTCGTAGTTTCATAGGCTTGTGTTCCTATTTTCGGCGTTTCATTCGCAACTTTGCCTCTATAATTGCCCCTCTGACTCAGCTTCTCTCCCGTAGCACGGACCTCTCTGGCTGGAATTCCCACTGCGATGAGGCATTCACGGCGCTACGCCGGCTACTCATCTCTCCGCCAGTTCTCCGCCACTTCGATCCCAATGCACCCACTGAAATTCACACGGATGCAAGCGGTGTCGGCCTCGGTGCCATTCTCGCTCAACGCAAAGATGGCTGCGACGAGTACGTTGTAGCCTATGCCATCCGTACACTAACGAAGGCAGAGTCCAACTATTCCGTCACGGAAAAGGAGTGCTTGGCTATCATTTGGGCTATAGGAAAATTTCGCACCTACCTTTACGGACGCCAGTTTGATGTTGTCACAGATCACCATGCCTTATGCTGGTTAGCGTCCATGAAAGATCCTACTGGCCGCCTCGCTCGTTGGGCTTTACGCCTTCAGGAATACGATATCCGTGTTGTTTATCGCTCAGGACGCAGACATTCAGACGCCGATGCACTATCCCGTTCTCCACTGCCTCCTGACCTTGCCTGCTTATCAACTGCCATTTGCGATTCGTCATCGTTGAGCATCACTGACATGCCATCCGAACAGCGCAAGGATCCCTGGATCAATTCTTTGCTCGACGTCCTCTCTCACAGTTCGTCAGAAACGACTTCACGCTCCCTCTCTCGTCAAGCAAGACACTTTGCTGTCTGTGAAAGCTTGTTGTATCGCCGCAATTACGTGACGGATGGCCGTAGGTGGCTCCTTGTCATCCCTCGTCATTTGCGTTCGGACATCTGCGCTGCCTTTCACGATGACCCCCAGTGTGGCCACGCTGGAGTATTTAAGACTTACTCTCGCCTTCGTCTAAGATACTACTGGCGCGGCATGTATCGGCACGTTCGCCAGTACGTTCGGTCATGCACCACGTGTCAACGACGCAAGACGCCTTCTCACAGCACTGCTGGCCCTTTGCAACCCTTACCCTGCCCAGCGAGCCCATTCGATCGCGTCGGAATTGATATTTATGGTACTCTACCCAACTCTCTTCGAGGCAACCGGTATATTATCGTCGCCGTGGATCATTTAACACGCTACGCTGAAACATCTGCGCTGCCTGCTACCACTGCGAAAGACGTTGCGTCCTTTCTTCTTCACCATCTCATTTTGCGACACGGTGCACCTCGTGAATTACTCAGTGACCGTGGACGCGTGTTTCTCTCGAACGCCGTCGACGAGCTACTCAAGGCATGTCGCACTGTCCATAGGAAATCCTCGGCATACCATCCCCAAACCAATGGCATGACAGAACGCTTTAACCGTACCCTTGGAGATATGCTTGCCATGTACGCCTCTGACGACCACACTAATTGGGACCAAGTGCTCCCTTTTGTCACGTACGCGTACAACTCTGCGCCACAAACAACCACTGGCTTTTCTCCTTTCTTCCTTCTGTACGGACGTGAGCCATCATGCTCCATGGACACCATTCTCCCTTACAAGCCTGATGTTTCCGAAGCGACGCCTGTTTCCGAAGCAGCTGCTTATGCCGAAGAGTGTCGTCAACTCGCTCGCTCATTTACCGCACAAGACCAATGGCGCCAGAAAACTGACCACGATTCCTCTGCGTCTACTGTACACTATAACCCAGGAATGCTGGTTTGGCTCTGGGTCCCGTCTACCCCTCCCGGTCTTTCCCCGAAGCTTTCGTCGAAATACCATGGCCCCTACCGTGTGGTGCGGCAAACATCTCCTGTCAACTATGAAGTTGAGCCCATTGATCCACCCTCGGACCAACGCTGCCGTGGGCGTGAAACAGTACACGTATCACGCCTCAAACCGTGCTATGACCCCCTTGTCGTGTCCTTTCCCTAGGTCGCCAGGTTGGCTCCTTTCTGCGCGGGGAGTAATTGTACCGAAGCATAGTGGCGCCAGCTCTGTGCCAGCTAGAAAGAAGACGTTGACGTCCGTGTGTGGCTCGTGCTTGCCGGGTTCCTGCCTGTACCAGCTTGTTGCGGCTAACGTTTCTGGAATAATAACCTGTGTTTTTACGCAACCTTGCTCGTTGCAATATATATATATATATATATATATATATATATATATATATATATATATATATATATATATATATATATATATATATATATATATATTGGCCTTCTTAACCTTAGCATATTGCCATATATATATATATATATATATATATATATATATATATATATATATATATATATATATATATTTGTTTATATAGGTAAACTGAGTTTCCATAAGTTCATCGTTAATGGTAGGACGTTTCGCTGGGATAAAGAAAATGTTGAGGTTGTCCCGTTTCCGAGAACATGCTAAATAAATAAAAAAACACAAAAATATTGTTGTCTTAGTAGTTATTTGCAGAAGTGTAACAAATAATGTAGACCAGCTTGCTGGATTGATAGAATCAGTGGAAGCAGATATTGTAATGGGCACTGAATCTTGGCTCAAACCTACTGTTAGAGATAGTGAGGTGTTTCCACAAGACTACGTGGTATATCGTAAAGATCGGCTGACAATCGGAGGGGGTGTTTTTCTACTTGTTCATATGACACTGCAGTCTAGCGCTCTAAATGTCTGCCACAAAGCTATCGAAACATTCTGGTGCAAAATCGCGTTGCCTAATAACTCTATTTTGATTGTTTGCTCGGCTTACCGTGCGCCAAACTCTGATCCGACCACAGTTTGTGCCTTGTCTGAGATTATCTCGGAAGTTTCTTGTGAAGTGATGTTGTTCGGTGGTGATTTTATTCGGCCGAACTTGTGTTGGAAGGATGATTATTGTGGTATTGTTGCTCATAGGGCTGCGACTCTAAGATTAAAAAATATTTTTGACAAGTATGGTCTAGTACAATACGTAAAAGAACCAACACGTGGAGGTAATGATCTAGATTTGTTGTTTCCAAGCGCACCTAATGTAGTAAGCTCTATACCTGTCGTGACAGGAATTAGCGACCATTCGGCTGTTGTTGCAACCGTCAAAACCGAAATTCACCGTTTCAGCTTTTGTGAAAATAGAAACACGTTTTTTATGATAAAGAAAATGATCAAGGTATCAACCAAAAAACTCCTTCACTATCTACCCACGTTTGAATGCTTAGCGGACAACTGTCACATTTATCAACTGTGAAATACGATTAGGGTGAATGTGGGTTAGCTTGTGAAGGAACATATACCACACGTACACTTCTTAAAGATAAAAAAACGAAAAAAAAATTTTGGACAACATCATTCATTATACGAGTTATACAAAAAAGAAAACAGATTTTTGCGAAGTATAGGAAAATGAAGAGCAAGGCTCATTGTGAGAGATTGGCGCAAATAACGTTCGATTACAAGCTCACTACTAAGATTGCAAAATAAAATTATTTCAAGGAACCTAATCAAAGGGTGAAAACCAATCCTAAGGCTTTTTGGAAGTATTTAAAGGGTTGCGGATAAAGTGGCTTTCGCATTCCAGAAATCATTTGCAATAACAAATCGTAACGAATGACGAATCAAAGGAAACATATCTAAATGAATTCTTTCATTCAGTATTTTTTTCAGCGAAACCCGACACCATAACGACAGCTGCTAGAAATGTGTCACCTATGACTCAGTTGGAACTCGGCGTGTCTGGTATCAAAAAGTTATTGGAGCAATCGGGCCAACCAAGGCAGCTGGCCCTGATGGTATTTCCCCTCACGTGTTGAAGCACTGCGCTGCGACCATCTTCCTTTATCTTTTCGTTATCTTTACGCAGTCACTGAGTGCTAGTCAATCACCTTATGACTGAAAGATATAGCTCACGTTGTGCCATATAATAAAAGAGGTTCAAAGAAAGATGTGCAAAATAATAGGCCCGTCTTCCTGACATGTATCCTATGCAAATTAATGGAGCATATAATTTACTCAGCCATCATGAGTCACCTCATCGAGAGCAATAAACAATTTAAAGTACAGCATGGTTTCCGCAAGGGCTTGTCCTGCACTACACAACTTGCAGAATTTCATCAAGATTTAGGGAGTGAAATTGATACTGATGGCTAGATAGATTGTATGTTTTTAGATTTCCGAAAAGCTTTTCACATGGTTACGCATTCGCTTCTTATTTACAAACTTTGGTAAATAGGTATACATGGATACGTTGCCAAATGGATTGAAAATTTCTTATCGGAGCACAGGCAGTGTGCTGTTAATAATGACGAAAAATTGAGTTACGCAAACGTCACCTCAATAGTCCCTCAGGGCTCTGAATTTGGACCAATGTTATTTCTGATATACATAAAGGATATAAATTTAGGTATTACGTCCTTTCGACTGTTCGTAGATGACTGCTTGGCGTACCGAAGTATATCTTACGACGAAGATGCGACAGCATTACAGGGAGACTTGAACAGAATATATGATTGGTGTACACAGTGGGACATGCGTTTAAACGCGAAAAAGTGCGTCCATATGTGCTTTACTAGAAAGAAAAATTCACTAATAAATAACTATTCTAAAAATAGGGAGGTCATTACCACAGTTAATGTCTCTATGTACCTAGGCGTCGTGTTTTCTGCTGACTGCTCATGAATTGCGCACATCGGTGAGACATTTGGTAATGCTGGATTGGCGCGGAACTTTGTTCAATGAAAGGTAAGATATCACGAAGTTGAATTAAAGCGAAATGCATTTACTGCATCTGTTCGAACTATATTAGAGTACGCCTGCCAACTATGGCAAACATCAGACGGCATTCTCATTTCTCAAATAGAAGGTATCCAAAACAGAGCAGCCAGGTACGTACTGAGCAGGTAGCGTAGATCGAACAGTGTCACAATGATGAAAAAAAGATTGAATTGGGAATGCTCGTCTTAACGAAAATGGAAGTTAAGGCTGAAACTTTTTTTAATATATAACAACAATGTAGGCATAAACAAAGATAAATATTTAAATACACCCGTTTTATGTTTTTATGCGTAAGAATCACAAACACAAAATCGGTGAATACCAGCTCATGACGTTAATGTTTGCGAATCCTTTTTTTTTGTGAAGTGTGTAGCCGAATGAAACAAGCTCTCTGAAGAACAAGTATGTTCTGTAAATGAAGACCTATTTTTATTGCTGTTGTAAACCCGCCTGCTGTAGCACCCAAAAGCGATGCGAGGTGACTCCTGAATAAAGAAAAAATATGTTGCTGTCCTATTTTTCCCTCCCGTTATTCATCTTCCTCATCTTCAGATCACTCACTTCTATTTCCCTCTTGCTATGCTATACGATGCATGGATGTGCAACACTTTGCCAGCTCCTCCATCCATTCGTTTCTCTTCCCCGTTCTCCTCACTCTACATTCACCCATTCTTATCTCTCTCACATCCTTGCTATACCGTGATGTCCTCCTTCCTTGGCATTCTGTTCTCTGGCATGGTTAGAATGGGAGAACCCAGCCTAGCTTCTTAGCTCATTGTGCGTAGGAAGGCTTCAGAAACGACACTTTATAGGTGTCCACGCTCGTGTGAGAAGCACCGTTTCGCCAATACTAAATTATTCGTAGATCGCAGCATTCACACCCCTGTTCAATTCATTGCCAGCACCGTTGTATAACACATGTATTGCACTTAGCTTTCATTCTGTAGCTCGAGATGTGATTAAACGAATAAACATTCGTGAATAGCTCGTATTGTCTATAATCCCCTGACGACGAGTCGTGCAACAACCTGTCCTTTCCACGTCCTAAAGGAAGTGAGAAGGACAGGTTCGCCTAAAGGAAGTTCCTTGAGAGGAACGTCCTGTTCTTCTCAAGTCTGTATCCTACATTGCGCACCATTCATATCAGTATACGCCTTAAAGTACTCGCACTCGGCGGCAATGGAAGGGTACTTTACAGCCTCTCTGTAAATGTGGCGGGATACAACGTGTCTTTATTTGTTGCCCTTGCATTACCTTGATGACACCATAACCCTTTGTTGAGATGAAGCGGTGCGTCTTCTCTATTCAGAGGCCATCACTTCTACCATCACGTCGTTTCTTTTCTCGTATTTCTATTGGGTGCACCACCTCATGAAGATTCCAATCCTTGCAGAAGCCAAGCGGAAGTAATGTGAACGCGACTTAAAGAAGGCGTGAAGATACGAGCACAATTTGTGTCTCTTAGAGAGAAAAAGAGAGCAAAAAAAAGATACAACCAGAGGAAGTTTGGCGCTAGAGGGCCTGGCATGGCGTTGTTGAGGCCGTCGAATACCCGTATCAATGTTGTTCTGCATTGTACTGGATGACGTGAGATGCTCCTCAAGAAAGCGATAAAACGTTATTTGCGGAATGCGGGGAAGTAGAAAGAGCTGAACACTGGCACGTTTTGTGGTTACGTATCAATCACTCCTTGCTTACTATTTGCTCCACCTTTCCTTCTACGACAGCTTTATGCTTGTTGATTGTTTGCTGCGGAAGTATGTCTTTTTTGTGATTCGTCCTTTGTCCGTTCCTTGCTTTTTTGTTTTATATGCCTGTGAACTCTTTTTATTGTTTCGGAACCAGAGTCCCCATTCCTTGTTTTGTTGCATATGTAGATATTTTCGAAAAAGCCACTTTGGTGGGTTACCGTTTTAATGGATGTCTGCTACTGCCCATCTTATATTGTTGAACGAAATTTTATATTTCATACTAATTACGAAGCGTCAATACATCTTTTGAGTAGGTAAGATCCCAGAAGAAAGCCAAGCTAATATTTCGATGAGCGTTAACAGCACCACTTTGACATCTTGCACCATGCCTGTAGTTACCTCACTCGCTGACACCAATGCCCTGTACCACTTGGTAGTCAAGATCTCACATTAGGCCGTTAAATTCACGAGATGATGCTTAAGGTATGAATGTGTGTACATCAAAAGATGACAAGTTCGCTGTACCAGACACATGGATTGCAGTTGTGGTTTCCCAGAGTTCAAACACACGTGGTCATCATGATTTCTGACAAGCCTACCACAAATGTTCTCAAACAGTGCACATGGAAAAACATAAAAAAGACACCCGATTCTTTATCACGTCCTGAAACTTGCTTAAAGTGAAGAATGTCAAATGCCAGCGCGGAACCGACAAAGTCACTTTAATAAATCATCTGAAGCTTTGAAGTCATGCACGTAGACTTTACAAAATTGCAATAGGAGAGTCCTGGAGTTTGCATGATTTCATGTTTTCTGGTTGCAATAAATTAGTTTGCTAGAATGATACCAAAGTGTGCTGGGCAAAAATATGCTATCACTGTTGAGGCTTTGGTTGTACGAGCGATATTCTAACTGGGGAAAGCTGTGACTGCAGATAATAGACTCATTTAATCAAGAGGTTTTAGCAGTGGGTTGATTAGAATGCTTTTGCGCTCTGTTTTAAGTGCAGCCAGATAGAATGGCGCAAAGGGTAATTCATTGCATTTACTGATCTATGTACGTTTGTCTAGCATTAATGAAAACACTGCATATAAGTGGCTGCGAGTTAACGTAACATAGCACACACAACGAGTCTTAACTTTTACCCACACTTTGCTGCTTATGGGAAGTTTCCAATATTGCCAGCCAATGAACTGCGATGACCACCTGCTACTTTTTGAACCCCAGATCCCCAACCATGAGCACAGCAGATAGCAAAATGGAATGAAACTTTCAATCAAAAAGCGAAGCCAAAAACGTAAGGCGGTTCTTTGACCGAGCGACCTTGCGTTTTCGTGAAATGGGCTACCGAGTAGCGACAGCAACTTCTGGGCATCTTATTGGGGTAGTAATTATAGGCACACTTTGAAAGGCTTTTTTTCGACACCTTTTTGTATTGGAAAAATTCTAATTTGATAACGTCACTCGAGAATCACTCGTCGTACCAGTGAGTGAAATCGTGCGAGTGAGGACAATCAACGCTTTCTAAGCCGAGATCAAGCTAGCCGGCTGATCTCCGTTGCCCGGCGGGTGCCTGCGATAACATCCCCCCTCCACCCCCCCCCCCCCCACTTGTAAAAGCTACCGTCGAATGCTCAAGTGCAGAGAAAACGCCCCATCCGTCTTGAACGAGCATGAAAATGAGGGAAAGGAAAGGGTTCGTACCAGTGGCAACTGTGAACTTGGATGGTAAGGGCGTGGTCGCGATGGCCGGCGCACGCAATAGGGTAGGTAACGCATGACTCATATAAGCTTCAAAGTGGTACGCTCCCAACACGAGAAAATACGCAAAATCTGCTTTTTTTTTTACTACAGCCGCCGTGTCTCGTACGCCAGCGTTTTATGTAGTTAGATGATAACGGAGCCGCTGGAGCTAGCTGCCAGTCTTACTTTGTAACCATGAATTGATATTTTACTCATTGAATCGTCCTTGCAATAAAATGGTTATGTTTTAAACCCGTGAAATGATCGGTAGAGGGAAATTTAGGTTGTCATCTTATATTGCTTCGATAACAGGCAGCTAGAACACACAGCTGTGAGCAACACTCATGGAAGCTTCGAGAAAAAAAGGATGTTTAAAAAGTTTGTTGTCACGAACTTCAATACATTCAACAGAATAATTTCTTCTTAGACATACAATAACCATGATGACAAAACAGGCGTCATTTACACGAACACGGATATGAGATAACGTTGAAAGAACATGTACATTCGATGGTTCACACAAACACAACCACAAAAAATATTTCAAGGTAAACAAGAGACACAAATAAATCATGAATATGTACATTTTGCATAGTTACATGTTAGAATGCCATTTCTGCCGGCGCATCGACAGATCAGCCTACCAATACCAGGCAAGCCGAGAGAAAAGTTTCACTAGTCCGTCTCAGACCGACACAAAAGGGCAAGACCAGTGCCGAACAAATTCCTCTAAAGCGAGGAAAAAGAGTCCCTCCGACAAAAAAAGGCTGTGCTGAGAATAAGGGTTTAACAATTTAGAGTAGGTGGTACTCTATTATGGGGGAGCTTGATAACGTCGGCAGCGATGGACCAATGTAGGCCACTCTGTGTGTTTAGAAAAAGTGGTTAATGATTAAGAGTACTTCGTACTCAACTATGGGAGAGCAGTAAACCGCCCCTTGTAGCCCTTTATTTAAATATGATTGTGTAACTTTCGATATTGCTCTCTGATGTTTTATAAGGATTACCTTATTTGTTTACAAACTTGCACTTTCTGTTTCATGATCGCTCTCAAAGTTGTGCTTTTTTCGGCTCCGGGCGAGGTGCGTCTGATTCCCGGCGTTGAGGTTTTAAAGCGAATGGCTTTAAGGCCTCATGATCCATCTGTCCATGCCCTGAAACGATGACCGCTTTAGCCTCTTCCCCTCAGTTTCTCAGCAATTACGTGATTCATCAGAGTATAACATGAGGAAAACAAAAAAAAATGCCTAGGATTCACAGAGCGCGTAGCAAAGTCAGTGTGAAAGCTTGAAGAGCGGCCGTTCAGAACCTTTTCTAAACCCTCTTTGGGTAACAGCTACAAGCACACTGCTGGGTACCCACTATGCCATAAATAACCATAATATTTTTGTGGTAGGCGCACATTCACTATGCTATCGTCCGTCATTCTTCGGAGAAGCGTGGTATCCGCTCTACACTTGTTAAGATTTTGTGCAATTTTATGCAGTGGCTGACGAAAATAAACAATGATGCCTGGAGTGGGTATGCGCCACAGTTAATAGGAGATAAAGAACCAGTTTTCTAATGGGTTGGAGCATTGTACGAAGCACTCGCTACGCAATTCACATTGTGTGATGCCTGACTGTTTCTTTGATGTTCTAAAACCTTTTCTTACCCATGGTAACTCAATTCCTTTCACGACATCCAGCCTGGCTAAGACCAGTTTAGAAGAACTAGCGTGGCTCAGTAGCAGGGTGCTCGATTGGCACGCAGCAGGGCCGGGTTCGAATGTTATTGTGTTTATTTAGGTTTTTTTTTGTTTGTTTGGTACTGGTTACGGACAACGGCGGTGGTGGCGGCGGCGGAGAACTACGGCCCCGTGCGCGACGCGCGTTCTGATCACGTAACAGCTTTCGCTGTAAAAACATGCTATAGTCATTTGAATGGCCACATTCTTTCGCCAAACGAACTTTGAAATTCACCAAGTGCCCTTGAATTATTTTCCTCTGTTTACACCTGCGTCCTTGTCAACCACATGGTGTCAGTAATTGCAACGCAAGGTAAAAATGCTTGATAAGACTACTTCAAATATACTTAGTGGCTTCCAATTGTTTATTGAGGATGAACGAAGAGGCAGATATGTCTATAGCAGAGGACCAACTTGATTTTGTTCCTTGTACCATAAAGCAGTAATCTTTTTTTTTGTAACGCGATTGAAGGTCTTCCCATAGCTTAGTTCACAGCAACCACCCCTTTGCACCACGGTCACCAAGTTGGAGTGCGGATATCTGCCACAACAAAATCTAGTTCGTCACACCAATCACTGCAAGGACTACCGTGGTTTATGCAGCTCACCTGCCTCTCGGAACACCTGTAATCAGTCGTTCAGTGTCGCCTGTTCACATGTGTGTTCTTTTTTTACGTGTGTGTGTTTCTTTTTTAACAGTGGTGCTGCTCTTAGTCGAATTTATCATGCCTCGGGATTGTCGCAGATTGTAAATCATCGGGATATTTAGCGAAAGAAATTGGGTAACTCACACCTCGAATAAGTGACACTGTCTTCACCACTCACTACTTCCACAACTCACCACTACACCCACTGCTCTTCACCCCACACCACCTACTTCTGTCACCCAATTCACGCCACATCATTCTAACTTCATTCAAACTTCAGTACACCTCATTACACTTCAACCCACTTCGCGTAATCTCCATTCACGATGCCAGCCTCGCTGTTTGATCACTGTCCGGCAAGCATAACTGGTTGAATTTCTGGCTTTCTCCTAATACATCCTCTTTCTGATCCCTAATTTTCGACCACAGAGCACATTAGCAAACTGAATGCTAATGTAGAGTGGAGTAAAGTCTAGTATCTCGCACACACTCATGCTGGGGTATCGACCATTAACTTGATAGTTCTATACGAGAAATGCCTCCATATCTGCATGTTTTACTCCAAACGCCGTCGAATGACGATTGTCTTCCGTCTGGAGAGAGTGAATAAAACGCTTATTTGATGTTCTGTGCCAAAATATTGGTGAATAGGATTCTGAAGGCACTGCGTTTAAGTGCCTCGATCCATGCAGCGAAGACCAACGAACGCATCAAGGCACGTGAGACACGAGTGCTATCAGCCAGTTATGTTTGAAAGGTGTAGAACGCAAAATGACGGGAAGGTGCCACCACGGTACCGTTTTAGCAAAGCGCAGAAAACACCCACCTTTTCGTGCCTATAGTTTTGAATTGTCAGCTTAGTGTAATAAATACTACGTTCCTTTGAGCTGCTTACCTATGACTTTCATGGTATTGAAAAAGGTGCCACAGTATATTCACCAGTTGATTTTCCGCATCTAGTATGCTCATCGTTTGCTTATTAATCGATACTTCGCACAAGTATGAACGCAGAAATCAGAGCAGTATTAGTGGGCGCTGCAGATGTGCTTAGATTTTAAAACTGAAGGCCAACAGAATAAAAGGCAAAAAGCCAAGCCCATTGTGGAGTACCAAGTGCTCTACATCATTAAATACTTTTTCTAAACACATTGTTCATATTGTGATCACTGTATATATGTATTGAATGTAGTCCTTAGTAAAATGTGTTAGAGACACCCTAGGGTTGGGAAAAGCGGCTCACTTCAGTGAGTGGCTCCGAACGGCTAAGCTCACTAAAGCGAACCAGCTCAGGCTCACTGGTTCACCAGGGGTCGGTTACTCTGTGTACTTCCCACAAGACGCCCTAATTGATGACGTCAGCGCTGGCAGTGCCATAGAGCCCTTCATTTACGACCCCGTAGAGGATTCAAAGTTGTAAAGTGCATCAAAGAAGGCGCATACGCTGTGCGTCGTCATGGCAAAACTGGTGGTGGTAATGGTTAGAAGGAAGAGGAAAAAGGCACCTAATTTCTGTCTGTCTTCAGGCGACACGGCGCAGTGCCTTATAGGGGTGGGGGGAAGGAGGGATAAAAAGAATTGAAGGAAAATAGACGAAGAAGTAGACAGGCAAGCGACGGAAAAAAGAAGGAGATAGGAAAGTGGGGATCCGGTCGAAGCAGCCCAAGGGCCGGGCGCCACAATGCGAGAGCTGCACGGCGTCAGGAGACCGCGGAGGGCGAACCAGTCGGCGGGAGCTACGCTGGTGTCTGAGATCGCGAGGGCACAACCGTGCAGCTTGAAATCCTGCGAACAAATCCCATGGCAAAAAAAAAGTAGAGCCAGCCACGTCGAATCCGCTAGCTCTCTCTCACTCGGCGTTTTTTAACGTTTCTTGTCACATGCGCGGGTCCATTTTTTTTACTAGCCCACTAGCGCATGCTGCGATATGCGCGAGGCTTATTTTTAATGCGTCTGCTTGTTCTTGCTACGCCGTCTTTCGCGCGTTTCTATTCACGCATTTTTCAAAGATGCCTTCAAAAACCCCTGCAGCCACACGTGCACCTGAATTGAATTGCACTCTAAACAATTGCACTCTAGCCTCGTTTTATTTTACTCGTTTCCGAAAATCAACATTTTCATCAAACGTGGTGTGACACAACCTTAAGCGATTAACAAATAAACAGAAGATTACCATACAGCTACTTCAAGAAAAGAACCACTGTGCACTGGACAACCAAAGAAGAAGCATACAGGACGAATCACTTTGTTGGTGTGCCTGTTCTTTTTTGTCAAGTTCAATGCGCTTCATTTCTTCAACTGTATGCATCACCAACTGGCACAAACCTCTACTCTTCTAAAGAAAACACACATGCTCAATCTCACTGAAGACGAAAGTTTCCAGCGAGGTTAAGGGCTTCCACAACAGTTGTATAAAATTAGAACACTTAGGCACATATTAAAAAAAATCTTTACATTGAGAATAGTGCACGAGATTTCCTGACATATGCGCACGATAGAGTAGAACGTTTGGCTGACATTATATTATTGGAACCTGAACTTGGCAACATTTAACGCTAGAACCTTATTTAGTGAGGCAAGTCTAGCTGTACTATTCGAGGAGCTAGAGAGGAATAAATGGGATGTATTAGGGCTCAGTGAGGTTAGGAGAAAAAAGGAGGCCTATGCAGTGCTACAGAATGGGCACGTCATTTGCTATCGGGGCTTTGCTAACTGAAGAGAATTGGGAGTGGGGTTCTTTATCTACAGAAACATAGCTGAAGATATAGAGCAATACTATTTATATAACGAAAAAGTGGTAGGAATTGTAAGTAAACTTAATAAAAGATAAAAGATGAAGGTGGTACAGGCTTATGCGCCTACGTCCAGCCATGATGACGCGTCAGTTGAAAGGTTTTATGAAGACGTAGAATCGGCAATGAATAAGGTAAAAGCACAGTATACTATACTGTTGGGAGACTTCAATGCAAAAGTAGGGAAGAAACACGCTGGAGACCAGGCAATAGAAGATTATGGCATCAGTGCTAGAAATGCCATAGGCGAGCTACTAGTATAAATTGCAGAACGCAATTATTTACGGAATATGAAAAACTTCTACTGAAAGCGAGGAAACCGTAAGTAGAAATGGAGCCCTAATGGCAAAAATAAGAGTAAGACAGACTTTACATGGAGTGCACACCCCGGCATAGTGCAGGTTGTGGAAGTGATTGAAAGGGTACGATGCAGTGACCATAGAATTCTTCGGTCCCGAGTTCGCCTAGACTTGAAGAAGTTACAACAGAAACTACAACGCAAGAAGCCAATTAATGAGCTAGCACTGAAAGGGAAAGTACTGGAATTTAGCCTCACATCAGAACATGTACTCGGCTCTTATTTAGAAAACCAGCTGTAGCGTTGACGCAATGACTAATAATCCGATGAGTATCATTAGGGAGTGTGCAGTGGAAGTTGAAGGTACTCTACTTAGACAGGACACTGGCAAGCTGTGCCAGGAAAGGATGAATCTCCTCAAGAAGCGTCGAAGCATGAAAGTTTCAAGTACAGCGCACAAAATAGATTTGGTAAAGCTTTCGAACTTGATTAACAAGCGTAAGGTATCTGATGTTCTTTAGATAGCTTACCCTCCGTTCTTCAGTTTTCTCATTGGCTCTTCCTGTGCCGTTGAATATCAGCTCAGATGAGCCACTGAGTCCGCTAAGTAGGACCCAGCGGCTCATTGAGAGAGCGAAAGCCTAGAGATCCTCCACTCAGAGTGACTGAGAGAAAACAGTTGTTCAGTTCACTCATTGACTCTCGCTAAGCCATTGAATCGTCGGCTCAGATGAGCCACCTAGTCAGCTAAGTAGAATCCGGTGGGTCACAGAGAGAGCAAAAGCCTAGGAATTCTACACTTTGAGTGAGCGAGAAAGAACCGTTGTTCAGTTCACTCATTGGCTCTCGCTGAGCCGCTGAATCATCGGCTCAAATGACCCGACAAGTCGGCTCAGTAGGATCCGACGGGTCATTGAGAGAGCGAAAGCCTATAGATCCTCTGCTCTGAGTGAATGAGAGAGAACCATTGTTCAGTTCCCTCATTGACATTCGCTGAGCCGCTGAATTATCGGCTCCGTAGGATCCGGCGGGTCATTGAGAGAGCAAAAGCTTAGGAATCCTCCACTCAGCGTGCGTGAGAGAGAACCGTCGTTCAGTTCACTCATTGGCTCTCGCTGAACCGTTAAATCGTCAGCTCAGATCAGCCGTCGAGTCGGCTCAGGAGGATACGATGGGTCATTGAGAGAACGAAAGCCTAGATATCCTCTGTTCTGAGTGAGCGAGAGAGAACCGTTGTTCAGTTCGCTCATTGGCTTTCGCTGAGCCGTTAAATTATCGGCTCGGATAAGCCACCGAGTCGGCTCAGTAGGTGTTCGCCAGCTCAGTCGGAGAGCCGCGAGCCGCGAGCTGGTAGTGGCGGTGGGTTAGTTGCTAAGTCAGATCAGTCGGAGATCCGCGAGTGGGTAGTTGTGGCGGGTCAGTCGGCTTCGCGGTGAGCCGTCTCCCGAAGAACCACGGCTCACTTTTACTGAGCCTCGGATTACTCGTTGTTTAAAAGAGCTACTGAAATAATCCGACTCACTTCAGAGCAACCCATCTCTGGGACACAATACGGACTTGTACACTTTTGTTTAAAGGTTTCATGTATGTAGTGCTTTGTGATTTGTTTGTTATTGCGCTTGTTGTGTAGATACTGAATCAATGTGTTTGTAGCGTCCCGTGGTAAAATAAAGTGTTTTCTAAAGAGACAAGTTGACAGACGGGGGCAGTTCGCAGATGAAGGCTCCCTAGACTATCGTCTATAAATACTTTGATTTTGTTAGCTCCCGTCTGTTCAAATGGTGATGTTGATGAAAGAAAACGAATACAGCTATAAGAAAAAAACATAAATAGAAACTTCGAGTGTAGAAATGAAGCTTATAATTTAAACATAAAATTGTAACAATTTAGAAACCACAAATTTAAGAGTAATGATTGTATTTGCAGCCCTAATGTTCTTGAACCTTTAAGAAATTCCTGTATTGCATTGGCAACCTTAGAATTAATATATCCTCAGGACAAAACCCCTAAGGAAAGTAAATTTGGAGTGTTTAACTCTAATGATAAAAGATGGAATATGGCACCTATATGTAAGTTTGCACAATGCAGAGTATGTTTTACAGAATATTGGATAATGTTCCATGCATTTTTGTCTATGTGGCCTCATCGAGTGTGATGTAGCGAAAAGGACGAGCCGCCATCCTCATAATGATGATGATGATGATGATGAACCTTCGGCCTTGCTGGCACTCGCCCACAAAGAAGGATCGGCCAAGAATCGGGCGGCAGGATCATCAAGTGTGTTAAGTCAGGCATTCAGGTAGTCTCGTATCCGTAAATAATAACAATAGGCTAACAGGGTAATCTCTTCGTTGCCCTTACGTACTCGCACACAGCAGAGAAAACCTCCCTGTGGCTATAACCTAATGTAATCCCTTCGAAGGATAAAACTAGTTCCACGTTTATTTTTAAACCTAGCTTCTCAATTGGTTCGACCAGGTATCTTTTCCTTTGATAAGCATAACGTTTAAGGGATAAAAATAAATGATCTATTGATTCCGATTCCTTGCAAAAGAGACACAACAGAGATGCTGTTAGTCCAGCTATATGTAGGTAGTAATTCAGATGCGGAATTCTGCATCGTAATCTGGTGATTGTAGTTTCTAGCTGCCGAGATACACACCACTGTTTGTTCCAGCAATATATTAGATGTACGAAGTCTCTGGCTTTATCCAATGATAATTTTTCTATTTCTTTGCGCAGACAAGCCTTTCTATATCTGAGTGCTGTTACGTAGGCAAAATCAGGTAAAATAGGTAAGATTGGTCCGCCTAAACATGCTTTGGCTAACGAGTCTGCCATCTCATTTGGAAAAATCCCGCAGTGGCCAGGTATCCATAGAAAGTGAAATTTTTTCAGGTTTTCTGGTAATAAACTGCTAATCATACTCAATAATGTCAAATTTTTTGCTGTAGATAGTGCAGTGCATACTGAGAGAGAATCGGTAAGTATGATCACTTCTGATTTGCTTGCAGGAAGTTTACGAAGTGCTAGAATTATAGCAAATAATTCAGCGATGAATATAGGCATGTAATCTGGTAATCGAACTGAGAAAGACCAGTCGAGATAAGTACAGAAGATGCCTATTCCAGCCTTTTCGTTCAATACGGATGCATCCGTCGCAATAATGTTGTTCATGGACAGATGAGTCAAGTAATCTTTTAACCAAATATTTAAATATTGAAGGGGCAGTTGTTTTGCATTAGAGGGGAAAATATCATCAAATTTATTTCAAGTTTTGAATTAGGTGTCTTCGTTATGCAAATCTGATAAATATTTACATTGAGAAGCTCTAGCAATGCTTGGACGAACCTAATCTGAGGGGAATGTAGTCTAGACCATTGTGTTCCAAAGAATGCGGTTGGTTCTTGAATAAAAACATATGAAGCTTGTCGCAGAGGCGAATTGTATATTTTTGAGAAAGTTTGAACTGTTAGTATTCTAAACCGAGTTAACAAAGGTTGAAGGCGCGCTTCCACATAAAAAACATTATTTGCCACAAATTTTGGGAGTCCAAGACAAAAGGGCAAAGCTTCCCTTTCTAATACTATCAATTGTCTCATCTTGTAAGCCGCGCTGCCTGAAAATAATAAACACGCGTATTCTATAATAGGCCGTACGTACATCTTGTAAATCATTATCAATGAACTCCTACGCGATCCTATTTTTCTGTTTCCCAACTTGCGTAACCACCCCAAGGCACGAGACGCTTTACAGCCAACCTCTTCAATATGGTTTTTCCAATTTAACGTCCTATTACATACGATGCCTAGGTATTTCACGAAATCGACCTAGGGAATGAACTCGGTACTATACATCAGGGAAATGTTGACATGATCCTTAAAAGAGAATGGCAGAAGCGCGCTTTTTTGACGTTCAATGACATATAGATATTGTCATGCCATCCTTCTAGCATGTTCATGTAATTCTGTAATGCCTGATACAATGAGTGCAGATCACTGTTTGTTGCGAAGAAAGCAATATCATCTGCATATACGTAAATTTGGATATACTGATGAGTTGGAATGGAACTTAGTAATATGTTGAATAACATCGGGGTTAATACTGAGCCCTGAGGTACACCCCGTGTCTGCTTATATTTTTTTGAAGAGCATCCATTCAAGAAGCAATAAAATTCTCTGTCTTTCACAAACTCTGTAATCCATGCTGTTATATATTTTGGAAAGCGATGGTCTTGCATCTGCTAAATCAGGATAGGATATTCCACTTTGTTGTACGCTTTAGCTAAGTCTAGAGTGACTAGTGCACAGTAGTCGCGGTGATGCCGAGCCAGCTGTATGCGACTTTCCAAATCCACATGTGCACACCATATGGAGTATCCCGATCTAAAGCCAATTTGTCTGGGGTTTAGTATTGTATGTTCATTGATGTAGTTTATTATACGGGCATCTAAGACTCTCTGTACAAGCTTGACCAGGTTAGATGTCAATGAAATAGGCCTAATGTTATCCAGAGTAAACTCTATTTCCTGTTTCTTAAGTATCGGAATTATTTTGGAAAGCTTCCAATCGGCCGGAATCCAAGAATTTTTCAGTGAATACTTAACTATATTACGGATTTCATGTGGTGATATTTCGTATAACACTTTAATCATTGTAGAGGTCACCCCATCAGGTCCGGGAGCAGCGGGCGGTAAGCTCTTCATCACATCCGCCAATTCAGCTAAAGATACCTCCTGGAGATCACAATCCACCCTTAATTTCACAATGGACTTTGGCATAATTGTCGTAAACCTCGTTTGCAAGCCTTTAGCAATATTTTCCAAGAATTCAGAGAGTTCGCGAGGAGACATAATGGTGGAATGACTGCTTTCTGTTTGTGAAATCATTTTTCTCGCACGTAAAAACCTGAACAGCATTTTCTTAATATTAGTCTTAGACAGATAATTAAATTTATTCATATCATAGTCTTCTTTTGCTTTGCGCACTAGACGCTTAAAATCGGCGGCCATGAATTTATAATCACTCTAATTTTTGGGGCATTGGTTATTTAACAGCTTTTTACAAGCTGCTTTTCGCTTTCTATACCCCCTGACACATTCTTTATTCCATCACGGGCTAAAAGATCCCGCTGTGTTCGAGTTTACAGTAAACGTTGAATTTTTTAGTGATCGTTTCAACACCGCACATAGACTCATAGCCCTAAGGTCTTCCTGCATTTCCTCGCCAAAATTTAACGTAGATTTTAAGTCTTTTTGTAATTTAGCATAATTTACGAATGAGCCAACTTTCCCTGCCAAACTAAACCTCGGGAACTTAATTTCAAACGTAATGGGAAGGTGGTCGCTGTTTGTAGCCCAATCTAATATATTCCACGAGGATATGCTTAAACTGGAGCTGGAAAATGTTAAATCAATAGTCGATTTAGAGTTACCTCTTACAAATATAGCAACGTGTGAGTTCAAGCAGGAAAAGTTATTATCAAGCGTCCATTCCTACAAACGTCTTCCGCATGCATCAGATTTGAAGACCAAAGACACACGGTGTGAATTGAAATCACCACACAGTACTATTTTTTTTCTGCATGAAGCTACCACAATATCGAGCCATCTCGTGTCTTGAACTTCAGCAGGAAAATATACATTTGCAAAAGAGAAAGGCGAGCAGTCTGGTAGTGTTATGTCTAACACCAGAATTTCGCAATTCGTATCCATACACTGATACGATATCTTGGCTCTGTGACTAAATTTAGTTGATATTAAGAAAGCCAGACCGCCACCTCTACTCGGCCAATCCAGCCGTATTAATTGATAATGTTTCATGTAAACTTTTTTACCGTTACCAAACCAGGTTTCCTGAATGGCAATTATGTCGCGAGAAATTTGCGAAGAAATATATTGTAAATCTGTAGTTGCCGACCAAATAGACCGGCAGTTCCACTGCAGAATTTTTAGGGAACCTATTTTGTTGCTATACCGGCAGAAGAAACTGCCTGACCCAGAATGTCTTTCTTCAAGAGATCATTTTTTGAAAGGTTCTCAAAGAAGTCTTTCTTTGACAAGTATTTCTTGGGTTTTGGGTTCCGAGAAGACTTTTTAGAAGGGAGAGATCTGTTACGTTTCAAAGATCTTAGAGATTCTGTGTCCATATCCGTAAAGTCTCCTGAATCACCTGTCACAGGTTCTGACTCAGCCTGAACTCTATTTTTTGAAGGTCCTGCTTTCGAAGAGATAGATCTACGATTGACTGTCTGATTTTCCTCCTCTGTACCCCTTGAAATCAACAGAGCGTGCGAATCCCGGTTTTGCACAGAAACTGTACCAGTGATTTGTGTCAGCTGTTGTGTTAACATATCAGCCAAGGCTTCAAAAAGAGTAGCTGCCAGACGCTGCTTTGCCTTTTCAGTGAACTTTTCAATAGCCTCAGTTATCGACTTTGCGAGCGATGCATCCATTGCCGCTGTATGCCGGGATGGTATGCCTGCGTAACCTTTGGATCTTTCATGCATTTCTGCTACCGCCTCCCTCCTAGAGCAACGCCTGCGTTCTATGATATCTAGAACACCCATTTCTCTTTCTTTGCACCACATTCAGCAGAGTCTGCAGGGTGCGCTCCATTACACAAGCAGCACTTCTGGTCATCGAATTTGCAATCGCAGCTGTCATGACTCTCTCCGCACAGAAGACATATAGCCTGTGATCTGCATCCTTTCATGCTGTGGCTGAATCGCCAACATTTTGAGCACTGCAAAGGGTTCCGGGAAAGTGGTTCTACTTTGTAGATTAGTGGCCATGCCTTAATTTCTTTTGGCCTAACTCTTCCTGCAAAAGATACTATAACTGATTCAGTAGACGATTTTGTTTTATCAGTCGTTCGGGTGCATCGATAGACTGAAACTGCCCCAGCTACAGCAAATAAGTCAAGAATTTCTTGAGGTGTCAGAGTCGTGTCCACCCCATGGACTATGCCCTTCGTACATGCAAATGAGCTGAAATAAACGGGCTCACCGGCTGTGCAGCAAATTCAGAGCAATTCAGGAGCTCTCGGACGCAATCCTGGTCTGCAGAGCAGCGCAGAATACCCCCTTGGCCAAACGGGCGGACCTCCGTAATCTTCTGGAAAAGCGACGACGCTTTCTGAAGCTCAACTTGTATCACCTTAGGATTCTTCATTGGAATGAAACCCCCATACGTAGGAACCAGAGCCACAGAGACGTAGCTATCTCCACTGCGTAGCAAGGTATCGAGCGGCCAATCCTCGACCGGTAGTGCGGCCAGCCAAGGGGTGTGCCCTTGGCCGGGTGATGAGAAAGACATCAGAATATTCTGACTTGCCTGACCTCCAAAGAGCTGCAACAACGTTTCAGTTGAGAAAAACTAACAAGAAATATGAGGAATGAAAAGCAAATCAAATCTTAGCTACAAGGATCCTGCCGCTCAACGTTGAGCTGATCTCCGATGGCGGGAGTGCATTCGAGGAGTAGAAAAGCTAAGCCGAACATGACCGCACCTCCAGGATGTTTATAAATGGTTCGTCGACGCCATGATTCCGCATTGTCTGCATGGCTGCTGATATTTTTATTGAATCAAACGCCTTCTCGTAATCGATGAAGGCTATGTATAGTGGTTGGTTATATTCTGAGCTTTTCTCTATTACCTGATTGGTAGTATGAATGTCGTCGATTGTTGAGTAGCCTGTTCGAAATCCTGCTTGTTCTTTTGGTCGATTTAATTCTAATGTTTTCTTTACTCTGTTAGCGATTCCCTTTGTAAATAGCTTGTATACTTCAGAGAGCAACCTAATCGGCCTGTAATTCTTCAAGTCCTTGTCATCTCATTTCTTATGTATTAAGATGATGTTAGCGTTCTTCCAAGACTCTGGTACTCTTCCCGTCAGGAGACACCTGGTAAACAGGGTGGCTAGTTTTTTTAACACAATCTGTCCTCCATCTTTCAGCAGATCTGATGTTACCTGATACTCACCAGCAGCTTTGCCTCTTTGCATGCTCTCCAAAGCTTTTCTGACTTCTTCTATTATTACTGGTGGGGTGTCATCTGGGTTACTGCTAGTTCTTTTAGTATTAAAGTCGTGGTTGTCTCGGCTACTGTACAGATCTCTGTAAAACTCCTCCGCTATTTTAACTATCGTATCCATATTGGTAGTTATTTTGCCTTCTTTGTCCCTTAGTGCATACATCCGATTTTTGCCTATCCCAAGTTTCCTCTTCACTGCTTTGACGCTTTGAGAGCGTGTTCAATTCTCTCCATGTTATACCTTCTTACATCAGATACCTTACGCCTATTATTCAACTTCAAAGCTCTGTCAGTTTTATTTTGTCTGTTGTACTTGAGACTTTCATGATTTGATGCTTCCTAATGAGATTCTTGGTTTCCTGGGTAAGCTTGCCAGTGTCCTGTCTAACTACCCTGCCTCCAACTTCCACTGTACACTCCGTTACCTTGTACTTCTGTCCAAATCTTTTGCTTGAAGGCCTCCAAGCGAGCTTGTCGAGCATTTATTACGTCCGCAATCCTATAATCCACTCTGAGAGCTTGGATAGAATGATCTGATATTCATAAAGATCTGCATCGCCCGTCTCAGTTTCCAAGCAATCATTCAGAGCTGCGTCTTTGCATTCGCTGACGAAGCTCATGAAATGCCTGCTGCTGGTCTTCGCCCCATCTGAAGGGGGTATCTTTCCGAGTAAGCTGCGTCAATGGCCATGCGATGCGCGAAAAAATAGCAATAAACCACCGGTAGTAGGCACAGAGACCTAAAAAACGTCGCACTGATTTTTTGTCTGATGGTGTCGGGAAGTTTGCCACGGCGGCAATTTTCTCCGGGTCGGGCCGGATCCCTTGGCTGCTCACGACGTGACCGAGGAATCGAAGTTCGTGGAAGCCGAAGTGGCACTTTTCTGGTTTTAGAGTAAGACCGGCCAAGCGTATTGCTTCAAAAACTGCTTCGAGCCTTCGTAAGTGTTCCTCGAAAGTCACCGAAAAGACAATCACGTCATCGAGGTACACCAAGCAGGTTTGCCACTTAAGTCCCGACAGAACCGTGTCCTTGAGACGCTGGAATGTTGCTGGCACCGAACACAAACCGAAAGGAAGAACCTGAAATTCATAAAGTCCGTCGAGCGTAACAAAGGCGGTCTTCTCACGATCTCTCTCATCCACTTCAATTTGCCAGTAGCCGCTTTTTAAGTCCATAGACGAAAAGTAGCGTGCGTTTCGTAGTCTATCCAATGAATCAACAATACGCGGCAGAGGGTAGACGTCCTTCTTTGTGATCTGATTAAGCTTACGGTAGTCGACGCAGAAACTCAAGCTACCATCCTTCTTTTTGACGAGTACTACAGGTGATGCCCAAGGACTTCCTTGTTGATTTCTTTAAAAAGCTTGTAATGCTCGATCAAAATTCGATGAATATATATGGTAACTCCCTTACTGACGGACACTCCGCGTGTATTGGACGTTCAATGTTGGCGATGGATTCCATGACGGCCTTGCGTACTTAATTCAATCAATCAGAGCTGCGTCTTCTACTTCCTTGATGATTTCTTTAAAAAGCTTGTAGTGCTCAATCAAAATTCGATGAATATATATGGTAACTCCCTTACTGACGGACCCTCCGCGTGTATTGGACGTTCAATGTTGGTGATGGATTCCATGACGGCCTTGCGCCAGTGTCCTGTCTAACTACCCTGCCTCTAACTTCCACTGTACACTCCGTTAGCTTGTACTTCTGTCCAAATGTTTTGCCTGATGGCCTCCAAGCGAGCTTGTTGAGCATTTAATAAGTCCGCAATCTTATAATCCTTTCTGAGAGCTTGCGTAGAATGATCTTATATTCAGAAAGATCTGCATTGCCCGTCTCAGTTTCCAAGCAATCAATCAGAGCTGCGTCTTCCACTTCCTTGTTGATTTCTCTAAAAAGCTTGTAATGCTCAATCAAAATTCGATGAATATATATGGTAACTCCCTTACTGACGGACGCTCCGCATGTATTGGACGTTCAATGTTGGCGATGGATTCCATGACGGCCTTCAGCACTTAATTCCTCCTCGCCAATAGGGCCTTCATTATCTAGTCCAGTGTCAGACACGTGAGAAATCACTGTCCGAACACGTCACAAGCTGCAATCCTAATGCTTATTGTGAATGTTCAAGAAAATTAGAGCGTCATTTTGTTGCTATATGTAGCAATTAAAATGAATGTGGGCCCGTTAAGAAGTGAATAACCAGCCTATTGAAGGATGACCAGCTAATGTATTTGTCATTTCATTGAGGAAAACCGTCGCGTATGTTGAATGGTTGGTTGGTTGCTTGGTTGGTTGGTGGGTTTGTTGGATGGTTGTTCCTTAAAGGCTTGGCGCAACCCAGCACAGGGAATCGGCCATTAAACATACGGTACCTTATTCTAGAGATTAAATTGTTTTATCAGCCGATTATTCTAAGATGGAATGTTTCAAAAATGAATCCATTGGTGACACGTGGATGATGCCGAAACCTGCCAAACTTCCTTTCAATCTTTCTCGCACTCATAGCGTAATCGCGTCATCCAATCGTTGCTTCTAAACTGAGTAAAGAAATTTTTGTGAAAACATACTTAGGCAAAATATATAGTCACGAAGCATTGACAGAGTAGCGTCTTGAGCCTATTGCCTATAGGTTTGAGTTCACATGCATTCTTCGAAAGCCGTTAGTCACCACTGGTACTCCAAGAATGAAAAGAGTAACAGTTATTCAAGCAAACGGGTTGGTTGGTTACTTTCTCAAGATTATGGTATATTCAAATCCGGGGGCTAGGCCATGAATTGTACGGCGCTTTGCTTAGAAAACTTATGCACTTACTGAAAGAAAGAATTGAAGATGAATGGTTTAGCCATTTCAGACTAAGAGTTTATACTCGTAAGATAGGAAACATTTTTTAGAGAAATACCATCAACAATACTAAAACAAATACACACCGCTGCAACTAAGACACCTGAGTTAGGTTTCACCTAACAATGAAATACTTTATACTCTCGTAAAAAAGTTGAATGCTGGGCTGATAACACTCTTGTGGCAAAACCAAACATATTTGCAAAAAATGAAGTATGCAACTGTTAAAAATTTAAGTACAACTTTTGCAGTTGTTTTCTAGAAGTCTTTCCCTTTGTATTTCAAATCTTCAGCAGACAAAAAATAAGTAGTCCCACGATTCACTCTTCTTACAGTGATGACTTAAAGGTGAGGGGGCAGACCGGACCAGTGAAGGTAAATTAAGTTCATTGGAGAGACTGGACCGTGTAGCCTTGTTTATTCCTCTCTTCTTTTCTAAATGAACCCCACCTGCTCTTGGAAGAGAATTAGGCTGCGGGAAATCTGATACAAGCAAAGGGGATTTACCGTAGATACTGGTAGTAATACGCTTTTCAGAACGTACACCTGTGATATAAGTTGACGCAGCCATTGTAGGCAACACAGCGCCATCATGGGATGACATTGGAAGTTCATCCACATATTGAACTCTTAGGCCTAGCACCCACACTAGTCGAACGAATCACACACTTCTGAGAATTAGCTAATAAAATGTCTCTAAGGTACGCGAAAATTGGGTGCATCTAAGGTAGAGTAAACAGTGAGGCAGCATGTTAGAACAAGCACTCCTAATCACTGGGGCAATATACACATTGCTAAGACTATTGCCAGTTCTTCTGTCTGGTAAATAGGAATAAGGTCCGATATCGGCCACAGAATTGTGCGTGGCCTATCACAGAGCTATCATCATCATAGTGAAGAGAGAGAGAGAGAAAATTTATTGCGGAAAGGCAGGGAGGTTAACCAGAAAACATATCCGGTTTGCTACCCTGCACTGGGGAAAGGGTAAGGAGAAAGGGAGGAAGAGAAGCACAAACACACATACACACACTCGCACACAGTAGTGTCACAATCGTTCAACGAGGCGGGTCTCTCGCAGAAACTTCATCAGCGCCTTTGTTGCTTTCTGGCGTGAAGCTCGATCTTTCCGACATTCCAAGATTGACTGCTCAGAAAATGGCTGGTCGTCGAGGCGAGCAAACACTGCTGAGAGGGACTGTCGCTGAGAGCTGTACTGGGGGCACTGACATAAAATATGTTCAATTGTTTCGTCATTGTCGCAATGGTCGCATGTAGCGCTGTCTCTCATTCCGATGCGGCAGGCAAAAGCGTTCGTGAAAGACACCCCAAGCCACATACGGCAGAGAAGGGTCGTCTCGGATCGGGGTAGGCCAGATGGAATAGTAAGTCGTAGGCATGGGTCCAGGCGGTGAAGACGGGTGTGGAGAAAACCGGGCGTATTCCGCATAGACCTTGCGACATCCTGCGCAAGCGTATTAATCTTTGCTGCTGCGTCGCTTCTTGATAGTGGAATAGGTTCCATCACTCCATTTTCGTGAGCATTCTTAGCTGCATTGTCGGCATGCTCGTTACCGATGATGCCGCAATGGCCTGGTAACCACTGAAAAGATATGTCATGTCCTTCGTCTATTAGGTGATGGTACAGTTGTCGTATTTCGAGCGCCAATTGATCTTGAGGTCCACGACGTAGAGTATTGTGTAGACATTGGAGAGCTGGTTTCGAATCAATAAAAATGCTCCATTTTTGTGGTGTCTCTTGGTCAATCCTGCGGAGTGCGCTGCGGAGTGCCGCGAGCTCCACGGCTGTCGATGTCGTCTTGTGTGACGTTCTGAACTGGATGGTTTCGGCTCTTGCTGGGAAGATCACAGCTCCTGCAGATCCTCCAACAGTTGTCGAGCCATCCGTGTAAAGTTTGACATGATCTTTGTATTCTTCGTGTAGCATGAGTAGAATCATCTGCTTTAAAGCTGGCGCCGAGAGCTCCGCCTTCTTGCGAATCCCCGGCACTGTCAAGCGCAGTTTTGGTCGGTCCAAGCACCAAGGAGGTGTTAGTATCCGTTCCGGAGGTGTGTAGACTGTTGGAAGGCACTCACGGAAAGTCAATACTCTCTTACAGAAGGAGGCACTCGGTCGATCTTCTGGAAGCGAAGCTAGGTGGTGGGCAGGGGCACGAGCAAGGTGTCTAATATGAGCTCTAAGCACCTCCAAAGTAATGTGCACAGTGGCCGGATGATCTTTGGCGATTGCGATGGTTTCCGCTGTTGATGTACAGCGTGGTAATCCAAGACAAACTCTGAGTGCCTGGCCCAGGGCGTTTTCTATTGTGCGTATACTGCTTTTGCAAGCGTTCGTCAGAACCGGCAAGCTATACCGCAGGTACCCCAGAAACAGCGTTTTGTACAAATGCAACATCGCGTGCACTGATGTGCCCCACGTTTTGCCTCCGAGGAACTTGAAAAGTTGTGCGATGGCCGTTAGGCGCTTCTTTAGAGTGGCCACATGGGGACTCCAGCAGAGATTTCGATCGATCGTGACCCCCAAAAACCTGTGGGTCCTGGCGTAGCAGACACTGTGTCCATTGATGGCGATGGGATATGATGTCATTGCCTTCCGCGTGAACGCGACCAGCGCCGATTTCTCAGGAGAAATCTCGAGGCCTTGTTCTCTAAGGTACGCCGATATTGAATTCGCTGCTTTCTGGAGTCTCGCACGTACCTGAGGACGTGTTACACCTGATGTCCAGGCACAAATATCATCTGCATAGAGAGATATCTGCACGGAATCTGGTATGCGTTCAACGAGACCGATCAGAACCAGGTTGAACAGTGTGGGGCTCAATACACCACCTTGAGGAACACCACGGTGTGTATAATGTTCAGAAGTCGGCCCATCATCAGTTTGCATAAACAATGATCTCATATGTAGGTAGCATTGGATCCAGCGGTACACTCGTCCACCCAAACCAACTGACTCGAGGGCGTCAAGTATGGCTTCGTGAGAAACATTGTCATATGCTCCTTTGACATCTAAAAATAGTGCGACAGATAACCGTCTGCTCATTTTCTGGTGTTGTACGTAGGTCACCAGGTCAATGACATTGTCAATGGAGCTCCGAAGACGACGAAAACCGGCCATGGCGTCTGGATATATTCTATGGCGTTCTAGGAACCACTCGAGTCTGGCAAGGATCATTCGCTCCATCAGCTTCCCTACGCAACTAGCCAGCGCTATTGGGCGGTATGATGTCAGCTCTAGAGGCGATTTTCCAGGTTTGAGAAGTGCAACCAACCGGCTTGTTTTCCACTCTCTGGGGACCGTTCCATCTCTCCAAGACTCATTGAATACTTCCAGCAAAGCACTTCGTGCTCGATCACCGAGATTGCATAATAGGCGGTATGATATGCCATCCGGCCCAGGCGATGACGATCGATTGCATGAAGCAAGAGCCACATTCAGTTCTTCCATTGAAAAAGGCAGGTCCAGGTGCGGGTCAAGTAAATGTGGCGTGTAATCAGCAGTAAGGGCTTCTGTGCAATTTGGTGGGCCCGCAATCTTCCTACAAAAATCTTCCGCTACCTCGATATCCCTTCTATTTTGGAAAAGGGCCAAGGCTTTAAACGGAAAACGTTGTTGGGGAAATGTGCGTAGGCCTCGCACGGTTCGCCATATTTGAGAAAGCGGTTTGCGAGGGTCTAGACTCGCGCAAAATTTCGCCCACCGTTGAAACTCCAGTTTGTCTATACGACGCTGGATCTTCTTTTGCATGCGCCTGGCCATCCGTAGATCTTGAATGGATTTTGTGCGTCGATATCTACGCTCCGCACGCCGACGAGTCGCACGGAGTCGCTCTAACTCCATGTCCGTTTCTGAGGGCCTTGAAGAATATGCCAGCGTGCGCATCGCACTCTGCGCTGCTTGTTTGATCGCTTGCTCAATGCCAGAGGTTAAGCCTTTTTCACAAGCGTGTTCAATGTTGTTTGTGAATGCTGAAAGATCGATCCTCCGTACGGTTTTCGGCGGGTGGTCGCTAGCAAAGCCTTCGATGGTGAGATAACTGGGGATGTGATCGCTACCATGTGTCTCGATGTCTAAAAACCACTTAACGCTTGTGGCGAAGCGACGTGACACGAACGTCAAGTCCAAACAGCTGCTGTACGTTGATCCTCGCAGAAATGTAGGGCTCCCATCATTAAGTAGAGACAGTTCATGAGTCGATACAAATGAAGCCAGCCTCCGGCCCGTGGTATTGACTTTTGAACTTCCCCAGATTGGGTGGTGGGCGTTGAAGTCCCCTATAATTATCCACGGATCCGGGACGCTCGAAAGAATGTCATCCAGTCTTTGGCAATCAAAACGGGCTGAGGGAGATAAGTAGACACCTATTAATGTGAAGGTGAGGGTTTTCTGCTTCACAGTCAGGCAAACATATTGGTTCTCATCATGAGGCGACACAGGTTGAATGATGTAGGTAAGCTCCCGACGAATATACACAATGACCTTGCTGCTTTCGTTTCGGGTTTTGGACGGGATTGATTCGTAGCCAGATAGCCTGATCGGGTTTGATAATTTCGGTTCACATATTACGATGATTGGGAAAAGGTTAGAAGACACGTACTGACGAAAATCGGAAATCCGTGATCTAAGTCCTCTTGCGTTCCACTGGATGACTGATGCTTCTCTGACGTCTTTGCGGAACGATTGTTGATCTCCTGCCATGACTCTACGCGAGGGAGGCGAGGACTGGGCTCAGCGCGTCCAACACCTGTAACCCGCTTCGAGCGGTTGGAGTTCCCAGGCTTCTTAGTATGTCTGCCATGACAGCGACGAGGGATCGTAACATCGGGATGATCTGTCGATCGACCCTTGACACATCCTCAACAGAAGTAGACTCGGTGGAAGGTGTAGGGCGGCGAGGCCTCGCAGGAGGCTCTTTTGCAGGCTGTGTACGCGGAAGCGTAGGCCACTCATCCGCAGCTGTGAGCTTCTCCACTTCTTTTCGCTTCGTGCTTACTACTTCACTCGTGCTCGGAGGAAATGGGTTATGCGCAACACTCTGTCCTACACGCCTCCGTCGGCGACTACGTCGCCGCCGTACCCTTTCAGCAGCCTCTCTGTGGGTTGAATTGTCCCTAACCATTTGTTTGATAATGGCGATTTCCTTCTTAATCCGAGGGCATTCCTTGGATGCAGCATCATGCGGACCATCACAGTTTCTGCACTTCAGACTTGTTGCCCGACATGCGTCTGCAGTGTGCGGCTCAGCGCATCGGGGGCATACTGTGGTGTTTGTACATACACTCTTGATGTGACCAATTTTCATGCAGTTATGGCACTGGAGTGGTTTAGGGACAAATGGTCGAACAGGATGTCGGAAGTGTCCCACTTTGACATGCGATGGAATGGAATCTCCTTTGAACATTATCTTTACACATCGGGTGTTTCCGAGGCGAAGTACATTCGCGATGAGAACTCCTTCGTTCGCTGGTTTTATGAGAGTTGGGAGGTCCGAGTTTGCTATGGCCAAATCAATGTCGTAGATTACTCCCGCCGTGCAGGGACCGTCCATTGGAATAACCGGTCGTACTTTGATGCCTCCCAAATCTGATACTCTGCGAAGCTTGTCTATGGCGCTGGCAGTCATTGTGTCCACAGCTAGAATATTCTTCCGCGTGTTTACCCGGATATCCTTAATGTCGTTTGGTGCTACCCCCTCAAAGTACATAGAGAGAGCTTGCCTGTTTACTGCTCGAAGGCTGATGGTGGAGTCCTCGGGCATGAAGAGGATGGTGTGCGGCCAGCATTCTCCTTTTGACTGAGACGTTAATGTCCCTGCTGGTGAAGACGACTTGATACTTCTTCTTTTGGCCTTCCTGCTTCTCACGGTCTCGAAGTCGTCATCCGACGAGTCGTCGCCAGTGGCCGAGTACAGTTCCGTGTCCTCGCTGGTGCTCGAACAGGTGCTTCGTTTCCGCGACGAGCTTGCCAAAGGTGGTCTATGGTCGGACATAGCCGCAGAAGGCTCCACGTCCACAGCCATGATGCAGTGACTATCACCGTTGGCCTCACTGGTTCTGGGCCAGGCGCGCTGATTTACCGAGGAGCTCGCCATAGCAGACCTCTGGCTGGGCGGACCAGTGGATGACTCCGCGTCCGTCGCCTTGGGGCAGGGAGCAGCGTCTCCCGTAGAAAGCGAAAAACTTGATAACAATGCTCGGAGCCGAAAGCAGAAGCGTTCTATGAAGAGACCATCTTAGTGAAGAAAATGTGTTACAGTAATTGGGTGAATCTCACTGCGATAAGCCCACACTAAAAGGAATACGGCAACTGTTAGCCCAACAGGGACGGCAGGGAGCCGAAGATCTCGAGTGCGTTGAACGAGCGAATGCTGGAGAATGGAAGAGGAAGCAGAGGCTGCGATAAAACCACCATACAATGTAAGACGCCAAGGACGACTTCCCGGTGTCGTGTCATGGACTGTCTGCGTAAGATTGGAACCCCTGTGCGCTATTAATAAACACAGAAAAAGCTTAGCATAACCTGAATAAAACCTAGCAATGACGGGAAGCCACCTATAAAAACAACCCGCATCACCTGCACAAGGCCTGAAAGCAAACTGCAAGCAACCAGATAGATCTACGCAATGAGCTAGTTCCACCATTTTAAGGCTTTCGAAGCACAGCCCAAGCTTTAAAACTTTTTTTCTGCACTGTAGCATGACTTGACAATTTTCTTTAATTAAAAAATGTTCGCGTATTCTCTAAAATTTAGACGGAGACCTAACTTTGTTGAATATTAGGGAAAGCCAGCTGACCCTGCTCGAACATTTCCAGCTAGCCACGCATGCCAATACCGCCCTGCATTGAGCACTCCACAACCACTAAAAGGTGAGTGTGTGCAACTCCTTACGATAAGGTAAAGCGCACCCTGTGCTCAACAAAAATGGCACTGTGAGGAAGAAATGTAGGAAGTAAAGTGATAATTTCTAGATGGGTGAAGAAGGCTGTTAGAGCATCCTTAGTGTATCCAACCTATTCGACACACCTGAGCTTTGGAAGCGAGCTTTAGCCACCCCCGCCCCCCTTGAAGATCAGCGTCAGCTGGTGGAGAGGGCTGTCGACGCGGCGGAAGCCAATGATTTCCTGGAAGGGGAAGACCAGCACAAAGATGACACTTAAAGTGCAATAAAATAAATATACTTACACACACTCTCTCTCTGCATTGTGAAAATATGTGTCATGCGAAACATTCATCCAGTAGTTATATGCAGAATTTATGTTTGCCCTGAGCAAAGTTTTACAAGATAGATTCACGTGTTTTGTAAATGTAATTGTGTGGCTTACCAATGACGACAGCTGCCCTGCTGTTTAATGAAAACTTATCGCATGCTCTAACATTGTGCGTACACTCATCTTTGAGCCATAATGTTAGCGCACAGATCTCCGTTTTGTCACAAGAAACAGTTGGGTACAGCAAAATGACGTTAATATCGCATGTTATTTAAGGTACCGCATTCCTCTGGGGCTTAGCAACGCTTCACCATAGCTTGCCGAGTCCTAAATATGTAATGACATCACTTCAAGGCAACCGAAATAGGATATATTTCGTTTCAAGGTACCCACTATTAACGTTGTGCACACACCGTAGCCAGACAACAGATGAAAATACTTCACTTTGAGTCTGATGCCTTGCATTGCCAAGCCAGCCCCACCGTAATGAACATTGTCCCGACAAGTCAACACAGTTCACAAGGCTTGAGAAATGTTCGTCCAGATTGCAGCCTAAATTGCCAAATTGGCTGTCAGAGTCTCTAAACTGTCATTCTCGCTTCGTTGTTTAAGTGCACCACGTGTGACTGACAGCGAAGCCGAGGTTGTTGCTAGTATGTCGTGAGTTGCAGTCTTCTGTGAGATCGGACAACTCTTGACACTTCACTGCGAAGTCACCCTCTTGATACCGAAACCAAATTTGTTATTAGAATTGTAGTGCGGATTAGAATGCTCTAAAGACGGCCATAAAACCTGTATGACAATAGGGTGTACAGGATACATCTGAAATATATTGCTTATGAAACGACTGAAAACAAGTCATTGACCTGATCTTTACAACACATCAAAAACGTCTTCAAATAGGCTCGTCTTACATTGATATATCGATTCCGGCAAGATTTCTGGGTGGCGATGGTTTCACTATAGCCCTGGTAGAAGCTCCTTCGGCGTTGTCAACTCTCCAAAGGAAGTTGTTTGGGATGTTTGCCACTGCAACACATCATGATAACCATAGACTGTCTGAATGATAAAAAAAATCGCAGCTTTGCCGCAAAGGCGAATTGCAGTGAACGCGATAGTAACAAATTGGAAGGTCAAGCGCCGGATGGCAAGCGCATCGAAACATGTCCCATGTTTATCACGCACAAATGGCACACAGTACGTACTCACAGGTACAAGTGAACGCGAATAAGAGTCTTGGTTGTTACTTCGCTGTGTCTGAAAAGCCCGCCCTTTTCGCAAACGAGACTGTGCAACGATTGCAGTGACCTTCCTGTGCCTAATAACTACAACGAAACTTTCTAGTGAAAGCCCAACATAAGGCAAGACGTGCAATCGTCCCCACCGCGAGATTAGGACGTGCGAGAGAACGCCCACCTTCTCCACTTTGAGGGGCAAAGTACGCGTGAGAGATGAGAACACGCGCTCATTGCGCCATCTCGGTTGTAATGCTTAAAACGCAATAGTCTCTCCCTCTTCAGAGACCCCCCCCCCCTCCCACAAATGCCCATCACCAGCGGTAAGTGGTAGATATAAATAGCTTGCCGTTTTAACGTTGAAGTACGTGCTTCTCGGTGGGTCAGTGTTTTAACACCACGCATTTATGACTCGCAGGTTCAAAGTTACACTTCGCACGGCAGAGTTTCTTTCAGGATTTCTTTAGGGGCGAGGCCCTTTAGAGCAGCACCTGTTTATCCCTCGTAGCCGTTGTAGTAGTGTGTAACAAGTATAACAATCTGATCTTCAAGGTGGTGCCGGTGAGAGATTTCTTCTGTGCGTTGTTGAACATTAAAAGATAGTGCTCAATGTACATGCCAATGGCTGCTAAGGGGGAATGAGAGACAGGACACTTCAGCTTTTAGTTAACGCGCACGCTGCGATTTTTTTATTGTTCAACAACGCACAGAAGGCAAGAAAGGATGGCTACGTCATACTCGCTGGACGTAACCTCCTAGGTTTTAGAAAGGTTTTGCGAGCGTTGGGCCGCAGTGCCATGAATACAGTGAACTAGTATATACCATGAACTCGAGGTGGTTAAAAGTGGGAAGTAGACACGAAGCGCAAGCCGCAAGAAAGTGTGCGTGTGCCTCTTCTCGTTCAGTCCTTGGAATGTCCGCTGGATGGCGTTGCTTCTATATGAGCAATATATGATGAAATGATGCGAGATGGTGGTAATTGGAGCGTGGAATAGGTGAATGAACGGACACACAGATGTATGAACGGACGCGCGGATGGCTGCACGGACGGATGGACACATGAACAGACGCAGGAGTGGATACATGGACGAAAGCAGGGACAGACGCATAGATGAACGTGCGGACGCACGAACAGAAGCACGCAGGTACGAGAGGATGGACGCACGGGTGGCCACACTTACGCACGCATGGATGGGCGGAAGCAACAACGAATGGATGGACTGATGCTTCGCCCCACTATTCATCATTCACTCCGTGGATATGCTGCCATTTTTTTCTTCATTGCGTTTTTTACATACGCGTATACATATACGGTGAGTGACGGCGACGCCGACCTTGGCGCTGACCTCGACTCCGACCTCAACGCCGACACTGGTGGCGAAATTCAGCGAAATATACTCAAATAATTGCTATCGCAATAAAATTTTAAACGATGGACTTGCTAAGTTTCCGGACAAAGTTGGGGCCGATTCGTTCGCGTTTGTTTCGAGGACTGTAGTAATACGGTTTGCAAGGGCGATGGAAACTAGTTTCATGAAAACGTCTTCCTCTACTCCTCTTATGACCACAGACGAGTTAGTGAGCCAACGTGTATCAACGAACGTCGCCTTCCTCAAAAAACAATGAACTTAGGTGCGCTTCCGCCCGTGCAGGTGCGCTTCACAATGTAATAACTGACATTAATTTTCGAACAAACCTTATATAAAGTTTTCAGTGAACAAATCTCGTATTCAATTGTTATAAATTCAGATAGCCAGCAACAATACTACAATCGACACTGTAACGCCATTATGGTTGCACAGGGGTTTTTTTTTGTTGTTGAAAGAACTTTCTATCCGTGGCGTGACTGGCAGAATACCACAAAAGCACGACTGCTCTGCAGAAAGATAGGGATTGATTGCTGCTGCAATACTAATTTTTATTCGTTGCAGGAATCAAGTGTATGCTACTGGCTTCAGTTTTGCTTCACACCTTTTGCACCTATTTCAATCACCAATGTCTCTTTTCTCCGTCTCGGGACAGATAAAAAATCACAGCATATCAACGGAGTGAATGATGATGAGTGGCGCGAAGCGTTCGCCAGACCGTCCGTGCTTCCGTCCTTTCGTTCTTTATTTTGTGTGAATATGCGTCAACCCCTGCATCAATCTGTCTGTCCGTTCTACCACCCGTGCATCCGTCCGTTCGTCTGTGCATCCGTCCCTAAATTCATTCGTGCGTCCTACCATCCATCTATCCATCCATCCGTCCTATTGCTTGTCTGTCTGTCCAATCGTGCGTGCATGCGACCATTTAGTGAACACTCCAAGTACCGCCATCTCGCATCTTTTCATCGCGATTGTATTTGCACGATCGTCTCTCTCCTTGCCCTTTGACACGTACCCGTCAATCCCCTGTCGGGTATGTGCCACCAGCAGTTACGCACAACGGCAATAGGGGACGCTCGAGCCACGGCATAATCAGGTTCGCCCTCAAAGCTGTCAATCACTTGCGGCGCATACCCTCATAAAAAAGCTCTTGGTATATTCGTTTGTGCCACGAGCGTTTGCTGTGTAAGTTTTGTTGATGTATGCGATGGTATTTTCGTGCAGTTCGTATCACGATCATAAATTTATACTTGCGAAAGCGTCTTACCTCTTTCCCCTGCCAATATTGGTCTACACCACACGCCTTGATAAGGGAGCGAGTTAGGGAGGAAGGCTCATTGAGAAGAACAGATAGATAGATGGATAGATAGATAGATAGATAGATCGATAGATAGATAGATAGATAGACAGACAGATAGATAGATAGATAGATAGATGGATAGATAGATAAATAGATAGGTAGATAGATAGATAGATAGTTAGATAGATAGATAGAAAGATAGATAGATAGATAGATAGATAGATAGAAAGATAGATAGATAGATAGATAGATAGAAAGATAGATAGATAGATAGATAGATAGATAGATAGATAGATAGATAGATAGATAGATAGATAGATAGATAGATAGATAGATAGATAGATAGATATACAGGTCCGACGGCAGTCAAGTCGAAAGGATCGCCATGTCTTGGTTTTGTTAAGACATGCTTTGCATTTAAGAAGGTAAGGAACCCGATCCAAACTTGATATTTTAGCACGTCACTTTCATGATAAAGAAGAAAGCCCTGCAAAACGTTCCCTGCGCTTACTTTTTGTGGATGCTGAATCGAAAGCGTGCATCTGAAAAGTACACAGAGCAGGGTCTCAAAATTTTGGAACTACTGACAATTATTGTAGGACAGACAAGCAATGTTAGCCGTTTATATATCAGGCGATTGATTGTATCTTCTCGTGGGAAATGCATGGATCATTCAGTATAATACGTTTGATTTTAACATGTTTAAAACATGGTAGGTCTAGCGCGAGCTTGTGCACCTCATCAAGTTCTGAAGAATCAGTCTAATTCTGAAATGTGAATTTATTTGACCTTTGTGTAAACAAAGGTACACATCCTCCTAAAGCACTCTAATTTTTTAAGTGGAAAAACAACATAATGCAGTGCAATATCCACAGCTACTGACGAGATTGTTTTCGCTATTCAAGCTTTGTTGACTAGATGGTATGTTCTTTTTTTATAACTACGCGCGGCTTCTCTCTAGTTTAACAGTATGCCAGTGTTACTGTAGGGTATGTATTCAAAAAGTTATTCTAGATTCTTGCACTTCAAACACTGAGAAGAAGGACGAACAAGTAGAAGTTACGAAAACTGAGTGATGTTCATAAAAAAACGCAATCTCTTAACTCTACTTTACAAGGCATACAGGCTGACATTATTGCGAAAGAACTGCTTTCAGTTCTTAAAACATGAGCAGGATTTAGCACTTTTTACATATCAAGGAAATATAGCCAACATGCAATGAACAAGTTCAATGGCGAAAAACCCCTTGTTTAGAACCATTCTTAGAAAGTGTTTTTTTTCCAGCACTTTCGCACAATCCCGATATTTTCTGTCGACGTAGAGTAGAATACCTCGAGGAACGTTGCGCAAATACGAAAGCAGATGCTTCCATTGTCTTTGTGTACACTTGCTGTGTTCTATCAGACGACGTAAGCCTCCAAGCAATATCAATCTCGGCATCGCTTACTATAAAAACAGAATATTTTTTGTGCTTCGGCGTGATTTTTGATGTGGAGTATTTTTTATGTGTTTGATAGCAGACCCGCATAAAATGCAGTTGCTGTTTTTGTTTACACATCTGGCTTCTGGTCTCAAAACTTTTTGTCGGCTTGGTCCTTCCTCATCAAATAGAAGCATAATAAAACTGGTGGATCTAAAGTAAATAAAACGTAATAGCGTATGTTTACATTTCTGAAGAAATGTCAACAATGAACCACCGAACAGAAACAACCTAGCAAGTTTGTGACAGAAATGCGCAAAGAAACTTTACGGTCTACCGAATGTCGCGACAACGTACTCGCCTGTTCTAAATACGAAAGGCAATTCTCTGTGTAATACTCAGATGCACGTTTGCAATTCAGTATTCAGAAGAAGTAAACGCAGTGATCATTTTGCAGGACTTTCTTCTTTATCATTACAGTGGCGTACTAAAATATCCTTACCATTGGTTTGCTAGCTCATGACATAAGCACTTGAACTAAAGAGGACTTGACGCGGATGGCAACAATCTGCTTAGGTGCTGGCAGAAAATTCGGGAATTTAGAAGGCAACTGTTCCACTAGTGCATTCTACGGTACAACTAAGGAAAGCGAAATTCCCAGTTTCTCCCCACTTCACAAAGAAGGACATGTTGAAAAAAACAAAAAAAAACATAACCTTTTCGTCAATCTTTGGTAAATGTCCCAATTTTCAGATATGTACAAATTGATGAAGTGACTAAGCAATATATTTCATAAAATGGGTAAATTGACTGGACCCTTTTTACTTTTATTGTCCCTTTCACATAGTCAAGTTTGCAGTGTTGTGTTTTACACATCTATCAGCACGCTGTGATAAGCATAGGTTATTGATGCAAGTGCAGCGCTTGAGCAAAACAGGAAAGGAACATGCGGACATGGAAAGAGAGAGAGAGAGTGAAAACGTTTTATAGGTGGTCAAAGAGTAAATGAGGGAGGGTCACCTATTCCAGGAACCTTCTGGCTCGGACCACCTTCCGGGCCTGCGCGACGAGTTGGCGCTGGCCGACGAGGTCCGGCTTGGAGATCGCAGCCTCCCACGCTTAACTGAGGAGGCTTAGATCTTCATTTAATGCAACTGCTTGTGTGGATGGGTTGCTGCCTTTCCATTGCAGTAGCAGGTGGGCTAGGGTGTCCGCCATATTACAGTGTGGGCAGGTGTGGTTTGATGTGATGCAATAAAAGATCATGCCTAAACCCTACTGAAAAAACCTATATAATTCCATACAGGATCCGTATGCTTCAATACAGGGGTTACAGGAGCTAATACAGGAGCTGTACAGGAACCAAATGGGGGTAGATGGGTCTTATACAGGAGCTATATGGTGGTATGTAGGAGCTGAATGGGACCTGGGCAGGACATATAGGTGTATGTAGGAGCTATACAGGCATTATGGGTTTGGTATGTAGGACTCTCATCTAGCACAATATAGGAGCTAATGGGGCTGAATGGGGGCCATACATAGGACTTGATAGGGCTCAATGTCAACCTTGATAGTCAATGTAGTACATCAGTAAACTTATTAGACCAAATACCTAGGCATGCATAACATTTTTGTTTTTTTTGTGTGTTTAAAGGGCTAAAATACTAAGTTTTTCAGCTCCATTAGTAAGCTGTACACAACCTCAAGAAATAACCAATTTTAACTAGTTCATATCATGAGATGCAAATATGTGCAAAAGTATAACAGATAAGTATATCAGATAATTACCAAAGAACTTTATTTCATTTGATCACCTTAGTTGTACACGTGTTATATTTGCACAAATATTGCTGTTCAATTTATGAAAAAAAAGAATATTTTAAATGTTGTATTTGTGCAATGAATAATCTTTCTATGAGAAATCTCTAACAGAAAATAGTGAGTGAGTAATTTTCTATTATATGAACATACACAAGAAGATAAAAGACAATTATTCCTTATATTCAAGAGAGATATACCAAGCCTCGCTCACGTGCTCTGTCATTGAACCAAGGCACAAAGCACAAGGGGCCATACAGGACTGCCAAGGAAGAGTGCGAATGAGCTCTACGAAGCTTGGACCTCGAGGAAAAAGTGCACACGACACAGTCGAGAGGCAAAGCGTCTCTGTTATGACATAGCAATTGCGCTCTCTGGTCTAAACACACACAATGAAAGATATCGATAAAGTCTTTAATCTGTACAAGAACAAAATAATTACATACAAACACATTAAAAAGGTTTTGCAATACTGGTATTGTTGAAAGAAAACTACATCCAATATTCAGATCAATTTTCCATGCACTGCTCAAAACGGTCGATCTGAGAGTTTGGTTGGCTTCGCACAAGCTTGCTCACTTGTGAACGGTACTTGACTGTGTTTATTCCTCAGAATCAGAATAAGAGCAAATAATTATAAAATTTCGTTTGGTGTGCTTCCATCTGAGCCGTTGAAAACGGCTTATTGTACGTCTGCATCAAAGTATCTTCACCACTGGCCAACTAAGTATTTCTAATGCTACTCCTGTCTTACAACAAAATTGATTCAAATATACAGTTTAACTTTCAACACATTACTTTAAATAGTTGAATAAGTGTTTGGGTGGCACAAGCTTGCTTGCTCGTAAAATGTACTTGGCTGTGTTTATTGCTCAAAAGCTAAATAGGAGCAAATAGTTCTCAAGATTTTGTTTCGTGTGCTTTCATCTGAACCTTTGAAAAGTTCTTGTTGTACGCATTCATATATCACATCATTCCAACTCAACAGCTAATGGTCAGGATACTCATGTCTTGCAAACAAGAGTTGCTCAAGTTGTTGTTTTGAGCTTCCATGCATTACTTGAAAAGGTTGGCAAGAGTGTTTAGAGGCACAAGTTTTCCTCTTCGTGATACTTGGCTGGGCTATCACAGAGAAGGTGTACATTAGCAAATATTTCTGCATGATTTGTTTTGTGCGCTTTTGACTGAACCTTTCAAAACGGCTTGTTGTATGCTTGCATGTATAGCATCACCCCCATTGGTCAGCTATTTGTAACAGTACTCTTGTCTTGCAAATAAAAGGGGCTCAATTTTTCATTTTGAGTTTCCATGTATTGCTTAAAATGGTTCATGACAGTGTTTTTGTGGCACAAGAATGCTTGTCTGTGATACTTGCCTGTGTTTATCACTCAGAAGGTGGACTAGGGAAAATAATTCTCCACGCTTTCTTTTGTGCGCTTCCATCTGAAACTTTCAAAACGTCTTGTTATATGCTTGCATGTACAGCATCATGCCGATTGGACAGCTATTTGCAACGGTACTCATGTCTTGCAAACAAAAGGGGCTCAATTTTTCATTTTGAGTTTCCACGTATTGCTTTAAATGGTTGACGAGAATGTTATTCTGGCACAAGAATTCTTGTCTGTGATACTTGGCAGTGTTTATCACTCAGAAGGTGGACAAGAGGAAATAATTCTCCACACTTTGTTTAGTGCGCTTCTATCTGAAACGTTCAAAACGGCTTGTTGTATGCTTGCATGTACAGCATCATGCCCATTGGACAGCTATTCGCAATGGTACTCATGTCTCGCAAACAAAAGGGGCTCAATTTTCCATTTTGAGTTTCCACGTATTGCTTGAAATGGTTCATGAGAGTGTTTTTTTGGCACAAGAATGCTTGTCTGTGATACTTGGCTGTGTTTATCACTCAGAAGGTGGACAAGAGGAAATAATTCTTCACGCTTTGTTTTCTGCGCTTCCATCTAAACCTTTCAAAACGTCTTGTTATATGCTTGCATGTACAGCATCTTGCCGATTGGACAGCTATTTGCAACGGTACTCATGTCTTGCAAACAAAACCTCAATTTTTCATTTTGAGTTTCCACGTATTGCTTTAAATGGTTGACGAGAAGGTTATTGTGGCACAAGAATTCTTGTCTGTGATACTTGGCAGTGTTTATCACTCAGAAGTTGGACAAGAGGAAATAATTCTCCACACATTGTTTAGTGCGCTTCTATCTGAAACTTTCAAAACGGCTTGTTGTATGCTTGCATGTACAGCATCATGCCGATTGGACAGCTATTTGCAACGGTACTCATGTCTTGCAAACAAAATGGGCTCAGTTTTTCATTTTGAGTTTCCACGTATTGTTTTAAATGGTTCATGAGATTGTTTTTGTGGCACAAGAATGCTTGTCTGTGATACTTGGCGGTGTTTATCACTCACAAGGTGGACACGAGGAAATAATTCTCCACGCTTTGTTTTGTGCGCTACTATCTGAACCTTTCAAAACGGCTTATTGTATGCTTGCATATACAGCATCATGCCGATTGGACAGCTATTTGCAACGGTACTCATGTCTTCCAAACAAAAGGGGCTCAATTTTTCATTTCGAGTTTCCATGTATTGCTTTAAATGGTTCATGAGAGTGTTTTTGTGGCACAAGAATGCTTGTCTGTGATACTTGGCGGTGTTTATCACTCACAAGGTGGACACGAGGAAATAATTCTCCACGCTTTGTTTTGTGCGCTACTATCTGAACCTTTCAAAACGGCTTATTGTATGCTTGCATATACAGCATCATGCCGATTGGACAGCTATTTGCAACGGTACTCATGTCTTCCAAACAAAAGGGGCTCAATTTTTCATTTCGAGTTTCCATGTATTGCTTTAAATGGTTGATGAGAATGTTATTGTGGCACAAGAATGCTTGTCTGTGATACTTGGCTGTGTTTATCACTCAGAATGTGGACAAGAGGAAAGAATTCTCCATGCTTTTTTTTTGTGCGCTTCCATCTGAACCTTTCGAAACGTCTTGTTATATGCTTGCATGTACAGCATCATGCTCATTGGACAGCTATTCGCAATGGTACTCATGTCTTGCAAACAAAAGGGGCTCAATTTTTCATTTTGAGTTTCCACGTATTGCTTGAAATGGTTCATGAGAGTGTTTTTGTGGCACAAGAATGCTCGTCTGTGATACTTGGCTGTGTTTATCCCCCAGAATGTGGACAAGAGGAAATAATTCTCCACGCTTTGTTTTGTGCGCTTCCAACTGAACCTTTCGAAACGTCTTGTTATATGCTTGCATGTACAGCATCATGCCCATCGGACAGCTATTCGCAATGGTACTCCTGTCTTGCAAACAAAAGGTGCTCAATTTTTCATTTTGAGTTTCCACGTATTGCTTGAAATGGTTCATGAGAGTGTTTTTGTGGCACAAGAATGCTCGTCTGTGATACTTGGCTGTGTTTATCACTCAAAAGGTGGACAAGAGGAAATAATTCTCCACGCTTTGTTTTGTGCGCTTCCATCTGAACCTTTCAAAACGTCTTCTTATATGCTTGCACGTACAGCATCATGCCCATTGGACAGCTATTCGCAATGGTACTCATGTCTTGCAAACAAAAGAGGCTCAATTTTTCATTTTGAGTTTCCACGTATTGCTTTAAATGGTTCATGAGAATGTTATTGTGGCACAAGAATTCTTGTCTGTGATACTTGGCTGTGTCTATCACTGAGGAGGTGGACAAGAGGAAATAATTTTCCACACTTTGTTTTGTGTGCTTCTATCTGAACCCTTGAAAACAGCTTGTTGTACGGATTCATGTACCGCATCATCCCAACTGAACAGCGAATGGTCACGGTACTTATGTCTTGCAAAGAAGAGTGGCTCAAGCTGTTGTTTTGAGCTTCCATTCATTGCTTAAAATAGTTGACAAGAGTGTTTAGTGGCACAAACTTTCTTGTTCCTGACGCATGGCCGTGCTATCACAGAGAAGGTGCACAATAGCAAATAATGCTCCACGCTTTGCTTTGTGCACAAGATGCTCATGTGCTGTGACATGAGTATCGTTACAAATAGCTGTCCAATGGGGATGATGCTGTACACGTAAGCGTGCAACAAGCCATTTTCAATGGTTCAGATGTAAGTGCACAAAACATAGCATGGAGAATCATATGCTATTGTGCACCTTCTCTGTAATAGCCCAGCCAAGTATCAGGAAGAAGAAAGCTTGTGCCACCAAACACACTCATAAACCATTCAAAGCAATGCATGGAAGCTCAAAACAACGACTTGAGCCACTTTTGTTTGCAAGACATGAGTATTTTAACCATTAGCACTTCAGTTCGAATGATGTGGTGCACGAATTTGCATTGTTTGAAATATGTTATCTGAGTAATTGTGTGACACAAACTTGCGCATTTTCTGCTTGCCTGTATTGAGTTTTTTTTTAAAGACCTAGAAAACGTCATTTGAAGACATCTCTCTAATTTTATTGAGGGACGTAATCTTGCAGTGCCATGCAAGCATGGTTTAAAGAAAACGTTGGTGTAGTGTAACTGCAGAGAGAATTCATTTTTCAAAGAATTGAAGAGAAGTGTCTAGTGTTAGCCCTCTTTATTTACTTTAAGGAAGTATTACACTCATAAAACAAAACCAAGAAATACTTTGTGTCAAGCTTGAATTTCCGTAATATGATGGCAATTGAGTCTTATAACTTGTGAATTCTTATGCGTCACTTTGACATCAGCATGTTAATATTGATTAGCACTCATGAGAAACACTGGATCCTACGCCAGCTAGGAGTCACATAGAGAAGCATACTGGTTTGTTTCTTGTTTAACTTATTATTACCAAGACTGTTAGTATATATTACTCATTTTGTTTTGCACACTTATGCATGGGTGTCAGTAAGGGGAAAAAATTGGAGTAGTTGTCCCCCTCAAGCCTCACTAGCACTTGCACCCACCCAAGCTATGGCAGTGCTTTCGCCCTACACCAGCCATTTTCACCCCTCAAGAGAGAATCCTGCCTATGACCATGCACTTATGGCATCGATAATACAGTTGTGTGAGAGAGCTGATCTCAAGGCGTGTGCTCCTCGGTCATGCGGCTTCGCTGTCTGCGTTGGAGGCGTAACCGATAGATCGAAGACGAGAGAGTAAGCGCGGAGTCTGTAGATATCAAGAGCGACTGCAGCATCGTGTGCTTGCTCACTCACACAGGCTGTCTCCCCACTCCTCGCTTTCGTTCCTTTTGAATGAAGTTTGTGCGCATGCAGTGTGGCAGGCTTCGATTGTCCTAAAGTGGCTGTAGGCGTTCCGCTTAGTTCGCGGCTCCTTGAATGCACATAGAGGTGTGCGTGAAGCTTAAGCACTGGCAGTTTTAGTGGCAACATGTAGCGAATTAATGTTATGTTTCTACAACTGCGGAGTGCATGTGGCTGCAGTTAGCATTGCTTCAACAAGAAGCTGTGCGTTAAATGTGCGTTAAGTAATATCGTAATCTTCGTAGAATTTTTGGTTAGTAAAAATGGAGCGTGACTGGAAAAAGTGCACTAGAAATTGTCGTGGCTAATACGAGAGGGATCACTTTTTGGCCACGGGGTGAAGCATGCGCTATGACAGGAATCAGTGACTTGCAGCTCTAGAAACATAAAAAATGTGCTAGCCATGTAAAATTCTAGGAGTTTGGTTAACATAAAAGTTGCTGAGGGATGTGCAGGCCAGTCTCGTGCGTTAAGCTGTCTCGCGTTTTAATTGTTTTTCCTACTAGCAGCACTTTAAAGAAGCTCCACCTTATTCAAAACAGAGCTTTATGCATAATTTACAACTTAGCCAAAGATAATTCTCCACAGCTCAGCTGTTTTTACACTATTACTTACGCTGAATTCTGGCATATGCATATACAAGATAAAGAATTTATTAATGCTTACAGATACAGTAAGGTCAGCTGAATATTCATCTATGTAACACTTACGGTTCGTGTAAAAATTCTAAGCAACACCACACACTAATTACAGGGCCCAGACGAGAATATCTCTACCATTACTCTGTGTATTGAACAAAAAATAGTCAACATCTCGCAGATCTGCGCCTTATGCTTTCGTCGTTAATCTAGATTAACACGGACGAATTTTACTTTTTATGTTTTTTTTTCTGTTGGTCTCCTCGAAGTTGGGTGTACTGGTCGCGTTCTTTTGGCGATTATGTATGCTTATGTACGCCAGTTAACGTATGCCGTCACGGCATGCTGCTGAACAATAATCAGCTGGGAAGCTTAGTGAAGTTCAAAAAAGCTTTTTTTTTCCACATGCTCTCCGCTGTAGGTAGGTCCAGTTTGTTACTGCGTCGATGAGAATCAACGGTATTATCGCAGAATGCTTAACTGCCATTTGCATTTTTGCGCGACCGGATGTTTACGAGCTATAAGTCAACACCACCTGACAGCCGCACTACGAAAGCCAAAATACAAATTTTTGGTAGCGTGGAAAAAAAAATTTTTTGAGACCAATCAAACTTACTACATGCTTTTTTATGCGCGCAAAAAAACGTGAGTTTATGAATTTGAAGTTGTGTCAATGAGTTTTCTCTTTCTCGCCAGCTTCGAGTTTTTTTTTTTCATTGTAACTGCGGGAGAGTCGGTTAACGACAAGCGGCCAAGACAAGCCCATTTCGGAGTCATTCGTCGTCAATATGGCGCTTGCAGGTTGTGCGAAGGGGTTTGTTGCTTGTCTTGTGCTACCGGATTTAAACGTTTCCTGTGTGCAGCCTCTGTGCCTATTCGAACTGTGCGGCAGGTGTGAAACAGATGTGGTTCAGTAAAACGTTGAAAAGTTATTTGAAATGCGGGGTGCACCAAAAGTCACGTTCGTCATTTGTGGAGACGGTTACCGCGCCGTTGTGGACAACCTCGAGAAGTGCTTCATATCGCTGAGCGTTGCCGATATGGCAAAAAAGGCCATTATCGGCAAAGTGAGCCGGGTAAGGACATCAAGAAGAGCTGCTATTACAGGGATGTCCATCTTCTTTGAGGTGAGTGTCATTTTATTTTCCATGACGTTTTCGCTGGCGTGCGTTTAGGCGAACAAAGGAGGGCACAACGAAAACATGTTTGAGTGCGTGTGTGTTTTCTTTTTTTATGTGGCACATTTTATCCGTGTGTTGTGTATGTTGGCATGCTGCACCTGATACCGCGCGCTCGTGTCCCATGGGATCTTTCGATCGCAATCATGACCGATCTGGATCAAAATGTATTATGTGTGGCTGCACAGTGACCTAAGTTGTAGCTGGCACTGTTGGTCGCTATCAAAAACCGCATTCGGGTCGGCCCTGATGGGGCTGGAATTGTCCGGTGTGACACTGGTAGAGTTATTAATATATGAACAAGTCGACGTCGCTATTCCTGAAGGCAAACCTGCACTACATTGCATTTATTTATTGTTCGCATGTAATAGTCACACATTCTACGTTTTCATTTGTGTGGTTATTTATAGTAGCCTGCTCTCCAACTTTATGTGTTCTCTGATTAAACTATTTTTACTGACCTCGTGCAGATGGAGAAAAAAACGACGCGCCGTGCAACACAATCTTTTCTACCAGAGTGACTGTGAAAAGAACATCAGAACTTGGAAGGTAAATGTGGTTTAATAGTAAAACTTATTTTAACAACATATACAAAATGCTAACTTCCAATGTCCTGGTTGCTTTCACAAGCCGCACGTCTGTACAATAGTCGCTCATTCATGTACATTTGTGCTACTTGGCTAGGCAAGGGTCACTCATTCTATGTTGCAATTTTTTTTTTAAGTTCTGTTCGGTCGTGAAGTAGTAACCAGAGCGAAAATGAAGACTGCTTAATTTGAAACGTTTAGGTACATATACCAGCTACATCTGTACATATTTGCCATTTTAATTCAGACATTTGACAGTGTGTAGCATCAACTCAATAATTTATTTATTCACAATACTGCAGCCTAGCATAGCCCAAGCTGCAGTGGAATTACAAGAAAGGAGAATGGTACAGAAATAATTAGTAACAATACTGGCACCACACGTAAATACGTCAATTTTGCCGGGATGATTCTTACAAAGAAAAAGAACAGCACTAATAGTTAGCAACCACACTTTTGACTTAGTAATGTAAGAGTCTCAGTGATTTAGTATTCAGCACAACAAATGTTGATCAAGGGCTTCATCAGAACTGTCTGCCTTGCAACTTCCTTTACTCTCCGCCTAGAAGTTCAGTAAGCGAGTCTGCATCAAGCAGCAGAGCGAAGAACAGGACTGGGTGAAAGCACAGGCCTCCTAGCCAGCATTTCGCGTTAGCAAAAATATGGCAATCAGAGATAGCTAAGTTGAGTCTGTATGGTGTTGGGCGACTGAACTTCCCGCTGCTTCCTCTGTGGCCCCTTGTTGTCATGAAAAAAAAAAGACAGTGTCTTATGTCTCTCTTTGCTTATTCTTAATTGCGCTCTGTAGACATTTGAGAGTTAGACCTACAATACTGCAGTGAGGGTCATGCCATGTCCCATGAATAAGTGAGGCATAAACTTGCAAAGGCTCATGGGATTCATGCCACCTGCACCAGCTACCATTTCAATGGCTCTCTGCGTGCTGCATCACTCCTTGAGTATTGGCGTTTATCCGTGTCACTCGCTTTCTTCATGGTAACCCGACGCATATGCTGCAAATTTCTAGCACACAATAGCATGGCCGCACCTACGACTGACCACAAAAGAGAAGCATGTGCTGTGATTGCCAAATAATATTTTCATTTGAAGTGGCAAACAACCGACTCTATGTGCTATCACAATTATGTGTTTTCTTTTAAGTGGCGTGGCCTTCGTTGTCACGTCTTTCAACTAATTTTACACTTGCATAATAATGCACATCACCGACTAATGTGCTTATTTTTGCGTGTTTGCCTCAGTGAGGGCGGTCAGCTGTTTTGCATTTGCAATTGAAACACTCTGTCGCTGTCTCAGATTGTTGGATATATAGTATCTTGTATCAACGTTCACCATGTGCAATGAGTATCATATGTTACTAAAACTACGTGTTCAGCGGTGACGGCCTGGTAAAATGTTCAAATGTTCATGAATGACATCGACTTTTATTTAGTAAAGTCGAGCTTCTTAGGCGTTTCCGCATTGAATCGTTTTTGTGAACAAGCTGGTATAGGCGATGCTCACCTCACAGTCAGGCACCGTGTTTG